>NC_050445.1:45901259-46220426 GCF_903995425.1 Onychomys torridus
TGACCCTTTGGATACGAGTAATAAAATTTCAAGAAATACATAATGTCAGTTATATATTTCAGATATATATTATATAAAATATTATTGATGTATAGTATATGTAATGCTACATAATACATTATATATATATATATGTTAGAAATATATGTGCCAGTTGTAACTCACAGTTAAGTAGAATGAAAAATACACCCTCCTTGCCAATTTTGGAAAATAAAGTTTCTTGAAATATCTGCTTTATTTTAGCAGGTAATAGGGTTATTGCTGTTTTGTTTTAAATAAATATGAAACATTTATTTAAATATATTTCTTATTTAATATATTTGTTAATTTAAATATATATTATTTAAATATGTTAAATAAAAATATATTATCCATTTACTTTTATTTGTCTTATTGTTGAGATAGTTTTGATGTGTGGTAGGTAAATCATATATCTAATTTGCTGATATTTTCTCTTTGTGTGGGTCGCCCTTTTACTTCTCTGAGTGTGTCTTTGACTTACTTAGCTTAACATTTGTAGGCAGTGTAAGGAAGGGGTTCATTTTTTAACATGTAAATGTTCAGTTGTCCTCGTAGGATTTTAAAAGTCTATTATTTTTCTCAGTGAAATAAAACATCTGCCCTAATTTTCTTTGCTTCTAGTCTCTATTAGCTATACTTACTTATAGCTTAAATCCAAAGTGCACATGCTCAGAGCAAGCAGATAATGTGTGACATGAAGTCAACTCTGGGGATAGGTTAACTCAGTGCCTATGAAAATATGCAGTAGGCTACATAATTACAGCAAAGCACCAGTGCTGACATAAAAAAACAAAAAAAAACAAACAAACAAAAAAAAAACAACTCCATGTGAAACTCACCTTAGAGTTTCCCTTACCTCATGTAGACTGGGCTTCCCAAATCCCAAATCTTGGTATTTGTTGGGATTGACTTTGGGAAGTCTTCTTCTTCTCCTCCTCCTCCTCTTTCTCCTCCTCCTCCTCCTCCTCCTCCTCCTCCTCCTCCTCCTCTTCCTCCTCCTCCTCCTTCTCCTCCTTCTCCTCCTTCTTCTTCAACTTTATTGATTTTTTGTGGATTTCACATCATGCATTCCAATACCACTTATTTCCCCACCCCTTTGCTTCTGTTCTCTGTAATATCCTTTCCTAAACAAAAGCAAATTTAGAAGAAAAAACAAACAAAACAAAGAAACAAAACATGGGAGGGGGCAATCTTTTTGTGGAAGCTGTAGTGTGACCCACAAGGTCACACAGTTTACTCTTTAGTTTGTTCATCTTCACTGGCATGTGTTCATTGCCATGAGTCATTGGTTTGGCTCAAGGCCTCTGGTTTCTGCTATGCCATTGATAATGGGCTTTAGTTGGGGCTCCTCTTTGATATCTGTTGTTTTCTTCTGTCATGGAGATCCTGCTGTTTTGGATCTGTAGGTTTGTCTCCTTCACCTGTTCCAACTGCTTCAACTGCTCCACAGTACATAGATGAGGTGGATATTGAGATAAGTGAACTCATAGCCATAGTTCTGGGCCTGGGTGGTAGCTGGGTTGATTAGCTCTCCTGCTTTCCCTCATCATCACTATCTGGGCAAGTTCTCCAGCACTGCCCTGGCTAGCTCACCCAATGCAGCCTGCAGCAAGGAGTAGGGCTAGTTCTCCTGCTCTTGGGTCTTCAAATTCAGGTCACCCACACTCACAATACCAGAGCCAGCTCTACTGTTTTGCTCAGGTGAGGTGGAGGGCCCTTTCTCCAGATTGCTATAGGGGGCATCCAAAGGGAAGGGCATGATCAGCTCTCCTACTCTCATGCCCTCCAGGCTGGCTCATCTGCACACTTGACAACAGTAGCAGCTCTAGTGTGCTACCCAGGTGGGGTGCAGTGCCTGCTCTCCTGTGTGCTGCAGCTGGTAAGGGATGGGCTAGTTCTCTCATTTTTGTGACTGTGGGGCCAGCTCTCTTGCCTGTGGCAGGTAGCAAGGGATAGCGGGGGGGGGCATCTTTCCCTTACCTATGCCACTGCATGACAGACTAGGGTAGAAAGTCAGCTCTCAGCTCTGTTGCTCTCACACCCCCAGGGCTGGCTCCCTTGGGTCCTTGACCACTGGGTCAGCTATAGTGTGCTGTCCAGATGGCAGAGCCCGCTCTCTTGTGTGCTGCAGCCAATGAGGATCAAAGCCATCTTTCTCTTGTTAACCCCAGGGACTAGCTCTCTCACCTGCTGCAGGTCGCAATGGATGAAGGGGTGAGAGCATCTTTCTCTCTCCCATGCCACCACCACATGGCAAATGAGGGGGAACAGGGTCAGCTTTCCTGTTCTCCCACCCTTAGGATTGGTTCACCTGTGCCTGTGTCTCTGATCACAGAGTCAACTCTAGTGTGCTGTCTAGGTGAGGTGCAAGCCTGTAGTGAGGAGTAGGGCCATCTTTCCCAAATGCTGGGCCAGTTATCCCCTGAGGGGCGGGGCCTATTCCCCTGCTGCAGAATCCAGTGGGGATTAGGAGAGTAGTTATCTCAGGGCCAGTGAAGGGCAAGGCTGGCTCATCACAGTAAGATTCCAATAACTCCCTGTGATAACTCAGGCCATGGACATCATCACAGACTCCAGCTGCAATAGGGCCATGGACCCCAGACATGGCCCTTGGCAGTGTCTCAGGCTGGACATCTCCATGGCTCTGTGGCAGCACAGTCCTTCTGGATCAGTATGGCCCTGGTGGCAGCATAGTCTTTGGGCACCAACATGGTCTCAGGTAGCTCACCATACCTCAGTCATCTGCATGGCCATTGGTGGTACTGGGTCTAAGGACATCAACTCATACTCTGACTGCTGAAGGGCTATAGACCTAGACATGACTCACAGCAGCAGCCCTGGCTGGAAGGACATCATGGCCTTTCGGATACCCTGTGTGGTCTTTGGTGGCAACATGGGCCACAGATATCAATACAGATCACAGCTGTGATAGGACCACGGACCCAATCATGGTACTAGGCAGCAGCCTGGGCAAGATGTCACCATGGTTGTGAAGCTTTCTTAACATTTTAATACTTTATTTTTCGTTTTCAGAGGAAACAACATCAAAGTTGAGAAATTATCTCTAGAGCTTTTGATAATTACTAATTTATTTCACAGGGAGAACAATGCTGTATTTACTAAAGAGAGTTTTTTTTTTAATCAACTCTAAACATACACAGTAGATCACTAAGTGAGATATATTTCATCATATAAATATTTGATTTTTAAAGGAGACATAAAGATGTCTACAAAATAGTTGTCTATCTGGAAGATGCCAACATAAAAGAAGCCACACAATGAACAAATAAAATAAAGACATGTTAGCTTTGTATTGTTGCAACAATTTTAATTCGTCAAGTTTACCTGGCTCAGTTGTGGAAGTCCCTGCTCACGACTGGGTGGTTCATGAGCCTCAGTGGGAAGAGCCAACCCAGAGAGCAAGGGCAGGAAGTATGTGGAGGATACAAAACACTTACCTTTTCTCTAAGAAGAAAAAGAGGATGAGATCAGAGTCTAATGATCCCCTTAATGCTACATCCCAACCAATATTAGTGCCCTTCTAATAGGTCTCATCCCTAAAGGTCTACAGTATTTCAAATATCAACTATCTGGGGAACAAGCCTTAGATATGTTGGTCGTTGGTCAACACCTATCTGAATCATAGAAAGATGCTATCTCTAAGAGCCTCAAAACATTAGAAGAAATGAAGGGATTTTTCAAACTAATAGTAACTGTTAGAGAAACCAGCTTCTTAGTAAACAGTTGGAAATTTTCTCTAAACGTGAAAAAACTGATGTATTAACTGTCACAATACATACATTAGCTAAGCTAATGTAACCAAGCAGTGTGGTTACCATAGAAAGAAATACCTGAGGTCTGTCAGACCAAGTATGCTTCGTGAGAGGATTTTAAAACTAGGCAGCAGAGCATAGAGAGATAGGTCATCTGTGGAAGACACTGAATTCTAAAGAACAGAAGTAAGCTTCCAGGAAGCCTGTAACTTCTGCTTTCTTTTGCTCTGGAAAAAACAAAATTAAAAATTTTGTGTGGAAGTGTGAATGTGGAGGGAAAAGTAGACTAATGATATATGTCTGAGATGTGAAGAGACTCTTTAAGTTGAAATGAATAAATTTAAACATAAAACAACATTTCAAATACTTAACTAGAATTTGCAGAAAGACCTGTAAAGAAGACCAAGTATATTTTTTCCTTAGGGAGAACTTAAGTTTGCCAACCTGACTAACGTGTTTTGAACTGCCTGGGATGGTAAGACCCTTGGTGTTGCACGTGTTTATTCTGCTTCTGCATGTGTGAATGTAACAAAGTCCCTCTAATTTCAGCCCAGTTGCTTGATCTACCCGTGGCTTGATGCAGACGAATGCAAATTAGGATAGGCGGCACAAGACTGTGCCTAGCAGCCACACTGACACACAAAGACACAGCAAAAGAGAGCTAGAAAGTGTTTTGACATACATTGCGTTTCATCGTGGTTGTAGCCACCGTTGACAGTATTATTAGGTGATGGATATGAGTCTTTCAGTAAACCACAAGAGTCCTGGAGTTAGTAGACACACTTACCTATTTTGGAAATTTTTAAGTAGTTACTTTGAATCATAACTTTTTTCTCAGTCCTTACAAGTGTCATAGGACAAAATTGAGTGAGATTGCCAATAAAGTACTTTTATAATTAATTTTTCCCTCACTAAGGCTCTGTAATCTTTCCACCATTGACAGAAGCAAAAAAAAAAAATGTCTATTACGATATTTGTATATGTCAAAACTGGTAACAAAAGCACATATCATTCCAAGGTTAACCTTCAAGGGACTGAGACCCAGAGCAAGCATCTATATGAGAAGGTATCTTGCCAAAATTTTAAACTTTATGGCAAATATTATGGCATACTGGCTTTAGAGAAAAGGAAATGATATTAAGATGGACAGTCTCAACAGCACCCGAATGGACACTAACGTCTGTTTCCATATAGCTGGTTTTAAAGTTATTATTCTAAATAACTTATGTTTACTCTCTGTTAAAAAACAAAATAAAACAAAACTGTGAGGCAAGTCTGTGCCTATCTCTTTGGAAAGAATGGAAACTGGAGTAGAGAGAGGTTAGACCCCTTGAACTTGTTATATGGATTGACAGTGGGATTCAGACACTGCCTTCTGGATTTAGACCTTGACCTTCTTCACAGAAAATCATTAACATATCTCCAAATTACTTAGAAATGGCAATTTCATTTAAAAAAGACAAGATATGACTGTCTAGGAAAATAGCTCTGAGATTCAATGGCTTAAATTTTTTAATATAAAAAAGATTGTTACACTTGGTTTGAGAAGTCACCTCTATTACCATACTCCTGATTTTAATCTTGTAGCCCATTTAAAACACATGCTGTTTGGCTAGGGATGTAGCCAGAGGTGGAATGTTTATCTAGCGTGTGTGAAGACCTCAGATTAAATTTCCAGTATTAGACAGATAGATAGATAGATAGATAGATAGATAGATAGATAGATAGCATTCTATTAGACTAATGGGTTTGTTAGCATCTAGGGTCTTGATTGGATTGGGGTTTCTCTGATAATTAAAGAATTAAAAGGCAGAAAGACTCTTAGACACAGCAGACAGCAGTAAGTAGCAAATTTTATTGAAAGAGGAGCACAGAAAAGGAAGAAAGGACTGGTGATCTTAGCAGATGTGCTTACTTGCCATGGGTATCCCTCCCCTAGTTTTGGGTTGGTCAACTTAAACAAAGAAAGGGGAGCTGATAGGGCCACAGATTTACATGATCAGGATCAGCCTTGAGCATTTGATGCATGAAAACAATATTAGCCATCAGTACCTTGAATTTTCTTTTCTTGGATCTTCCTTAATCTGATGAAGGCCCGTTATTGTAAGAGTACCAGAGGTGAGTTCACTGCATAATAAGTTGTCTTTCAGCAGTGCCTTCTCTTCATCAGTGGTGGAGAGACCCCTGAGTGCTTTTCACAGAGTTTTCACATATTGTTACATGAGAAATTAAAAGACTGTCAGGGAGCACATGTTACTTACACATGTGACATCATGTATATTTTGTATTGATTTTAATTCCTTTTTAGCACACACAAACATTTCTAATTGTCTAATATTTTAGGCTAATCCTTTTTTGGGAGAATTCTTAATAGGGCAAATGTATATTTCATAGTATGATTGATTTCTTTATGTCCTGCAGTCAAAATGCGTGTTTCCTCAACAACAGGGTCACACCATATAATAATGGTGAGTAGCCAGAGCAACGGCAATTGAAGGTATTGTTTTAGAGACCTTGGTGATCTCCCTGACCAGTAACTTGTTGGGAAGTTATTGGAACTGCCTGGCCCTGCAGTTCTCATTTAATAGCTCATGTCTTCTGGAAGCAGCATTGTCCACGCATACAGGGCACCTTAGTTCAAATGCTTTTAAAATTCTATTTTGAAATTCACGTTCTATCTAGTGGATTTCATAAAGCTTTTCATATATCTTTAGTTTTGCTTAACCCTCTTGTAGCAGGAATCTTAAAAAGTTCTTATTAATAAATTCAAACCTGAGGCCAGTTATTAGGATGAATGCTGGATGATCAGAGAAGCAGAACAAGCCACAGCTACCTCACCTCACCAGTTCCTCTGTAGATTATGTTTCCTCTGACTGGAAGCTTCAGAGTCCTCATCCAGAATGAATCTCAGCTGAACTGTGCTGCTCAAAGCCTAAAAGCTTAACCAGCCAAATGCTTCTAGTTTCTGGTCTTCACGCCTTATATAATCTTTCTCTTTCTGTCGGGACTCCCTGGGATTAAAGGCGTGTGTCACCAAGCCTGGCTGTTTCCAATGTGGCCTTGAACTCACAGAGATCCTCCTGGCTCTGCCTCCCAAGTGCTGGGATTAAAGGTGTGTGCCACCACCGCCCAGCAATTGCTATGGCTTACTCTGACCCATTTTCTAGCCACCACTTTTGGCTCTGTATCTAGTGGCTGTCTGTTCTCTGACCCCAGGTAAATTTACGAGGGTGTACAATATTTTGGGGAACACAATACCACCACACCCTCTCCCTAACTTGTCTTCCTTCCACCATCATCCTTGATTAAACCTTTGATCTCCACCATCCTCTCACTTATTCTCATAAGACACACTTTCTACTATTCCTCCCAAATAAATGCCTAATTGGATTGTGAAATAGTAGTTTTAATATGCATTTTGTACCCCTGCCTTTAGGTTAATTCTCTACCACGTCACATAATTCTCCCTAGCCTCTCTTGTTACAGAGAAAATCTCAAGAATAATTAAGACTATAGGTGAACCTACGGGAAGAAAATTTTTGGCTCACTGCCAATGAAGAAATAAAATGAACAGAGAGGAGAGGAGATGTTTAAATCTGATAGGAGAAATGAGCCACCTGTCATTAGAGGAATTCAACAATATTCTGGGAAGGAACAAGTTTTGACATGCATATTTCTTAGGACTTAGAACAATTTTCCAAACTAAAAGTACTATGATTCTAAAAATGTCCTGTAAACCATTTTAGGATGAGATATTTGTGTAAGAATTTATAATGAATTATTGTAGAAGAATTATTATGCATGGTAACAAGCCATAATTAATTGCCTTCCAATAGTACTTGTCCTGTCTCAACCAAACCAGAGGATTTCTTGCCATGTCCAGATGGCCTTTCACGTTGGAAGGGATAGTATCCTGTGGATAAGACAAGGCACTTACTAGAAAGACTTTATTTGGATCTATTTTAATAGCCTCTAAGGTAGTCTGGGTTCTTTTGCTTTAATGAGATATCTGAGGCTGGTGACTCAAGAAGCTGCTGTAGGACATGTCTTTGGAGATGCAAAAGTTCAAGAACTGAACACTGTTTTTGCTTGGCTTCTGATGAGGTCCATGTGACGGAAGTGAAGTTGACATGTGTAGGAGACAAGTCACATGACCACAGAGAGGTAAGAGATGCTGGTGTGCTTGATATCAAATCAGCCCCACAGTCAGTAATCCAGTCGTAGGAGATTTTATTACAGCAGGTTCCCATCCTGTCCTGAGAATACTAACCTCGTCTTTTGAAAAGGACTTTAGTACATTTATGAGAGTAGTTCTCATAACTTAATCGACTCTTATTGATTTCTACCTGTTAAACATTTTGTCACCACCTCTCAATATTGTTGAACTGGGGACTAAACTTTTGAACTTCGGGGGAACACACTAATCCCAAGCCACAGATTCCTAGTTCCTTTTCAAATGTCCCAGGGCTCACTATTGTTTCCATATTCAGTTCAAAAGCATATACTCAACTGGATCCTCAGGGCTTTTCACCTAATATGGTATAACCATACAATGATATAACTCAAGAAGAAAAAGTTCTGAAATTTTATCTCTGTAAGTCTTTGATTTAGAAAAAAAAAAGAGGAATTTGCCACCAAACCAAATAATAAAAGAATCCAAGTGGTGAAGAACAGAGAATGCTGTAACTATGCCAACAGAAAATTACTGCAGAAGGGCAGTCTGGCCAGCTTCCATCTTCATGTTAATAGCATATTGTCAAATATTCTACACTTAGGTAAAAAATAATTTTTGAAAGAGATGGGTCAGCTTGACTGCAAGCTGAACTGTGTCAAGGCCATTTACTACACTTAAAATAAAATCACCATTAGGAATCTTAACATTTTGTTTTTATCATCAGGGACAGGAAATGTTTCAAAGGGACAATACTTTTGGTAGTCAAATAGGGGATTTTTTCCCTCTATCTTAAGAAAGATAAACAAACACATTTGGCTGAGAGCAATAACGATGTGTAGCAGACCTGAGTAGGAGGGTAGAGGGGGTAGAGAGTGGGGGACAGAATGATGGGGGGTGGAGGGCATGTTGCTCTCATTCATTTCCTTCAACTAGTCTGCATAGTTTCCCTCAAGAATTGGTTCCAAGTGACTCAATATATCTGCAGACAGAAATCTGATGTCCCAGGAAGTATGATAGCTTGGATAAGGTCATGTTGTGTGGTGGGTCTAAGTAACCAATTGCTGAGAGTCTTTAGTTTCCCTTGCTGAGAGAAAATGTATCAGTGTTCTAAGACTTCACAAACTCTACTTACTTCCATAGCAATGTGTAAATGTAATAAATCCTGCCTTCAGGAGTCCTGGGTTTTCTTCTGAATACCATGGCAGCTCCCATTAGAACTGAGGTACTGACCATTGAGACTGCTGGAATGTGAATGTTGCATCAGGTAAGAAAGTAAAACACTAGCAGGGATGCTGTCCTTGCACTTCTTAGGATAGGTTTATTCACTTTCCCTTTTTATTCTTTTAGTTATATTTCTAAACAGTTTGGATGATATTTTATTCATTATCTGCTCATTCCTATATCAGATAATTATAAATGTCTACTCTATGAAGAAAGACCACTGAAAAATGTTCATAAAGAACCTGTACTCTACTCTTCCTTTACTATTTGTGCTCTTCCTCACAAATAGTAAATCAAACTATGAAAAAAAAAAGTTCAGCATTAAAAAGTCAAGCTAACTACTTGGGTCTGCAAAGTCATGAATCTTTTTTTTTTTTATTTAAAAAATTTTTCATTTTCTATACCAACCACAGTTCCTATCCCTCCTCCCATTTCCCCCTCCTGCCTCCCCCAGATCCCCCCCCATCCACTCCTCCAAAAGGTTAAGACCTCCCCTGCAGAGTCAACAAAGCCTGGTACATTCAGTTGAGGCAGGACCAAGCCCCTCCCCTACTGCATCAAGGCTGAGCAAGGCTTCCTGCTCTAGGGAATGGGCACCAAAGAGCCAGCTCATGCACCAGGAATAGATCTTGATTCCAGTGCCAGGGGCCTCTCTAATGGACCAGGCTACACAACTGTCTCCCACATGCAGAGGCCCTAGTTTGGTCCAATGTAGGCTCCACAGCTGTCAGTCTAGATAGAGCTCATGAGTTCCCAGGAGCTTGGTTCTGTATATTTCCCCATCATGAAAGAGATGTCTTAATAAAGGGAGGAGCCATTAAGGGGTTAGGGAGAAATTTGGTGCTAGGGAAATTCCCAGGAATCTACAAGGATGACCCCCAACTAAGACTACTTGCAATAGTGGAGATGGTGCCTGAATAGGCCTTCACCTGTAATCAGATTGGTGACTATCTTAACTGTCATCATAGAGTCTTCTTCCAGTGTCTGATGGAAACAGATACAGAGATCACAGCCAAGCACCAGACTGAGCTCTGGGAGTCTAGTCAAAGAGGGAGAGGAGAGATTATTGGGGGGGGGGGGCGGTTAAGATCATGAATCTTAGAAGAGAACCAATTACAACCACTTTACTAGACAAGCATAATTCTTATGTACATTCTAAAATTTCTCCTTATACTCACAGTGTAGCTCTCACCCCTCATCAAAGAAAATTCTCCACAAAGCAAGGGGAGAGCATTCCAGAAAGCTACAATGGGTCACAATGCATCAATAAATGTGGAGCCAAGTTCCAATGGATACAACACAAGTCCTGTGCTGAAGGCACAGAAGACATCGTGGAAGAAGGGGGTCAAAAGATTCTAAGAGCCAGAGGACCAGGATGTGAGATTGTGCCTACTAGAAATGACAAGGAAGTGATATTACAACCATATGGCTCCCTAGACAAGACCAAACAATGACACCATCGACAGACAAGCTGATGTGAAAGGAGGGAATCTCACCAAGCCCCACTTCCTAGACAAAAAACCTACAGGTAGTGACTACTGAGAGAGGGAGAATTAGACTTTCCTAAAGATGAGCCTCCTAACTGATTATCCAGTACACAGTGGGCAGCCCTAAATTACACACACAGGCCACACTGAACAGACTCAACAGGTTGTATTTATGTATTTGTGTATGTATATGTCACATTAATAATAAAAAAGAGGGTGTCAAAAAAAAAAAGCCAGGCAGTGGTGGCACACGCCATTAATCCCAGCACTTGGGAGGCAGAGCCATGAGGATCTCTGTGAGTTTGAGGCCAGCCTGGGCTACCAAGTGAGTTCCAGGAAAGGCGCAAAGCTACACAGAGAAACCCTGTCTCGAAATAAACAAAACAAAACAAAACAAAAACAACAACAAAAAATAAAAAGAGGGGGTCAATTTGAGAAGGAATGAAGGAGAGGTCACATGATGGGTTGGAAGAAAAGGGAAAGGAGGAAGTGATGTTTCTTCATTTTAATTAATTTTTTGATAAAAGAAAAAGGTTAATTGAAGAAACAATAGGCAGGTTTAATGTAAAATGTCTGTCTGTAATAAATAGAAGTAAAAACACTAAACCATAAACAGTAATTATTTTCTCAGCTATTTTATAAAAGGACTCTCTCTCTCTCTCTCTCTCTCTCTATATATATATATATATATATATATATATATATATATATTCTTACTTTAGAAAATGTGACCTATTACAAAACATTCAGATTAGCAAGTTAATAACATCTTCTGCATTGTGTGATTTTAGTTCTATCAATGACATTATTAGCTAGTAGCACTGTGGGCTTATTATGCAAGTAATAATTAATTACATTTGTTTACAAATCATAATGCCAACAACTCTAGGGAGAAATATAACACTCTATAAAGAACACATTAATTTAATTTTATTTAGTATTCAAATCTCTGGGCTTACAAACTAACATGCACTGTCTATTACTCCTTTGGAATGAGTATTGATGTTCCAGAATGTTCCTTCTCTTTCTTCCCTTCTTCCCTAGTCCTTACCTCCATTTTATCATCTCTGAGTTTCTCAGTTTTATCTTTCAGTGGTCCCAAAATAAAAATGAGGTAGGAGTTGGTCCAGAAGAAGCATTTTCTCAAGCAGAGGGCATGGCCAATCTTGTGTTCACAGTGTTCGCTTGAGTAGTCCCTCCTCTTTGGAATTTGCTTCTCTTCTCGGTTCACAGAAGCCCAGGTCCCTGCCTCTCAGGGCACAGTTCAATCTTTATCTACTTTGTCAGTTATTTACTTCATGATTATTGAGGCTATGGTTAATGAATGATGCCAACTTAAGCACTTGGGGGACTTGTGTTTGAATCTACAGTCTACATGGTAGATAACAGACAAATATTTTATCCTTCATTTTAAGATATAGGATGTGGGCCTAGAAATTTGCCAACATATTTTTTATTTAGTTTTGAAGCAACATTTCATTCTATTGCCTGGGTTGCCTAGACTGACATGGAACTCATAATTCTCCTGTTTCAGCCTTCCCAGTAGTTGGAACAAGTAATTATTAGTCATATAATATCACTGTCTATGTTTTGGTTTCATCAAGAGATTTTGGTTCATCTTAAGGCTTTATGAACCTGAATAAAACATGGCAAGGTAAATGCCAGGACCATTAGATGGTAGTGAGGGGGAAATGTCTTGTGTTAATAGCTTGTAAAATGTTTGGAGATCAACTCACATACAACATTTCCTTTCCCCCATGTGATGGCTAGAAGCTTTGTAATTTATTAAGATGTTTGGAATATATAAGTAGAAATCTCAGCTGGTGAGACATTTTGGCAGGTAAAGGCACCTGGTACTTACTGAGCACAGTAAGTTCAGTTTTCAGCACCCACATGGCCAAAGGAGAGAACTGTGCCTGCACATTTATCCCTGATCTCTATACATGTGCCATAATGTGTATGTGTTTGCCCAGTCATAATACACAAAATAAATAAAATTTAAAAATAACTAAATTAAAAATCATCAGGAATGACACTCTGTTTTTGGGCTGGTGGAGGCTTAGGAACAAATGAACACCAGGAAAAACCCTGGCTTTCGATTCCCTGACCCAAAGTCTCTATTTGAAATTGACTAAGATTGATAGGGATTTTGTGCTCTAAAAGTTCAAAGAGTAAAAACAGCAGTGTGACTGAAGCAGCTGCTGATTCACTAAGAGTGAAAGCGTTTTGACTATCGGTGTGTTTTCCCTGCCTTGGCAAGTGCACATTAGTACACTGCTTTTTTTTTTTTTTTAACTTAGAAACCTTTGAAATGCTATGTATCTTTTGAAACCTGAACACTCTACTGGTCAACACTATACCACATAAGCAATGTGTCTATTTGGCTTCATTTGATTACAATCACAGATAAGCAGAGAAGACCCACTGAGTATGTACTTATACCCAGAACTTTGCTGGAGACATGAGAGGTAAATGAATGCGGCCCCACACCCACTCAATTGATTAACAGTCTTACTGAGGTTTAAGAATCATTTGCATTAGTAAAATTACATATAAAGCTAACTAAATGTGGATAGTCTTAAGACTTCTTTTGGTCCAGTACTATAGTCATTTTCATTTATTTCAAGCACTCCAGGATACATGGATGATTTAGCCTAAGAGGCTTCCTCAGATGGACTTGTAAAGTAATGGATTGGGGACTCAGGCACAGATTGAAGTTATCATTATAGAGAAGCAGATTGGACACGAATCACCAAGATCAAATTTCAAGATGGGTGGGATTGAAGGAGAGAAGAAAATAATATGTATGTATGTATGTATGTATGTATGTATGTATGTATGTATATATATATTTGAGACAGGATTTCTCTGTGGTGTTCTGGTGCCTGTCCTGGAACTCACTCTGTAGACCAGGCTGGCCTCAAACTCACAGAGATCTGCCTGCCTCTGCCTCCTGAATGCTGGGATTAAAGGCGTGTGCCACCAGGAAAGGCTTGAAGAAAAGCACAGATTTGACAACGAACATGTCATGAAGAAAAGACCACCAGAAAACAGGTATGAGGGAAACTTACTTCTACTCTGTTGCCACTATTGTCTACACAAATATGATGGGCAATTGAACTGCCTTAAAATAGAAGGGGGGGGATCTTCCATCTGTGCTCAAACCTTTCATATCACTTATGCTATCCATAAAGCCCAAGAGTAAATGGCAAAGATATGATCCTTAAGCTTATCAATCCACATGCAAAGTCTATATTTGCTAATGAGTTGAATAAATAGTCAATATTGTAGATATATGATATAGTTAAAAAAGATAAAGCATTGCCTTAGGAGTCAGAAAGAGTTGGATTCAAGTTATTATTATGTCACTTAATTCCTGGCACATCTTATCTGACCACTTTAATTCTGAGTTTCCACAAAATACAAGTGGTAATAGTAACTGCAAATAGCAATGCAAATGTCATGACTTGTATTTGTGTTTGTTCCCATTACTAGAGAGGGAACCTGGAGTCTCACGCTTTCTAAGTAAGGGATCTACCACTGAATTATTATACCACCCCACTCCCCTTTTTGCTTTTAAATACTGAGACAGGGTCTCACTAAATTATCTTAAGCTTACTTTGTAGCTCAGAAGGTCCCTGAACTTCCAATCTTCCTCCCTAAGTCTCGTGAGCAGCTATATTTATAAGCCTGCATCACCTGCCTGCATTATATTGCATTTTGAAAATGAAATGGAGTCGAAATTGCAAAATCCCTGGTGCATAGAAGATGGTGTACAAGGCAACAGTATTATTAATTTTTATATTTGAACAGGATGTGTTTTTAAATTAACTAATGTTCACCTGTTATTACAACTCAATTCATATACAACACAACTGTTGTATGTTAAAATAACATAAATATAGTAAGTCACAGAAGTTTCAGTGTGTTTAATGGGAATTACTTTGCCAGCTCTTTTCTGTCTGTGGCAGCAATAGAACGCAGCTGAGATTAGGCGAATGGCTGTGTGGGAGAGGTAAGGCAGAGCGTGGACACTTTGTAACTATGGACTGAAACTCTTTGTGTGGACGCCCACAGCAGACCGGTGGAGCTGTAGCTTCAGACCACAGAATGAGTCTCCTGAAAACCTTCCTCCGGGCAGAAACTGTCCCCAGAGGAAAGCAGTGGTACAGACAAGCATCAAGAGATCTCCTCAGCCTCTGTGTCTCTGAAGTACTGTCCCTCTAAACACTGCATAGGTCCTTAAATGGCACACGAATGCCTTTTCATTTTTTTGATATCATTTCACAAAGTAATATCCTCTAAGATGAGAAAGTGAAGTTCAAATGGTTGAACCAGGTGGCCTAAGAAAATCAGAACAAAAGTGGTCTTCAAAAAAATTGAAAAAAAAAAAAAGGAAAAAAAAACCCATATGATGAACTAGTCAGGGCCTTAGTGGGAAAGGTAAGTATAATTCTGAGCAACTCAGCGCCTTTAATCTGTTCGTAATGTTCTTTGTTATCGCTACTTTGTGGACAGTCACTGTTATATGACTGTCATTATTCAGATGGCAATCACCCTCTCTTTCATTGGGAAATTTTTTATATAATGCGCCATTCTTACCCACAATCTTTTTTTTTCTCTTTACTCATCTAGTTTTCCTGAATCACTGTGTAATTTGCCTGGAAATGTATTGTTTTAGAGGGGAAAAATTCTTATTTACATCAATACAGGGACTATTACTGAAAAAAATTTTTTTTTTCCTTGACAGAAAAGTAAAGCAGAGTCAACACTAATATGGAATTAGAAGTCTGGTCTAAATGACAACCATGAGTCATAAAGGAGTGAAATCTGTATCAAGAGAAATTCACTGTAAATTTACATGAGGCCTGGGAAGCACTTTCTTAATATCTAGGGCTGAGTGCACAGGCGCTTAGTTGAGCCTTAGTGTATAATAAATTTACAATTCAAAACACACTAGACAAACCCTAGTCTTTCCCTCGATTCCATGTTGTAACACGTTTCATCATTACACACACACACACACACACACACACACACACACACACACACACACATACACACACACCTTGAATGGCCCCAGTGAATGATCTCTGGACAGCTCCCTTGATAATTATGCAGCTAGTGTTAGGGCAATAATATCAACAATAATATCAATTCAAACCCATGAGGATCTTTTTTTTTTTTTTTCTCTGTAGCTTTGGAGCCTGTCCTGGACTAGCTCTGTAGACCAGGCTGGCCTCAAACTCACAGAGATCTGCCTGCCTCTGCCTCCCGAGTGCTGGGATTACAGGCATGTGCCACCACCAATCGGCCCCATGAGGATCTTAAAGGTGAGGGGTTTATATAAGGTTTATTTTTGTTTCTTAACAAAAAGAGGTATTAAGATCTCCAAGAGGCACAGAGCACTTTGCTTTCAAAGTAAAAGGAAAAATTGCTATCATTTTTTCCTAATGCTGACTCAGTACAGGACCTGAGAAGCCCCAGGACAACTCACCAGCACCAAACACCCTTTCTTTTACCCCCACCCCCACCCCGCACTGAAATCCCTGCTGTTGGTGTTGCTATTTCAACTTAGTCTGTTGAGAAATACTGAAGGTGTCACTGCAATGGTGACATCTCCTGCTAGGACAAGCTAGGCATCATCCAAAGGGGCAGCGGGGATAAAATGTGGAAAAACTCAGTTAAATTCATGATCTTACCTTCTCCTGGTTGCTCCAGGCTACAGTCCAGTCTCTGTGCACCCAGAAAGAGAGGAAAGGAACCAGTATTTTTTTTTTTTCTACAAACCACACAAGCAAATGGTCTTTGAGTACTCAAGCACTCTTGGGCTTATCTCTCTGTTTTAATTATGATAGTAAAACAATAAAAATGAGATTTAATTTTAACTAACATTGGTGTGTCTGAGGCAGTCAGTAAAGGTGATAGGGTAGAAAAATATTAATCCAGGCTGGTTATTTAACATCGGCCTGAGTGTGAGGAGGACACTGCTGAAGTCCCTGCTCAGGACAATGAAACTCCTCGGTTATGCTTTGGTCTACCGCCGCTTTCTCATCGTGGTACTCAGTGTTCTCTTTTTATTACCACTACCTCTCATCATCCGCACCAAGGTAAGTCAGCCTGGAGCACAGACTGGCACATTTCTTGAGCTATGTAGGTTGTCCTTCGCTGTTGATAATGCTCTGTTTCAAAACTGAATGACCGTAACAGTTGATGCTTCGCTATCTATTGTATTTGGTCTGTTTTCTTTGTTTTCTGTGGTCAGTCTTATTTGCTTCTCAGCATTACTAACTGGAATAATTAAACACACTAATCAATGAGAATTGTTCCCCACCTGTCAACTAGATGAAAGGGACAACAAAAGAGACAGAGCCCTTTAGATCTGATCTTTCAAGTTATCAACCTGTAAGGAGCATCATGGATAACAATCCCTTCCCTTGAAAGTAGGCAATAATAAATTTCTGTATAAAAGACTAACGGGGATGTCTAGTCTTGTGACATTGTGACATGATGCTGTTGTCAGCTACAAATGTGTTGTGCTGTATCCTTAGTTATCCTAGGATGCAGGAGGCCTGTGGGCTGCTAGTTAGACAGCCTGGGCAGAACAAACGGCCGTGTAGGGTCTAGAGTCAGCCACAAAATTTCCCAGAAATTTAATTTCCTCCTGGAATAGGGACAGCAAAAATGTGAAGTTGTTTTCCAGGTTAATCAGAAAATGTAATAAATCATCGTACCATGCTTTGATCACTTCAGACTTTATCGTACTTACTTCAGTGTGCTTATGACTATCTTTTCAGATTGCTTTTGAAAAGAATCAGTCTTTTAAGTCCAGAATATTCATCTCAATGAATCCCCTGTGTTTTGGTGATGTGATCTGAACTAGCAAACACTCAGCAAGCACCTCCTCTGTGTCAGACACAAGCGTGATTTGGTGGTAAGAGAACAGGTGCTGGAGACAGGCTCTCTGCTTGAGATGCCGGATTTAGCATCGTGCAAGCTGTGTGACCTGAAGAACTTACATAACCTTCCTGTGCTTCTGTTTTCTCATGAGAGCGGAGTCATAGTGGGCTTGTTGTGAGGATGAAATAAACAGTAGGGAGGGGATTCCAAGTCTCCCTTCCTGTGTTGTCTGCCCAGGTAGGGTGATTCTTACCTCCTGTGTTGTGCTCCACTCAATAGTAGAGAACCTACCTGATGCTCTTTTCTCATGAGTACTGTTGGATTAATAAAACAGAATACGCAATTGCAATACACTGGGCACGCCAGCTTCTCTCAGAAGTCTTAGCCACCTATCTGGAAATCTCTGAAGAAAGTTGATATGCAGTAATAGAGTATTTTATATTCAGCCAAGGCCCTCTCTACCTGGGAAGCTAGCAGAGCAACTGTCCCTCCTCCCACAACTGGGGGTGCACCTCTGCCGGGCATGACCTTTCCATTGCAGCTTCTTACACTTGATTTCCACCCACGAGACTAGGCAGCTGTGTGACCCTGGTAGACAGACCAGATAACAGAACTGACTCCTACACAGCTCTAATTCAGCTCCTCCCCATCACATTTACAAGTCTGTTGATCTATCTACTGTGCATAATAATCTCTTTTTAAGCCTCCTGATCTTATGACTTTCCAGATGTGGCAGAATCTTCTCATGGGCACATTTTGATTCACACATTGGTGCTTGCCACATTTTAACATTTTGCCTTTAACATTTCTCGACATAGGCCCTTAACTTATTGCAGAGCACACAGGAAATTAAACTAGAGTCAGTCTTGTGCCATGGCTACACATCATCTATGCTGTACTTCTGATGTACAAATGAACCTCACTCCAATTACCATCCATAATTTTAGGGGAAATAAATATAACCTCACTGTGAAAGAAAACAAATACATAAATAAAAAGCAATAATATGAGTTCATGATTCTCTAATTGGAAAGTGTGTTATTACTAAGAAATGTACTCATTGATTTTTCTTTTCCAAACATGCAATGATAAAAGTATATTACATCCATACATTAGCCCAAGTACATTGAATGCAAAGTGAAGAGCCCCGTATCACACTGCCTTTATGAATGTATCCCTCTTTTGTTTCCTTCTAATCAACTCATTTGTTAAAATTCAATTAATGTTAATGAGAAAAAAAATTTCCTAACATTTTTTGGCTATTTTGAACAGATATTTCTATCATTAACCAAATGCTAACTAAACTTAAAAGAAGATTATTTTAACTCTTGAAATGAAAGCAGGAAAAAAGGTATGAAATGCGATAGAGGCCTACATTGACAAGGATGTACATCAACTTGCTGTTAACATTTTGTTACTGAAGTAAGGAAGCCTACACTTGTAGAGACACAACAATAAGTTAACAGAAAAATGCAAGCAAAACCAAGTCCAATTAGTCTTTTAAAAACACAATGCATCTATGTGACATTGAACCAAGAAGCAATGAAACACTGGCTGATATTTTCATTCTTCTACTGGTTACTGGTGCTTTATAGGGACTGGCCTTGTCTCCTATCTCAACTCCGTCTGTAGCCAAGAAAGTGTCGTCAACAGTGGAACCCTCAGAGAATTTTGAAGCAACATTAAAAGGGAAAGAGAAAGGACAACTTTACAGAACACTCCTCTCTTCTAGGCGTTCTGCCAAATGCTTCGGTCAAAGCGTCATATTTAACCTTCTAACAAACATGCCAGCATTCTCATTTTACATTTGAAGAAATCCGTGCTCAGAGACACTGAATGCAACAAAGGCTGAGAAACTTGTTTTGAACTTGGGTTTTGTCAAAATTCAGAATTCAAGTGTTAACAGGTGTTTTGGACTCTTCTCAATTTTGTGTTTTTGAAGGCTTATTCCCTGTGGATTGTTAATCATTTATCAACAACTCAGGCAGTTCTAAATATGATAATGCTCCCAATAAGTCAAAGAGCAAAGGAGGCTATCCTAGCCATTTCCTTAATTAGCGTTATGCTATTTAGAGGCTTCAGGGTAGAAAAATGGCATTGAATCCCAGCACTGGGGAAAGGTCTTTTGAGAAATGAAGCAAAGAGCTAGGGGCGTGCCATTTCCTGATGTCACAGAGTCCTAGCTGAATCACATGGTTATGTCTGCTTGTCAAGTTATGGTGACCCTTTTCCTTCCAGTGCTCACTGAGTCATGGCACTGGACTGGTATCTTCATGCCATTTTATTGAAGAGAACTCAGGCCCATGTGTTTCAATGCTTTCATTGGGGTGGTATTTTATAAGGAAGGAGATTGTGCCTTAATCCTGAAGCTTCTGGGCCAGATTTGATTTTTACCAATTGGTTATTACTATTATTCATTCACTCAAAGTTTTCAGATTAAAAATAGAAAGAAAAACGATTGAAGAGTTTGCCAAAATCTGGTTGCTCATGTATCCAAATACTTGTCAGAGTCCATTGTCTGACCAGCAATGCTAACTACAAGTGAATTTCGGCACCTGTATTGCTTCTATGTTGGTAAGAAGTTCAATTCCAGTGCATTGCTGTAGATGAACGTTCCTTCACTAAATTGTATCTCTTATGAACCTGAAATACCAGAAATACTTCTAAATTCTCTCCTAAACACAAAGGTACTCCCAGGTCTTCCCCTGTTAGTAGTCACTGATCAGTAAACAAACTTCTAACGCAACTGCTATTTATTTGAATTAAATGGTCACAGTAACTTTTTCTCACTTTAAAGGTGGAATTCCCTAAACGTTCCTATGCAGAAGTCTGTTAACACTGACCCAGGTGGTGTGCCACATTTCATTTATATTCCCGATGTAACTTATTCTTTCACGACTATTTCCAGCAGCTTGCTAATTTCAATCTCTTCAGCATGTGCTCAGTTTTATCTCCATTCTTATCTTTCCAGTATTTTGGCTCTTCTCAGTATTACTATTTATAAAACAAACAACAAGCAAAAAGATTAAAAGGAAGATCAGCTAAGAACTTAGCTTAGTCAGTGCAGTTCTTGTTTATCATCCATAAAATCCTGAGTTCAAGGCTCAGCATTGTGTATACTAGGTGTGGTAGTCCATGCCTATAATCCCAGTACTTGCCAAGTAGAGGCAAGAGGACTAGAAGTCAAGGTTAAGGCCAGCCTTGGCTTCACTAGATACTGTCTCTATAAATAAGTAAATAAGCAAGCCCAGATTGTTTGGGGAGCAGCAGGAAAAGCCCAAGCAACCATATAGTATCCTATTAGGTGCATTTCTCCAAAGTATGCCTCACTCCATCCAGCTGATGCACTGGCTGTTATTTTCACAGTAAAGAGACAGGAAAACAATCATATGGGTACTGAGAAACGTACTAGTTGATAGATTGTAAAATGCTGGTCACATTTCAGTTTTAGATACTTCTGGTTTTAAATATTTTACAGCAAGATAGGCTCACAAGGAGAAGACAGTGGGAGAGTCCTGATACAAGAAGGAGCCCCACACCCAGCTGTGTGTCCGCTCAGATGCTTCCCCCTCCATCACTCTTTTGTTGCTGAGGATGCTGTCTTTCCATCTAGACTTTCCTGCATCCACCCATCTTCCTCCCATTCTCCAGTCTTGCTGTACTTTCCTTGAGATGACAACAATCTTCATCTCTACTTTTCATATATCATATTTTCACACCCACTTTCCCAAATATCTCACCGGAGTACTAATTTCAAAATATCTGCTTGATCCAGTTGTGATGTCCGGTCAAGCATCTTTGGTGGAAAACTTCAACTTTGACGTGTGTCCTAATAACCTCCCAGCTCCATCCTTCACAGACACTATTAGCAGTCCCTAGAGTACCAGTGAATATTCCTGCCCCTCTCCCTTTGCACATGCTCTTCCTGGAATGCCCTTCTTTGTCCTGCCCACCTTGAGAAGACAGGCTCAGACTGATGCAAACTAAGCATCATCATGGCCACTCTTGTTTTAATCATAGCTAAGTTGGCCCCATTGTAGTGTGTATTCATGTGGCAGTTATCTTTCCTCTATAGACTGTAAGTGCTCTAAGATAGCCATGCAGATGTGTCGTCTAGCCTCATATATAGGGCTTGTCACACAGATAGTAGATGGCAATGTTGAATGAGCTGATAGATTTTCTTATGTGGCAGAAAGATTTGAGATTTAAGTCACATCTAATAATAAAAATAGGATTCACATTTTTTTCTATGAGCTATAAGGTGAAAGAGGGTGATGAGAGGAGAGGGTTTCTAATACATAGAAAAGAGCAGTAAAGAGATGGAGCAAGAACATGGCTATAACAGGAAGATACCTGGCCCATAAAGCTCAGTTTGGGGTATTGTGTATTTTTAAATTAACATACAATATATTAAACACACTATGGCATTTTCTTCTATTAAAATACACTCTGTTGCCTGGTGGTGGTGGAGCATTCCTTTAATCCCAGCACTCGAGAGGCAGAGCCAGGATCTCTGTGAGTTCAAGGCCAGCCTGGTCTACAGAGCAAGCTCCAGGACAGCCTCCAAAACTACACAGAAAAAGTTTGTCTTGAAAAGCAAAATAACAAAAACCAGAAAATCACCCATGGGGAGTCAGCAAAGCCTGTTACATTCAGTTGAGGCAGGACCAAGCCACTCCTTCCCAGCATCAAGGCTGAGCAAGGTGTCCCACCATAGGTAAAGGGCTCCAGAAATCCAGCTCATGCACCAGGGATAGATCCTGGTCCCACTGCCATGGGCCCCTCAAACAGACCAAGCTACACAAACAACTGTTTCCCACATGCAAGGGCCTAGTCTGGTCCCATGCAGGCTCCACAGCTGTCAGTCCAAACTCTGTGAGCTCCTATGATCCCAAGTTAGTTGTTTTTATGGGTTCCCCTGTGATGACCTGGCCCCCCTGGCTGGTACAATCCTTCCTCCCTCTCTTCAACAGGATTCCTTGAGCTCAGCTCAGTGCTTGGCTGTGGGTCTCTGAATCTGTTTCCATCAGTTACTGGATGAAGCTCTCTGATGACAATTGGGATATTCACCAATCCAATTACAGGAGATGGCCAGTTTAGGCTACCTATCCACTACTGCTGGGAGTCTTAGCTGGGGTCATCCTTGTAGATATACATCCTTTGTGGGAGTTTCCCTTGCACCTGGTTCTACATGACCCTAACTGGATATGCTATGATTTTTGTCACTGTTGGAGGCCTGTATGTGGTGATATTTTATTTGTGCACCCCAATAAAGCTTGTCTGAGGTTCAGAGGAAAAAGCCAGCCACTATTTTAAACATCGAAGTCAGGCAATGGTAGCACACACCTTTAATCCCAGCACTTGAGATTTCATGCCTTTGCTTAGGAAGGACACACACCTTTAATCCCTGGAAGTAATATTACAGGACACAGAAAGGTATGTAAGGTGTGAGGATCAGGAACAGAAACTGAAGAGGAATGGATGGAAGTGGGGAAGGACTGGGAGGAGAGGAGGGAGACGAAACTGCAGTTGGAATGTAAAATAAATGATTAAATTTAATAAAAAAAAATAGTTAACTGCAGGACAAATCAACTTACCAAAATTAAATATATTTCATGAAAAAAACCTTGCCAAGTGTTTCCAGAAGCTACCGCTTAATGTTCAGACGATAGTTAACTGTAAGTAACTGATGGAAACTATGAAAAGAGGAAGTAAATAAAGAGAGCTCATGTGCTACAAAAACAAACAAACAAACAGAAGTACAGGTAAGAACTGAAGGCTGTTTAAAAAAAATCCTAGGTAGATATGTTAAGCATGAAGAAAGGTAGTCATTGAAATTGAAAACAACAAAAATAAAAACTCATAACTGTGTTGGGGGTTTTGAGTTGTAACCAACTTCCCTAGGGGAAACCTCTTTTTTGTTTGAATCCAGTTGTCATTAAGGATGAATCTTACATATCAACTAATGTTTAAGCAACTTACTGTGACATTGTCTCACATAGTAAGATAAATAGCATGACCACGTCAATATCATGGCTCAGGTTCAGTCAGGAGACACACTGATTAGCAAGTTATTTATTGAAAGACTCTCCCTTCCTTATGCTTGAGTAAGGTGGGATACCTTTGGCAGCTGTTTCTTTAATACAGGGAGTTGAAGATATTCTTTTGAGGGTAAGCCTTTTTCTAAATGTGTTTTGTTTGCCTTGTCTCTTGAAAATCCCTTCATCAGTTTACAGCAAGATTGGTAGCTAAATGTCAGGTAATAATAGCTCTACCAGATGTTTGAACTGGCCTCATGTCCACCATTAATTTTAGATGTTCTTAAGGTATACTACATTCTACATCCTGACCTGGAAGGGTCAATACACCAGTCTACCAGCACTTGAAAATGTAGCCCTGCTGTCTGCCAAATATTTAGGAATAGATATTGGAAAGCGAGGAAATCTTGCTCCCAGGGCTCTGAGTGAGAGTTTTAAATGTCCTGGAGGCCATGGGGTAAATCAAGAGAACAAAGCAAGGGACAGAGAAGCTTCTTGAGTTAGGTAGCTTTGGTCCAGGCTTCTTAAGTATCTGGCAAGAATCATGTTCCCATCAAGAGCAGGAGGCAAATTTCAAGAAACAAAAATCTCCAAGAATACCAAAAGATAGCTAAGAACAATAGTACTATCTAAAACTATGACCCACCAACAACCAATGAGAAGGCAAGGAAGAGCTCAAGAGCTTTGTATGTCAATTGCAGCATGTAGGGTATTTCCCTTACCATGGTTATTTTGGCCTCCAAGAATTATCTTTTTCCTGATATAAGAAACATCTACTGTCCCCTAAGATTAGAGTCTCTGTAATAATTACCACAATTGCCCCACCATACTTCTATGAAAGGGAAGTGAAAAAGTAAAAGCCTGCAACATTGGCTACACACATGTAAGGGAATTCAAGAAGAGGCAGGGTGATTCTGGCTTGACTAAATGGGAATTTCTAGAAATAGACCACCCCATGATCATTCAGGACTGTTCAGATGAGAGAATGCTCAGGAAGCCACAGTGGAGGCCCCAGTCTAAATTAGAGTATCCTGTAGGTTAGCGTGTAAGATTCCAATGCTAGCAATAGAGAATGGGTATGATCCACAGAACAATCTGGTGGTACTAAACTACATAACAGTCATGGAGAGGAAAGTAGGTCCATCCAGCTGAGCAGTTGGAGGACATGAGAGTTAAGCTCAGCTGTTGAAGCAAGGCAGGCACCTGTGGTGAAGGAAGATCTGTTAACAGGCAATAAGCAGTTGTTTGGTTTGGGATTTGGATGGAGTATGACTTTCTGGGGGTCATATACTGGAAGGCTGTCCTCAGTATGATGACATTAAGGAGTGATAACACTTTTAAGAGGTGGAGACTAGTAGTTGATAATTACAAGGGTGAAGTCATATGAAAAGACTACTAATAGTTCTGTGGGGCCCTTATTAGTTCCCATGAGAATGAGCTGTCAAAAGAGCAGGTCTGGACCCTCCCTAGTCTCTGGTTTCTTATTTGGTCACATTATCTCCCTTTCCATGTATTCCCCTATTGTGATACCAACCATCACAGGATAACCATGGTCTCCCAAAGTAGACTACCAATCTCGGGGATTTCTACTATAACAATGGAAAACAGAATAACGCACAGGGTGTAGACCAGTGAGAGAAATACAAGAAGGCCTAGCATGAAACAATGATTCTAATTTTTATTTTTCAAGTAAAGCTCAAGCCTATTAAGGCAAGTTTGAGAAAAATAAAGTGCTTTACCACATAGATCAGAACCCTTAACTGAAAAAAACATTTCAGATGGTAAGCTCTGGTTCCTCTAAGAGCCTGTCAAAAAGACAGGGAAGAGAAGTGTTTGAGAAAGACATTCTAATGTGAGCCTTTGACCCCCACACATGCCTGCCTACACAGCAAAGTGTACTCACACACAAATCTGCAGACACTACAAACAAAGAAAAGAAAAAAATAGTTATTAAAATATTAATGGTCTTCCTGAGTACTGGTGCAAGCCTTTCATTCCAGCACTTGGGGGTCAGAGGCATATGGACCTCTGTGAGTTCAAGGCCAGCCTGGTCTACAAAGCCAGGTCCAGGATAGCCAGGATTATAAACAACACAGAAACCCTGTCTTGAAAAACCAAAGAAGATGAAAAGTGACAAGTCACATGATAGAGGCACATCTAGGTGAGGAGTCCAGGGGAAGGGTACAAAGGAGTGACTGACCAGTTTTTCACAGAAACATTCTGTATCTTAAAAAATAAGTAAATGTGGCTGAATGTCCATACTTGTTCAATATGATAAACAATTATATCTGTTATGTAATTTTCTGATTGTTCTAAATATTTTAAAAAACTTGAAGGCTCTTTTAATACAGACTGTGCCAAAGCTTTAGTACCTTGATGTTTTTCATGTAAAGGATCAGTGTCTTACCATAACACTTCCATCACCCTTAGTGGGAGAGAACCTTCCTGCAGTTGGAAAAGGTAGAGGCAGCCAAGAGGGGGCAGGGAGATACACAGGCCAGCATCCTAGGTTATGGGAGAGGGTGTCACTTCCATGTGATCCCTTTGAATGTCTGATGAGCATGAGCATGTTAATAAACAGCTCCCTCCCACTGAATGAGCGTCGTTTCCTCAAACCAAATATATATATATATATATATATATATATATATATATATATTATGGAAAGTGGGGCATCTAGAGACTTTTGAATAGGTGAGCAGCATTTTCAGTCCTGAGGAAGTGCATGAGTGTTTTGTGTCTTCCTTTTCCTTCCCTTCCTTCTTTCATTCCTTCTCTGCCTCCATTTTGCTCACTTCACATGTGACATTTTGAAAAAGGCATCATGGATTTTGAAGGCATTTTGGAACGTCTGTGATAGTCATAATTCCAAATAGGTCTTTTCTTCCTGTATTTTCTGTCATAATGTATAAACAAGATAAAAAGAGCCACTATGCTGGTTTCTGTCTCTCTGTTCAAGAATTTATAATAGTAAAGGACTTTTCTAACTCTGGAAGATAATTTGCATTAAAATGTATTCTTGCTATGGTTGCAGTTTATTATAACAACATCATAAGCATTGCAGACTTCTGCCAGACTGTGGAGGGTGCCTTCAGGTAGGGAGAATAATTCTCTTACTCATCCTGGACAAGAGTGATTCTTTCCCTCCTTGTCCAGACCTTCAGTTTCATTCAGGTATGGAACAAATAGCTAACAAAGACAACAGAAATATGATACAATTATAATCCCATTAATTACTCACATGGAAAAATTGATGTTCAAATGCCATTGTGGGAAACTCCATGAATGAGATACAATTTTGAACTGCACATTGCAGGATAACAAGACTTTCCAAACAGCTTATAAATTCAGAGATTTCACCTGACAGAGAGATATTCCCTACAGGCAGGATTCTGGACCGAGAGGTAAATATGAGAAGAAAAGACTGAGTGATTATATATCTCATAGCTTTTGAAAAAAATAGCATATCTTTACTCAACAACAACAACAACAAATTACTTGGTTACGTTAAAAATGCTGACCTTGCTTCAGTATGTCCAAGAACAAGCCAGCATTCTACATTTCTTGTAAATTCCCAGATAATCTCAATATTGCTGGTCCATGGATTATATGGGGTATATGCAGAGAAAGCCAATGAGCAAATATGAAAACTCAGGGAGAAGGACACAAGTAAGGAAGTCAGAATGAGGAGGGAATGGATTGTTCCCAGACATTGACTCAAATGCTAACTAAGGCCAAGAAGGGAAGCAGAGGAGAAAGCAGTATGGAGGTGCTATGTGGACTAGAAAGCAGTATGGAGGTGCTAGGTGGACTAGAAAGCAGTATGGAGGTGCTAGGTGGACTAGAAAGCAGTACGGAGGTGCTATGTGGACTAGAAAGCAGCTGTCACTTTACAAGACCTAAGTTCTTTTGGAATCTGGAGAATTGTTGCCATGTCACAATATCATGCTAATGTTACTCTGTCTCTCACTTGCTAAAATAATAAATCCACTATATTTTAATATAAAATCTACTGATTTATAAATCTTGAGTCAAACTTTTATATATATAGAAATTTATACATATATACAGAAATACACAAGTATTGTGAGGCAAACAAATTGAATTTGCTTGTTAGACTTTCAACCACTTCAAATCATTCAATAAGGTCGAGAGTCCAGAATTCAAGTGGAAGTGTATAAAAAGAAACATGTAGGAGGTCCTGAGTCTTCCTGGGAGATAGATAACCTGGCTAAATGTTGTGAATTAGAGTTCAATGAAAAGTGAGCCACAGGGATCAGATCCATACATCAAAATGATCTAAAAAGGAGACAATTTTGAAACAGTCTTGCTTTGTAGACCTGGCTAGTTACAATCTCATGGCATCCCTCCTCCCCCCTGCCTCAGTCTCCCTAACGTTAGGACTAAGGGTGTGTGCCACCATGTCAAGAAGCATCTTTGCAAATGAAGGGTTGATGTCAAGAAGTCTGACTGTAAAGTAAAGGTGATTGAATGTAAGTTGAAAATTCTGAATTATAAAAAAAAAAAGCAACTGAAAGGTGCCAACTCAATGAAGTCACAGCTGTGTTAGTTAAAATATGAAAATCTCCCAAGAAAGGTAATTATTCAGCCATTGAGATTTTGCTTGTTGTTCTATTACGGAAGCTGCCCCATCTGAGTAGATTAGGGCTATTGAGGTAAAATTTCAAGCTCATGGCACAGGTTAGATGTGGTGACCAGAACTCGCCAGCCTCTTTTGGTTTTCCTTTTATTTTTCTGATGCAGACTGTTTTTGTTTTTGTTGTTGTTTTGTTTTGAGCTGAGGATCGAACCAAGGGCTTTGTGCTTGCTAAGCAAGCACTCTACCACTGAGCTAAATCCCCAACCCCGCAGACTGTTATATGTGGATGCTTTAGAGTGTTTTCAGAGTGGCTGGGCCTTAATCTAGCTTTATAAAAGACAGTGATCAAGTTGAGTTCTTAGAAGATGGTCTGGAGGCTTACTTCTAATGGACTCGGGCAGAGGGGCGCAGTTGAGGCTTAGTGTAAGAACAGTGAACAGCAAGAGAAGAATTGTTGGTGGGAACTAGGGAGCTTATGATAGTCAAAGTTTGTCTTTGAAACCTATCTTCTTGCAAGTACGGCAGAAAACATAAAGTTGTAAGGAAAAGTTTTGGGGCCATCTAAAACAAAATACACAGTCTTCCCTCTACACTGGCATTTTAAACTAAACTAGTGCCCACAGATACTCTCTAGAGCTGTTTAGAAGGATTCAGTCAAGGCTCTGCTTTATTTTGTTGTTTTTATTATTATTTGTCAGAACTACAGAGGCAGACCCTGTAAGAACTGTCAACATCAAACACCTTTATTCTTTTTCCTTTAAAAATGTAATACAATGAAGATATGGCAGAGTCTGGGCTTATTAAGAATCTCTTATATTCACTGAAACAGCAAAGATGCTGAGGAGCAAATGCCCAGTCCAGAGGATTCAGACTGATGCCAGTGAATCATAGAGAGGAAAGCTGGATATTGTACAGGCTTAAAGAAAAGACCTCATCAAAACCCTAGCCACAGTCTCTCTCAGTAAATGTCCAAATGCAACTCTGAGTTCTCGGACAGCAAATAGCAGGAGAACAAGAAGCAGCAATGTAGTAGATGACATTTATTGATTGTTTAGCACATTTCAGGTGATTTCATACCAAATTATACAGGTTACAGATGGTTATAAATTTAACCACTTCCTTTTAGTGCCCTAAAACAGAAACCTACAGTTTTCAACTGAGCAAAGCAACAGATTTCATTAAGATTAAGATTCCCTTTGAGCCTTCCTGTGCTGTCTGTAGTAACTCAGCTGCTTCCCTCAAAAAGCAAGGTTTTTTTTTTGTTTTTTTTTTTTCCTAAGCACACGAACCTCTGCAGCCCCAGACTCATGTGCTTAGAAACTGTATTCAGGCTCATCTGAGATACACTACAGTCTTTCTTCTAGACTGATTTTCCACTTTTGGTTAGAAAGTATGGATGCAGTTCCTACCCAAACACTCACAGTTAAGAGAGAAAAGCAATACAATTAAAAGAAAGATATATCATGAGGAAATGTCTACAGTCTGCCTTTTTCTGCACCCCAACAATACTCAGAGAATATTTGAGATGCCAAATGAGTGTGAAAACAGACATCTATGTACATTAATTGGAGCACAGAAAATTGACTCTAAGATATTCTGTTTCGAAGGAAATATAAAAGAAAATAGGAAGATGTTTCCAGGTTTGCATCCTTCATATTTATTAACTTTTGCTCCTAAACCTTTAAAAACAACTATCTGGTGGAAACTTAACAACACAGAAAATTTCACAGCTTCCTCTCTCCCAATTCCATCCAGCAAATGTGGTCATGATTTGAAGGGTAATTTCAGAGGCTCATTTTTTTCACCTTATGCCTTGTCTTGATTCTTTGCAGGAAGCAGAATGTGCCTATGTCCTCTTCGTTGTTGCCATCCTTTGGATCACAGAATCCTTACCCCTGTCAATCACAGCTCTACTGCCTGGCTTAATGTTCCCCATGTTTGGGATCATGTCTTCTGCACGTGTAAGTTCCCCTTCAAATGCTGTCAAAACTTGTTTGCTTATTTTATGTGGTGACATGGTTTGAGAAAAGTTGCCTTTAAAAGTAGCCATAATCCTGAGGTAAGGGGTCTTCATAAGTGCCCCAAATTTTCAGGTGCTCCCTCTCTGACATTCTGCATGTTTTCTACCTCCAAAGGACCGACAGGTCAGAACTTCTTGAGTCACATGTATCTATAGAATAGATGTGTGCCCATCTGCTCTTGTTGACATTTCTAGCTGGTGCCTTCCTTCTAACAAAAGGGGCTATTCATTCACATCCTGAATTATCTTGTACTATTCCTCAGAATTTGAACTGACAGCATCAAAGAAAGGAAACACTTTGTGCTTTTAATGAAGAAAAACCTTCCCTGTTTTCTTCTCCTGAAACCTGGTATTTCAGAAGATAAAGCCAAATTAACTTTCATGGGTATTTCTGTTTTGTTCTCACTGAGAGGAGTTTATTCATGCTGAGAGCTGTTTTTACCTAAGAATTCCCATCTAAAGAAAAAAGATTCATTTTTCCCTTAAATTCATGAAACACTCTGAAACCAGAGCTTGTATCTCCATATAGTCTCTAGGCAGCAAACAATTGCCTAGAGTAGCAACATTCATTGGAAGGAGTTCAAGTTCAAGTGGTCAGTTGGTGCCATCTACCTTTTCTCCCATCTTCTGCTTTGGTCCAAGGCTACTGTCTGGTCGTTCACATGTCTTTCATGTGGACAGAGATTTTTCTTTCTTACTAGTCTTGGTCAAGTTCTTCCTAGGAGAGAAGTTGTTCCCATTTCATTTCCACATAGTTCTTCCCCATTTTGTAGCCCAAATCTTTCTGTTTTTTATGACCCTGTTTGTTGCTCTTCCATATCGTGTTTCTACCTTCCTCCTGATTGTTTCTGTTCTTTCTTGTTATGAGTGGTTTGGAGGAGAGTGTGGCAAAGGCTAGCCTTCAATTCTTCTTACCTCCAGGCTGAGGTTCAGCTTTTAAGGAATCTGAGACCCAAGATCTAAGTTTCTTAAATGGTCTAACATGCTGAGGGGTGGGTAAGACCAACCAGAGACAGAAAATATGTTGTAGGAATAAATCTTATTGTACCACTGTGGCTGGCAGTACCTGTCCAGAACTCTTTATTCTCCAAGGTGACATCATCACCAGTCCTAGGGTCTGAGAGGTGGGACAACTCTCAGAGCAGGTACTGAGAGGTAGGTCTGAGTTCTTATGGACAACTCTCACAGAGCAGGTACTCCTCAATTTATTACCTACAAATTACATCACTCCATGTCATTCTGATGGTAGGTCTTCAGTAACTCACAAGAAGGACAATTTTAACTTTTAAGAAATTCAGCTTCATTTAGACCAAGTCTGATGTTCAATTACAATGATCCGTGAAACTTTTACTTCACATCTATTCGGTAAATAAATGCCATCTTTCTTTTGCACATAACGTTTCTTGGATTTTACAATTAATGTAATCCCTACCTCCATCCAGGCTTTATGAGTTCTAGACTATAACTCATCTCTTCATATTCTCTCACCACTATCATCCCATCTTCTTTTCTCATCCCAGAACTAACTCTAGTTTGTCAACAGTACAGAAAATTAAGCCAGGTAATAAATTAACTATGTTTTCTGTTGCTGTGGTAACATATCCTGACATAAGTAAGTTAAGGAAGGAATGGTATACTTTGGCTCACAGTTTGGATCCACAGTTCATCATTCTGCTGAAATATTAGCAGGAGGAATTTCAGGCAGCTGGTAACATTATATCTGCAATCAGGAGGCAGAGAGCAAAGAGTGCTAGTGTTCAGCTCATTTTCTCCTTTGTATTCATTCAGTCTGGGATAGAAGTCCATAGAATGGTGTAGCCCATACTGGGCAAGTCTTCCTGCCTCAGCTAACTCAATCTAGAAAATCCCTCTCAGGTATGTCTAGAGGCTAACCTAACCTAAATAATTCCTTATAGGCACCTCCATGGGCTTTTATAGCAGGTGAATCTAGATCTCATCAAATTGACACTATTAACTATCACAGTTGGTAAATGGAAAATCTGCTACAATAAATGCTAGTTAATGTAGCTAGTAGACTGATTGTAGGTCTTCAGTAACTCACAAGATTTCCATCCAAGTGGAAAGCTCTAAGAAAGCCTTTTTTTTTTGGCAACCATAATTGTAATTTTACTTACACACTTTAAGGCCAATATTGAATATCTACACCTGCTATGCACATGACTGTAACTGAAAACTACCAACAACTATTGAATTTTTTATACTCTTTGAATACCTAAACACCTAAATAGTTGGGTGAAATCAATTTGATCTTCTATAATAGGTACTAGTATTACTATTGTTTAAAATACTTTTTAAAATAAAATACAATCAGTGCATATAAATATTATGTTATATACTTGCTCAGTCATTCAATAAATATTTACATGGTAGGGGCTGCCAGACACTTGGAAAACATTAATAAATAAAACTTGGGGACAATTTGATGAATAAAAATAGAGAAAATTATTCCCTATTTTTAGGAGAATGGAGAGAGTAAATAATATATCTGGTAAATAGGTGAGTTGAATACTTTGCTAGAGAAGTGATTAATGTAACTAAAGAGATGGCCCAGGGTTTTACATCCTTGCTATGCAAACACCAGGATATGAGTTTAGAGCCCAGCACCCACACAGAAAGCCAGGTGTGTCAGCACCAGCCTGTCAACCCCAGGAAGGTAGGAGATAGGAGGTGCATGGTAGGAAGTCAATCTACACAAACAGCTGCTGAGCTAAAAATTCAGTTTCTGTCTCAGAAAACAACAGAGAGAGTGATAAATGTATAGATGTCCACTTCTTGACTGCATATATGCATTCTCAGCCACAGGAACCTGCACACACATATGTACACACATGGATACATCATATACTCTCTCTCTCTCTCTCTCTCTCTCTCTCTCTCTCTCTCTCTCTCTCTCTCACACACACACACACACACACACACACACACACACACACACACACAAGAAATGTAATTGATAATAAGGAAAATTTAAAAAGTTAATAAAGATGAGAAGGAGTAGCAATTTTAGATAGGATTGTCTACTCTAATAGGAGTTAGTTATCAGGGTAGAACAATCTATTTACCTGAACAAGGAGTTATTGGAGATGAGGAGGTTAGCCATTTGAGTATTGGGGAATGCCTACTTCTTAAGGGAGAAACACTAAGTACAAAGGCCTCAAGCCAGGCCAATACCTACAGTATGACTGTAGACAAAGTAATAAATGGGAAATCAACTACAGTGTCAGGGAGACAATGGGATAAGATTTGGGCTGGCCATGATCAAAAAGGTCACAGTAAGCTTTAACCAATTGAGAAAATAGAAACTTAATGGAGAATTTGGAGCAAAAAAGTAACATTAAACTGACTTTGATTTTCACAAAGTAATTTGAAAAATTAAACAGAAAGGAGACAGGTAAGCTACTGCAAGCTAGGTGGAGACTATGATAACTAAGAACATAGCTGTGACACACACACACACACACACACACACACACACACACACACACACATTGACATTGACTATCTTGATAATGAAGTTTGAAAGAAAAAAACAACTGACTTCCTTTACTTGTTAGATACAGCATGTGATTGCAAGAAGAGACTCAAGGATACCTCCCAGGTTTTTGACCTGTCAAGTGGAGAAATGGAATTGCATTTCATGAAATTGCAATCATGGAAGAAGCAGGCTAGCTGTGGAGAAGGGCTAAAGAATGGAGGTTCAGTACTGGATATGTACATTTAAAATGCCTGTTGGATATCTAAGTGAAGAGACTGAGACAGACTGGATATGGATATACCTCAAAAGAAGTTCAGAGTTAATGAGAGATGGGCTCATATGGAGTTATTAATGATCTAAGAGTGATCAGCATATTGATGTTTTTAATATCTATGACATGCGATCATTTAGGGAAGTAAGTGAAAACTGAAAATTGAAACAGAGTCATGGATGCTGCTACCTCCAGGGATTGGTAAAGCTGGGTATGGATGGTACCTTAAGCCTGCAATCCAAGCACTCTGGAGGCAATTTTGAGGCCAGCTTGAGCTACTTTGTGAATCCAAGGGCATTCTAAGATGAATAGGATGAGCCAGTCTCAAACAAAGTGAAAGAGAACAACAAATGGTTAATGAGAAGAGAAGGAACTGGGCAAAGAGACCAGAAGAAAAGGTTATTAAGATAAAAGGGAAACCAGAAAGGTATGCAGTCCTAGGATCCAAGTGAAGTACATGTTTCAAGGATGAAGCAGGGATAGGATGTCAAATTTTCTGGTAAGTCAGTTAATATGAAGACCAGAAATTTTATCATTGCATTTAGCAAAACAGCTTCAATACATACTTTAAAATGAACTATATAATCATACTAATTTTAACCATCAGGACACATTTTTAAAGAAACATCCTTATTTAGCTCACAGATAATGTGAAGAACTACTTCTTAAGAGTTTTTATTGATTTGTGCAAAGGTTGCTCTGCTGATAAATTATATGATTAAGCAGGAACCCAGGTGTTCTGATTGAAAAACTCCCTATTTTTAGATGAAATCCCATTTAGGGGCAGGAACGGAACTATCTTGATCTTGTAAATAGACTTCAAATCTCAGGAATTTCACTTGACATATCCATTTCTTCTTTCCAAATAGTTATATTTATCAGTGTCATTTCTAAATCACCCATTTACTTATTTATTTATTTTACTGACTCATGCATCCAGTGCTGGCCTCAAGCTTAATATGTAGCCAAAGATCACTTGAAACTTTTTCTTATCTCCCTGCTTCCTTCTTCTGAGTGCAAGTCTGAGACTATAGGCATGCACCAGGCTCTGGTTCATTTGGTTCTGATATTAAAACCCAGGACTTTGTGCATTCCCAGGGATCTGTATATGCTAGAAAAGCACTCTACCAGATGAGTCACATCCCTAGTCCCTAAGATCATATTCTGCTATTATCTCCTGGGACAGTTAGCCTGCACACAATGTTCTTCCTCAAGTCTATTTGAAATCCTTATGAAAACTAAAGAGTATAGAATCTACAATAGTAAGCAAAGAATATGGACCTCCTTCTTTAAGTTTAATCTCTAAATTTGTTTACAAAGTAAACCACTCTTTTCTAGTAAAGGATTGGTAACCTATAGACCTGAGGGCAAATCCATCTTGGTACTTAATTCTCAAACTGAAGTTTAATTGCAATACAACATTGCCCATTTATTTATATATTATTTTTGGCTCTAGTGTGCCATTTACAAAATTGAGTAATTGTTATAGGGACCAAATAATTCCAAAAATCTAGAACATTTACTATCTTGTAAGTATATATCATATACTATACTTTTAAAGATTTTTAAAAGTATGACAGTCTTTCAAGAAACTAAATAGGTTACAGGAATATCTTACTGGTCATGGGTGGTGCATACCATTAATCCCAGCACTCCAGAGGCAGAGCCAAGTGGATAACTGAGTTTGAGGCCAGACTGGTCTACACACAGAATGCCAGGACAATCAGTGCTACATAGAGACCCTTCTCAGTGTCACACTTACCCAAAAAAAGAGTATCTAATAGTCCTGAACTTATTCTTGTGCTTAATCACTTAGTAATGCAGTATTTCCCCCACATTTTCAGTGGATATATCCCAAGAAGCCCAGAGATTGCCCTCAAACTGTTGGCAGTACTGAACCCCTTATTTTTCCCATATGATCTTCAGTGCTGTCACATAGTTCCAGAGTTAAACTGCCCTTTTGTATTTTATGCCCTGCTGTTTTCTTTTGCTTGAGATTCACTAGTAATTAAAATAAGAATTACTTAATATAATAAGTGTAAGATTTTACTATAGATCTCTGAGCAGAGTACAATTTTAAATTTATGAATTATTCTTTCATGCTTCTAAATAATAGAACAAAATCCTCTTAAACTTGGAACTTACAAACAATTGAAATTTAATTACTTATGGTTCTGGAGGCTGAAAATTACAAGATCAAAATACCAGCAAAGCAGCTGGAGGGATGGTTCAGCAGCGAAGAGCACTTGTTGTTCCTGTAGAGAATGAGAGTACAGTTCCCAGAACTGGCATTGGATAACTCACAATTGCCCATAAATCCAATTCTAGGAAATCCAACACCCTCTTCCAGTTTCTGTAAACACACACACACACACACACACACACACACACACACACACACACACACTAAAAGTTAAAATATTAATAGAATTGGTGTTTGTTAGGAGTTAACTTTCTGCCCTGTAGATGTTACCTTGATGTTTTACTTATATTGAAAGAAGGAGCTCCTGCTATTCTCTTTTATAAGAAAGTAGACCCAATATTATGTTCATGTTACAATCCAACATACACAGTTTTGGGAACAATAGCATTATGCCACAGCAGCCATTGGGTTATTTCTATAAGCCAAACTCAAAAAGAGGTAAGAGCATCTTTCCAAATTTGAATATCAGGTCTTACAGAATGACTTCCCACATTTCCTAGGGAAAAATGGTCACTTCTTCACTTACTATTTGAAAGTTAATTATGCCTTGAAAAAGTATCTCCCATATACCCACAACACCGTCTTGCCTTCTGTGCTAACTTGCCTCTTTTCATTTCATAACTTTCAAGATTCTTGAACCTAGGGACTTGGTAATTAAATACCTATTAAACAATATGTGCTCTGTGTGTGCTAAGTTTGTAATTACTGGATCAATATAATTCATTCTATCTTCAAAATTATCTGGTCAAATGAAGAGGATATTAAGTGAAAAAGTCAACATAATAGGCACTAATTTTTGTAATAACATGAAGAAATATGATGCAGCCCAACTTAGGGGCCCAGATAAGGAATCTTTGGAGAATTACCATATATTTTAATACATGAAAGGAGATTAAGAGTTTGGAAGAAATGTAAAAAGGCTATTTCAGTTTAAATTGGAAGCAAATACAATTTTTTTTTTGTTTGGGGAAAAGTGGTTGGGTGAGAGGGTAAAAGATTGAACTGGGGAGATGAAATGAACCTAAAGTTTGATGGCTTGTGTATGAAAAATAGAGAATAAAGGATTTGGTCTCAGATACCACAGGATTAACTGAAAGGGCATAAAAAGTCAATAATATGACTAGATTCACACTTTAGAAAAGTAAGTGGTGGTGTGTTAGAAAAAGAAAGGTGGGGTTCTTGATTAAGGTAATCATGTGTGAATAGAGAAGACTCAATGCATTTAAAAATATAGAGAATATAAAAGCAACAGGGTACATATATTGAAAATGAAAAGTGAATCACAGATAACTCTGAAATTTGAGTTAGGCAACAGAATAGATGTAGTTTTATTCTTCATGAAACAGGAAATAAGAGGAAGAAAATGTAGGACATTTGAGTTGAGAAAAATGGGTATCATTTTGAATTACTGTGCTTTTAGATGTTTATGGAAAATAAAAGTGTCTGTTGGGTTCATATTCTGGAACCTGGACTTCTCTGTCAGGATACACAATCCAGTTTCTCTGTGTAATATCCATCTTTATATGGCTTATTTTTTTTATAATTACCTTTACTGTCTTTTTAAAGATTTTATTTTTTAAAACTATTTCTTAATGTAACTATCTATATTCATTTTTTTCTTTCAAGCATAGGTACATTTTTATACGCATTGTAAACAGTTTAATTTTATCTGAATCTGTTTCATTGTGGATCTATAATCTTTCTCTGACCAGGAGAGATTTTAAATTGTTCAATTGCATGGCTAGTACAAAAAGCAGCAGCCTTGGCTGCTGACTCCTCTCCACCCACCTCAGCTTCCCAATATGATAGTGGTATGTTTACAGCCAGCCCTGGATGCCATAGTCTCTGCTGACTCTGGGAAGCAGTGGGTCCATGCCTCCATCTAGCAGTGTGTAGCCCAGAAAACTCATTTTTTTTAGCAAAAGCTAAATCCACCATGCAGCATACTGTGTGGCTTGAAGATGCCTCTGTGTACCACAGCAGGAATCCACCATGCTGTGTTTCAGCCTGGACACCATGAACCCATCATACTGTACCTCAAGTCCACACATCATGGTGTCTCTATACATTGGCATCTCTATATCTTGGCCCACATGAGACATGAAGTAGAAAGCTGATTTTGGCTCTGTTACTGTGTGTTTATATACCCTTTTAAAACTCTTTTAGGCCTTATGGAAATTCAAGAGCCCCACATTGGTATACCAATTATAGCTGGATGTTTTCCTGTGTCCTGCCCAGTCCTGCAGCTGCTCAGACCCAAATAAGCACATGGAGGTTTATATTATTTTCAAAGCATATGGCCTAATGGCTCAGGCTTCTTGATAGCTAACTCTTACTTCTTTAATTAACCCATTTCTATAAATCTATACTTTGCCATATGGCTTGTGGCTTACTGGTACTTACATCTTGCTTTTCTTGGCGACAGCTAGCAGCATCTCCTCAGCTCTGTCTTTCTCCTTCCTCTCTCTCTAGTTGGAATATCTGCCTCACCATTGGCCAGCTTTATCTACCAACCAATCAGAGCAAAATATATTCACAGCATACAGAAAGACATCCCATAGAAGTTTAAAATGATAGCCTTTAGTTAAGGTTTTTTAAAATATATAATAAGTGATTTTGAAGATGAAATCATTCAAATATGAAGGAGGACTACAATGATCAGAAATCAGGTAGTGAAAAAGATGTGTATTTGGTTGGTGAAGATGAAGATTTGGAGGGGTGGGTCACACAGCCATATCTGATGGGAACCACAAAAGTAAAAAAGCCAGCACAGCTGCTTAAGTTCAGCAAAACTGAGCCATGTGATGGCCACCGTGCCACCTTTGTTTTTCATCTCTACCTGCTATATACTTGGGGAGTTTTAATATTTGTGCAATTTGAGGATATTGGATTGATGGAAATTTTCTTACAAATCATTTATGCCTTCTCCCAGGAGTACTGCTTCTAAGCTTCCCCAGGAAAGTCCTAAGCATAGCTGACCTCCTTTGGGAGATATCCTTATTTACTTGAAGGTCTTCCTTATGCCTTGGAGGTTGTGACATACATAAAGAAGCCAGAGGTCTCTTTATGAGGCTCTGAGATGTTCTTGAAACATATGCCCCTATACCTACTCAGGAACAAAATAATCAAAATAAACTAAACTTTAAAAGGTCTAAGAGATGCAGTGGGCTAGAGGAGTTGGGCACAGACCAGATTACAAACCTCTTCCTAGCATACACTATGGAGATTACATGATATATACAATAACAAAGTTAGATTAGCTACAGTTAACTCTACCTTACACAGGGACTTAGATTGATGGACAAAGAATGATACAGAAAGGTAACAAAAAGAATGAAATGTCAGGACCTCCCTTTCTTAGAAAAGTTAGCTTATGCAGGGCCACTGTGGTATCTTATGGCCAAAGAACAATATAGTACTAGAATTAAACATATAAATAAATTCTATAAAGATATGTAATACAAAACATTATATTATTCTAGAATTTGAATAATAACTGAAGCACTTTTGGCCTGGGAATTTTTCTTGGACACTCAGACCATTAAGAGTTAGTAACACACTGCTTGAGAAATGACAATTTTCCACAAGCTGACTTGGAGATTTTGTTTTGGTCTAGCATCCTTGAAGCCACAGAAGCTCAGCCTGAGAACAGGCTCTCATAACGCTTCTAGATTCCTCAATATTGGGCTTTGGGGTTGACGAGTAAAAATGACTGTAAAAGATGACTCTATTCTGTCATGGTTTATTGATGACAACTGAACTTATAACCCCAGACGTACAAGAGGAAAAAGTTACACATATGTTCAGAAATAAAAATGATATGAACTATGTTTTGGAACAACATGAATCTATTCCTGTTTACTGAATTCTGTATAAATCAAGAAGCACTCTGGCTGCTAGTCAGTCAGGCTACAAGATTCTCTCAAACAACATGCCTTACTCTTCCTTATCTTGCCTACTCCTTACCTTCTCTCTGGGACCTGGCAACAACCAGGGCTGGCCCCCAGAAGGTGGAGAGTGATGGTGGAATTTTCTGGCATTTCAATTATTTGCACTCCACTATAGGACATTTTAAAAGTAACATCAGTTTATAGGTGGGGAAATTATAGCACAAGACCACTTGCATGAAGCAACTCTTATTTAAAAATCTAGTGTTCTCTGTGTACATATTTCCCTGTATGCTTTTAAATAGCACTAGTTCTGAATAAAAATATAGTTCATATTTGAATGTGTATGCAAACACGTTTTTGACACAATACAAAATTACATAGTTTAAGGTCAAAGTTAAGAATAGTAGCCCACACTTGTCTTTGTTGTGCATCATTCTCCCAACCAAGATACATAATCATGGGCTTAACTGCGATTCCAGGTGGCCTCTTCCTATTTCAAAGACTTTCACCTGCTACTAATTGGAGTCATCTGTCTAGCAACATCAATAGAAAAATGGAATTTACACAAGAGGATTGCTCTGAGGATGGTGATGATGGTGGGTGTGAATCCAGCCTGGTAAGTACCATGTTCACTTCATCCAGATTATATCCCAAGTAGACCACTTTGTGTAGAGCAAGTAACAATTAAGTAATGCAGAAAATGACTCGGGTAGCAGGGTGACTGAAAATATGAAAGGGATGTGAAGTGTGCTTGAGGGGTAGGAGGAAAAGAAAACAGCTTTCCTTTCACTGCGGGTCAAATTCCAGGGAGATTGGAATAAATGCACATGACTCCCTCACCTTAAATGCACCATTGGAGTCAAAGATGAGAAGAGCCTTGAACCTCAACAAAGGAGATTGATATCTTCAGGGTAGATTTCAATCCCACTTTGTTTATTTGGCTGATTACACTTTCAAAACTCATTCAAGAGCATCCTTCATCAACAGGGAGGATGTTCTGAACCAAAGACAAAGACATTACTGACAGAATACAAATCTGTGCAGAAAAATTTCAAGGTGAACACATGGTTCTTTTCAAATCAAGTGTTGCAAAATGAAACAATCAATTGAAATTTTTCTTCTAGATGTGAAATTACTCATTTGACTGATTTCCCTTCACTGAAATGGTTTTTTTTTATTCCATTAAATTAATTGGCTATTTGGGTTCTACTCCACCTCTTGTTATAAACATGAACATCAGCTAAGGAACATTTCCAGTGTCATAATCATTTGCATAATTTTTTACTTTAAAGCCTTGGGTGGTTTTTCTTCTTCTTATCATTCTTTGGAAAATAAGAAAAAAAAATGACTTCTGTTGTGTAAAAGCAGAAATAAAAGGGCATAGCAGACTCTCTGTTTACCACTGTGGAGTAAATTTCTTTGCTAAAATACTAATACAATGTGTGTGTATTCACACACTTCTCTGTGTATATATGACACATATGAGCCAAATTTGACAAAATATCTTGCTTGGAAAATTTATTATAGAAATATATTTCTTAATAATATATTTATTATATAAATACAGTGGAATAATGTCTCTTCCTCTTGGGTACCATAAAAATCTTTTTCTTGACTATCTGGCCATTGCTCCAGGAGGGAGCTTAGCACACTGTACAGTAAAGCAAGACTCCTGTCTGTTACATCACTATATGGCTCTTTGGTCTGAGACATTTTGACCAGCAGAAATTTTACCTGATGCTAATATTTTTTGATATGGAATAACTACCTATTATATAGATACTATATATTAAAAGTTTTCATTTTTTAAATTAAGAGTTACTTCTTATTCAAACAGATTTCTAAGATGTTTTATGTTGTTTCACACATAGAAAGTATTCACCATATTCAAGTCTGAAACATGGTAAAGAACAGTTTATATAGATCTATTTTTAAAAAGAAGAGTCTATAATTGGCACTTCATAGAAATATCTGCTTCTGAATGATTTGGGGGGTCTCCTATCAGATCAAACTTCCCCCCAATTATTGTTTTGAAAGTTTATAGAAATGGTTGAAGTCCCAAAGTCTCAGATTTGTTATTTTAAGGACAAATTACTCTGTTTATAAGAGAAGACAAGTAATAAATCTAATTCTTGACAACAGGAAGAAATGCTAGGTTCAACAGAGCATAAATAATAGAATCTACAGAAAATTCTGAAACTTCATTTTATCAAGGGATTGTAACAATTTCTTACACCCACTATATATTGAACCAGGAGAATGGATGAATGAATGGAAGATTTATAAATATTAATCCCATTCTTGGTTCTATTTGCTGCACATACTAACAGAGAAATGGCCAAAGGATGAAATAAAAGCAGAGGACTCTCATAAGTTGGCTACACTTTCATCTTACTTGTGTCTAAAGATAAGTAGCCATTCATAAGAGAATACTCAAGTATTAAGGTAACTGAAATCTGTTGTGCTATATACCAACTTGCAGTTAGGTGTAAATTTAATCATTTATCTCATTTTGGAAAGAACGTTCTTCTAGTATCCTTAAAGGGATACATATCTTAATAACACAACTCTTACATGTTTTACTTTGATTCTACCTGTCTATATAACTACACTCAGAGTTCCCCATCTGAGCAGAAACTTTGTCTTCTGTGTTATTAAACACATAGTTCCCAATTTGCAAACAATATCCTTTACAGTTGAATACAGAGAGTATAGAGAGCTACATGAGCTAGACAGCACAGCTCTGCACTAAAGACCCTCTCATTTCAGGCTGACGTTGGGGTTCATGAGCAGTACTGCCTTCTTATCTATGTGGCTTAGCAACACCTCTACTGCTGCCATGGTGATGCCCATCGTGGAGGCTGTGGCGCAGCAGATCATCAGTGCTGAAGCAGAGGCCGAGGCCACTCAGATGACTTATTTCAATGAATCTGCCACCCATGGACTGGAAGTTGATGGTATCATGTATTGATATGGCCACAGTGGGGTCTAGTCATTTGGGCAGTAACCATAAATTCAAGAATGCTGGGTTATATTCTGAATTAAGTATGCATAAATGCATGAGATGCATTTAGCCTCACTATTTTTGAAGTCTCCAGTACCTACAAATGAATTCTACAAATACTTTACTTTAAATTAAGTGCTGGATATATTCTCTGGCATAAAAAGGAAGGATGCCTTTGTACCCTCCAGCTAGTCCAATGGAACACTCTCATGTCCTATCAGTAGACATCCAGGTTACTTTCCTTTTACCTGAATGGCTTTCCTGAATAAATGATAGATCTTTAATCCCTAAGTTCTACTTGGGTATAATACAGCATTAAATTCCAACATTGGTATTTCTTGCTCTGATGAACTGCTCTGATACAATGGAAGACGTTACAGGATATTTGCGCTTATAAAAGAAGAATGTTATATTGGAATAAGGTGAATTTGTTTACTTTTAATTTCAAATAAGCCTCCATCTTCTTTTGCATACATGAACATATGTATACACACGCACACATACATATTCATGCATACACACATGCAGACTCAATGATAACTCTTTATTTAAATGATTTTTCTTTTGTTTAATATTTTACAGAAACTGTTATTGGACAAGAAACAAATGAGAGAAAAGAGAAAACAAAACCAGTTCCAGGGTAAAAAACCTATTGATATTTTAATAAGGATTTTCCAAATTACATTTTAACAAAATTACAAACTTGGTCAATTTATGTTTCAGAAGCAGTAATGACACAGGGAAAGTTTCAAGCAAGATGGAGACAGGAAAGGTATATTACATTTGATTCCTTCTAAGTACTTATACATGAATTATATTAGAACTGCAATTGGGTACATATCTATTATATAAAATTACTGTATATGACTAAGTCCAAGTGTGATCCAATGGTTTGGTAAGCCTTTTAGGATAGACGTTCAGATAAGAATGACTTTAGGCTCTATAAGCCAACATTATTGCTTTTTTCCTTTTATTAGAATATCAGTTGGCAATTATCCAACTGAGTTTAAAGAAACACAGGTCTACTTGCAGAATACTGCCTCGGTTCTTACTAAATGTTGCTGACCTATTATGCTGGTTTTCATTAGCATCACCCATGTTTCTTCAGGTTATGGGTTTAGAAAGCCTTTTTCAATACAATTACAAGTGACTGTGTAATTTTAGTTTTTTTGTTGTCACTAAAAATTCAGTGTGAAATTCATGAGTTGCTTCTGAAAAATACAGGCAAAGGAGTTTTAGTTGAAGAAAGGAAGGAAAACTTAGTGAATGGCACCATATAATTCATTTCCTTAGAATAAATCAATATAAAAACACTATACTACATTACACCAGCAGCAGAATTTCTCAAAACTGCTGAAAATAATCCTACATAGAAATAGTCCTACAGTAACCATGGCATTTAGAGGAGGAGAGCAAGATATATATCCCCTCTTTGGGCTGTATGGTACATTGGCATGCAGCTCAATGGGAAAAAGAACATCATTGTTCATAGAAATTTCAAGGAGAGTGAGTTCTATGGAAAGAGGAAGTAAATGCAAGATAAGGTTTAAACCATTAGCTATGTCTACCTGAAGAGTTTTATGAGAAAAAATTCATATATATTTATGAAAACACTATTATCTTTGAGGATAGAACTACTCCGTATAAAACATTAAAAATTGAGAGTGAGGCCAGTGTGTTATAGAAGCATACACTGGAAAATGAAATTTGCATATGCTCATGAAAACTGGTAATTCTAAACAGAGGAATAAAGAATGTACACATAGCCAGTGACTTGCTTGGAGATACTTTTAGCAATCTACGTTTCTGGCACCATGCCTAAATTTTGAATTCAAATTAATTTGCTATCAATTGTGTCTTATCTTCCAGGGCCTTGTAGGGAGAGATGTTAAAAAACAGACTGCTCTTTATTATAAGCATCACAGAATATAGTGAATGTAAAATCACAGGACACCAAAAAAGCTACAACAAAATTTGCCCAGAGGCCAAGCCTTCCAAAAAAGGCACAATTAGTTTAATATGGGCATGTCATGGAGGAGTAAGAGGTAAAGATGGTCGAGTCTGGGGAGATGGCAGTCTGCATGAGAAGAGTGTGAATTCCTTGTGTTTAAGGATGGGTCTACTTTATTCTAAGTTTGGCCCCAGCATATCTCACAACCTGAAACACAGTAGGTATTAAATACTCCCCAATTCAGAAATAAGCGAATTCAAAGTATGAAAATAGGAAAGACACTCTAATCAGAGAGCATATTCATTAAAAGCTCAATTCAGCAAAACTCACAGTCTTCTGGACACCTCCGCAGGACAGATGCTAGAGATGAGTGAAGTGATAGAGGCAGTAATCTGAGCCTACAGTGGTGTTGCTGGGTTCTCTGTGAGAAGAAGCCATGAAGTTAATAGGCAGCATGGCAAATTCTACTTTGGGATGCATTTTCTGGCAATATTGTTAAAGGCAAGGGGGTGTGGACCCTACTGTTTTCTGATTAATCAGACCCTGGGAATGACAAATTTATTGAAAAATGTCTCCATTGTTCTAAACTAAGTGAGGGTAGACTGGAATACAGAACATTGGGATAGAGAACATAGGGAGAGGAAAACCTTTCCTATGGAGAAAAGTTGGAGGCATATTGTAAACAATGAAGATTGATACCTAAGTTTGGGAGAGAGAAACAAACTTTAAGTGCTGATTTCTAGGGTCTCCTCAGACCCTAATACTTTAAAATTCAACTATAATGGAAATAATTCCTTTCTTCTCTCTCTTTCTTTCTTTCTTTCTTTCTTTCTCCCTCCCTCCCTCCCTCCCTCCCTCCCTCCCTTCCTTCCTTCCTTCCTTCCTTCCTTCCTTCCTTCCTTCCTTCCTTCCTTTCTTTTTTTGCTGTGGAATGGGCTTTGAGAAAAAGAGAACAAATGTTACTTTGTATATATGGAATGTATTTTTATTTATGCTTTGAGATGTTCAGTCTTCTGTTTCTATTTTGTGGAACAATTTGAGGAGTATTGGTATTAACTCTTCTTTGGAAATCTGGTAGAATTCTGTGCTGAAACCATCTGGTCCTGGGCTTTTTTGGTTGGGAGATTTTAAATGACTGTTTCTGTTTCTTTAGGGGTTATAGGTCTATTTAAATTGTTTATCTGGTCTTGATTTAACTTTGGTATGGGGTACCTCTCCATAAAATTGTCCCTTTCTTTCAGATTTTCCAATTTTGTGGAGTACAGGTTTTTGAAGTATGACCTAATGATTCTCTGGATTTCCTCAGTGTATGTTGTTATGTCTCCCTTTTCATTTCTGCTTTTGTTAATTTGGATGCTGTCTCTCTGCCTTTTAGTTAGTTTGGATAAGGGCTTGTCTATCTTGTTGATTTTCTCAAAGAACCTTTGATTCATTCATTTTTTTTTATTGTTTTCTTTGTTTCCATTTTATGGATTTCAGCCTCAATTTGATTATTTCCTGGTGTCTATTCTTCCTGGGAGACTTTCCTTCTTTTTGTTCTAGAGCTTTAATGTGTGCTGTTAAGTCAGTAGTGTAAGATTTCTCCAACTTCTTTATGTGGGCATTTAGCACTATGAACTTTCTTCTTAGCACTGCTTTCATAGTGTCTCTTAAGTTTGGATATGTTGTACATTCACTTTCTTTGAATTCTAGGAAGTCTTTAATTTTTTTCTTTTTACTTCCTTGAGCCAGTGGTAATTCAGTTGTGCATTGTTCAGTTTCCATGAGTTTGTAGGCTTTCTGTAATTTGTGTTGTTGGTGAATTCTAACTTTAAGACATGGTGGTCCAATAAGATACAGGTGGTTATTCCAATTTTTTTGTATCTGTTGAGATTTGCTTTGTGACCGGGTATATAGTCAATTTTAGAGAAGGTTCCATGGAGTGGTGAGAAGAAAGTATATTCTTTTGTTTTTGGGTGAAATGTTCTATAGATATCTGTTAAGTACATTTGAGTCATAACATCTGTTAGCTCCCTTATTTCTCTGTTAAGTTTCTGTTTGGCAGACCTAGCCATTGGTGAGAGTAGGGTGCTGAAGTCTCCCACTCTTAGTTTGTGGGGTTTGATTTGTGATTTAAGCTTTAGTAGTATTTCTTTTACAAACGTGGGTGTCCTTGTATTTGAGGCATAAATGTTTGGAATTGAGGCTTCGTTTTGATGGATTTTTTTTTCCTGTAATGAATATAAAATGTCCTTCTCCATCTCTTTTTAAGTATAGTTTGAAGTCTGTTTTGTTCAATATTAGGATAGCTACACCAGCCTCTTTCTTAGATCCATTTGATTTTAAAATCTTTTCCCAATCCTTTACTCTGAGGTAGTGTCTATCTTTGAAGATGAGGTGTGTTTCTTGTATGCAGCAGGATAGATCGTGTTTTCATACCCATTCTGCTAACCTGTGTCTTTTTAAAGGCTAATTCAGTCTATTGATGTTAAGAGATATTAATGACTAGTGATCATTAATTCCTATAATTTTTTGGTTTTGGTAATGATGGTATGTGTGTGTGTGTGTGTGTGTGTGTGTGTGTGTGTGTGTGTGTGTTTCTCTTCTTTGGGGTTTACTGGTATGAGATTATCTATTGCCTGTATTTCTGTGGGTGGAGCTAACTTCCTTGGATTGGAACTTTTCTTCAAGTTTTTGGTAGGGCTGGTTTTGTGGATAGGTATTGTTTAAATCTGGTTTGTCATGAAATATCTTGTTTTCTCCATTTATGGTGATTTAAAGTCTTGCTTGGCATAGCACTCTTGGCTGACATCCGTGGTCTCTTAGTGTCTACAGAACATCTGTCCAGGACCTTCTGGCTTTTATAGTCTCCATTGAGAGGTTGGGTGTAGTTGTGATAGGTCTGCCTTTATATGTTACTTGGCCTTTTTCCTTTGCATCTCTTAATATTCTTTCTTCATTCCCTGTGTTTAGTGTTTTGATTATTATGTGGTGAGGGGACTTTCTTTTTGGTATAGTCTATTTGGTGTCCTGTAAGCTTCTTGTACCTTCATAGGCACATATTTCTTCAGGTTGGCAAAGTTTTCTTCTATAATTTTGTTGAATATATTTTCTGTGCTTTTGAGCTGGAACTCTCCTTCTTCTATACCTATTACTCTTAGGTTTGGTCTTCTCGTGGTGTCCCAAGTTTTCTGGTTGTTTTGTGTTAAGAATTGGTTGGATTTAACATTTTCTTTGACTGTTTCCTCTATTTCTATTTCCTCTAGCAGATCTTCAATGCCTGAGATTCTGTCTTTCATACATTTATGTAAAGTGTTTTGATCATATTGACTGCCACTTCCCCCTATTCCTCCCAACTCTCAGCCCAATCATGTATTTTAACCATTTTCATACCCCCACCTTTTAAAAATAAATAATTGAATCAAATTAATGCTGCCTATAAGCATGAGTGTAGGACCATCCAGTGGAGCTGGAGCTACACAGAAGAAAATTCTCCCTTTCTAGCAACTCTTTAACTGCCAAGAGTTCCTCAGATGGTGGGTGGTCTCATGAGGCCCTCACCCATCCATTCTGGAACTTTTACTGGCTTGATTTTTTTTCAGATCTTACATAAGCAGCTACAGCTATTGTGAGTCCTACAGTTCTTTGCTCTGTTTCCATCCAGAAAACAGTTGTGCAACAGTTCTCCCTAACCTCTGGCTCTTCCTTGATATTCACTGAGCCTTTGGAAAAGAGGGTGAGATAAAGATGTCACGTTTAGAGATAAGTACTTCACAGTCACTAATGCTCTTGCCCTTTGACCAGTTGTGAGTCTCTGTGTTAACCCACTAGGGGTGGAGGGGATTCTTTAATGAGGGCTGAGAAATGCACTCCTTTGTGGGTTTTTAGAAGGTAGTTTGATACTATGTCTATTTAGCAAAATAATAATAGTAGGTCCTTCCTTACAGACTATAAACTGCCCAGTCAGGCTGGTTTGGAGTACCATACATCAGTTCTGTCTTATGAAGTGAGCTTTAAATTCAACCAGAAAGTGGTTGGCTATCCCCATAATATTCAAATCACTTTTAATCCACTGAGCATACCTTGTCATATTTGGTCATTACTATAGGTCACAGGGTTCACAGCTGGGTAAGACTTTATGAGCCTGAATAGCACCTTTTACCATTATGACAACTAACCAGTAGGGAGGAAGCTTCCAGAACATTAGCAGCTTGGTTTCTTCATGTTCTGTGCCCCAACTGTGTGGTATCTTCAGAAATAGGATCTTACCTTCAAGTTCTGTTGAGTAACCAGGAGCAATGACTATAGAGTGAATTGCTTTGGGGGTCTATGACATGTTTCTGACCAGCAAATCAAAGGGAGCCACACATGGCACTGGGTTCTTTGTTTGATAACCTATTGTATCTTGGAGAGCATTATCTCCCTGTGTAGGAGAACTCTAAAACCTTTTTTAAGATTTATTTTTATTATGTTTTAACTATGTATATGTGTGTTTCATTATTCTGCATATGGATATGCACACATGAGTTCAGGGGCCTGAGGATACCAGGATATTGTGTGAGATTCCCTGGAGTTAGAGTTACAGGCAGATACATACTGCCTGGTGCTGGTGTTAGGGAAGAAATTTGGGTCATCTGCAAGAGCAATGTGTGTTCTTAATTGCTAAGCTCTCTCTCCAGTGCCCATTTACAAACACACACACACACACACACACACACACACACACACACACACACACACAGAGAGAGAGAGAGAGAGAGAGAGAGAGAGAGAGAGAGAGAGAAACTCCTTAATGTTAGTTTTCCCTTTCCTACCCCCTTGCCTGCCTTACCCTCCCATCCCCTCTCCAATTTATCCACACCCTCCCAATTATTCCACTTTCTGCCTTCATACCACATGTGCTCCACTGTTTTTCCCCTTAAAAAACATTTCTGCACCCCCCATTAGTCCTGCCTTGTTTGCTGGTCTCTACGGGCACTAAAAAAGAAAACCTACAAATGTAAATTTATTTTGATATAACAAATATATTTCTCTTTTCAAGAATAAACAAGTCATATGGTTTATGTAGCAATTATAAAGAACTGCAGCTGTTCTTCATCGGGTTTACATGAGGCAATTTAACGCTGATGGATTATATGAAAGAATTTATTCCAAACTTATCTAGTTATGAAACATAAGGCATATTTGAGTTCATAACATTTTGTTTGTCTGCGTTCTTCTTGATTAAAATGAACCTAGTATGGTTTGACGTTGCATTTTATCTACAAGCCATAAAAGATATATTTATTACTGGAGATGGTGATTACAATGAGCTGGAATTAAGGGTGATGGATATTCAGTTGTCCCTTGGGTTTCAGGAGCTGATTTAATAGTGCTCTAATCTAAAGGGCACTTTCCTATGCTGTATACATAAGAAGGGAGAATTTTCTCCTACCAGGTTCTCCTCTCACTAGAAGGCAAGGCCTAAGCTTTAACAGGTGTCCTACTGATGCCTAGAAGGAAAGTGGCCAGCCCATGAATTCCACACTGCTCTCTAAACACACCTGTCATATTTTTAGAGAAAGGAGCTGGAAAAAGAAGTGTCGATCCCAAAGAACACTGGCATATATGGGGGGCGATGTTTCTCAGGTTCCACGTCACAGCTAGAAGACCAAACATCCCTTATAGGCCTTTCAGGAGAAACGAGTTATAGGCTTCAAAAAATGAAATTGTAGTCACCAAGGGAAGAAGCCACTGGTTCTTTTGCCTCTACTGCAAGCATTAGCGATATTCAAAGAGACAGCTCAGGGTTTTATACTCTCTTCACCTCTAAACCTTCAGGCAGCTTTGGATGAACAAAACTGGAAAATCAGTATGTTTTATGAAAAATTTGAGATAATTGTTTTTTCATTCATTCAATATAACTTGTTGTTCCTTAAGAGAACAGTATCATTGAACACAGTGCATCAAGCTTTTAATTTGGTGTATTTGGTCTGGGGGTGAAAATCCTTATGGCTGAAAATTAAATTCTAGAAGGTAACACTTCTTAATACTTGGCAAGAATTCAGAGTCGGTAAGCATAGTAATAAACACAGTTCTTAACATTAGGAAAGAAGCACATTAGTTCTGCAAAGTAAGGCAAGAGCAATTTACAACACCTGGCCCTAGACTAACTATAAAATTGGTACTTTAAGTTAAATTACAGTTGCTGAGTAGTCATAAGCTTCTTCTTCATTATTCTTCCCCATCCCTTGACTGGATGAAATTCAGTAACCAGGTTAATTGCTGTCCTAGTCAAGTTCTCATTTATTCTCACTTGACTCAACTTAGATATCTCCCTTTACTTTGAAAATCTCATGGCCAAGAGACAATACTTACAGAGGAGGTGAGCATGACTCTTTATGAATTGCATCCACCATCTGTGAGCTCACTTTAGATATTTTTAAAATCTCAACCAAATTCGAAGTTCCAGATCCTTTGGAGGCTATACTTCATTGTGTTCAATAAAACATCTTCTTGTTAGATTATCGTTGATTATATATTTCCTAAAACTTTTCATTTTATGAATTGCAAAAATATTATTGAGCAGAGAACATAAGTGCAGCTATATTGAAAGCATTTGCAGGTTAATTTAACTCACAAGAAGTCCTGCAGAGGGAATCATTCACTTTAGAACCGTTCCTTGAGAACAGGAGCAAAGAGAGACTGTACATCTGCCTAAACCAGGCCTAAGGTTACTTCGATCTCAATTTGTTTTCTTTTATTAAATATATTTTGAGTAAAATGTTTCACAACTTATAGATATCTTTTTAAATTAATGGAACCTTTTAAATGTCAATAAAATAAATGACACATATTACATGCCAGATTTAGGAATAGTGATTAAGCATTTTAGAGGTTTCTGTGGATCCTTTATCTGGTTCTGTTTCTTCTTTACACAATAACCCATATGCCTTCACAAAGACAGCTGTAGTCCAAAATTGTATGCTCTCCTGGGTTTTCCCATGTGTACCAGTGGGGGTGGGACTGAACACTATGACAAATATCCAAACTACAAAGGGTCCCACGAAGATTGAAAGTGGCAGCATTGTGGTTCCACCTCTACTCTCTGCTTTCCCTGCACCATCCTCAGCACCGAAGCTTTGAGTCTATTGCAGGCCTCCTGTCTCCCTCTGTTCTGAACTGTTGCTAGCAGGGACAAGAAAGAAGAAGGCGGCAAATGGGTTCATATGATTTCATGTTTATTTATTTATAGTTTACTACAAATAAATGCAAATGTGGAGTTATTCATAATGTCATTTATTTTCTACACTATTTACAAGTGTATCTTTTGTCATTTCTAATACATTTCTCTTGTGCTTTTTAAACCTTAGTTTTTCTTTGAAGTCTATTTTATTGGTCTTACAGTGTTAGCCAAGATTAGAACTAGATTATACTTCAGAAGAGGGTTTTTGGTGTTGAATCTCTACTTTGTTTGTTTAATAGAAAGCTACTTGAAAGATATTTTAGTAATTATTCCCACACTTTAAAATTCTATTGCCTTTTGACAATTCTGTAAGAAGTCAGATAGCTATCAGTCAAATTATCATTACTTTTCAGTTACTTTAGAGGTGTGTGTGTGTGTGTGTGTGTGTGTGTGTGTGTGTGTGTATGAGAGAGAGACAGAGAGAGACACACAGAGAGAGAAAGACAGAGACAGAGAAAGAGAGAATGAATGTGTGTGTCTTTAGACCATCATTTGCTCTTTATGTGAATATATGCTTCTTGCATCTGAGCTGTCTCCCAGAAAAACAATTGACCGTCAGTGTTCCCTGGCCTCACCCTAGTCAGGCCAACCTCCAATTGAACACTCTCAATAACCTTGTTTCCTAATGTTCTCTTTTGTTTTTGTTTTTTTTTTCTTTGTCTGTGGACTTGTGGATTACTTACAAATAATTTAGGTAAATCCCACTACAGTTCATCAATTCTTCTTTAAGCTATTTCTGTTTCATTGATGGACCTATTCACTAAGTTTTAAATATATTTTATAACCTCATTTCCTGTACTAACATTTCAAAGATATTTAAAAAGTCATTAATGATTAATAATCTTACTTATAGCCTTTATTTATAAACTTTAGTTTCTGGTCCCTCTATCGGTCACTTTCTGACCATTTTTGTTTCTGGTCCTTCTCATGCTGCTACCCAATTTTCTCACATGTTTCATGCTTCCAAATGTTGAAATGCTAATTTTCCTTGAAATCTCCACAGGGAAAAACATCTGAGTTCAAGGTTGCAGCTGCCAACGGGAGTTTTCAATTATAGTGCCACATTTTCCTTAACTTACAAGTAATGACAATTTATGCTTTGAAGTACGTACAACAGGAAATTTCAGGATACTTTATAGTTTACTTTAGCTTAACTTAACATTTCCTTCTCTCTCCAGAGGTTATAGGTGTTACAAATGTTTTCCTATACTCATCCCCCCACACAGCTGGCTTTGAGCATTATCTTCCATTCTAAATTCCATTTGTAACAAGATAAATGAAATCTCTTGAGCAAAGTCAGACATGTTGCTCCCTTACACTTTATTTTATAGTTAATACAGATTTATTCTTTCATACAGTTCAGTGATATACTTTTCAAAATGATGTTTAATGTTTTTAATTTAAAACTGTTAAACAAGGAGTTTGATTTGCTATGATAGCAAATAATAATATGCTATTATCTATATATTATTTCAGACATTTTACCACTACAGAAAGAATATCATTTATCTAGTACCACATATATTTTTGTCTTAGCTACAAAATTGCAAAGAAAGCGTCCAAATAATTAGCGTTTAACTTAATACAAGTTTGTAAATACATATTGCATTATGAAAAATCATGTTTTTAAAAGCATTGCTGAAAAGCAGCATCTTTTCACACTGAAGAGCCTCCATGCCTTGAATGCTAAATTTTAAAAACTGTTCTGTGCATCTCCCTATTGCTTTGTAAACTGGTATTCCCAATCACAATGTGAAGCATAGTCCGTTAGTAGCTTCAAAGGATGGAAACCCTATTCCAAGGACTGTTTTTGATAATTTCAATTTTACTGAAACCCTGAGTTCCTCAGGTACCACTGACTAGATCTTCAATAGATCTTCATGAAGTGTCCATTTTGAAGTTGGGGAAAGAATCCCCTTACCTTTCATTCTGCTCACTTGCTTATTAACTACATGCTGTGCTTCTTTCCAGAAACCATTTCCTTACAGAAATTATTTCAAGCTTTATGCACATTATTGAAAGTCTGTAGATGTAACCGTCTTGTTAAATAAGAAACACAGAGCCAATTGCAGGGTTAAAAGCCAAGAGGTCAGAGCAATAGCTGAGAGCTGAAAACCTTACCCTTCACTGCTGCTCTGTCTTTCTTCTCCACCAGAGGCCTACTTCCTGTGTCCTGTCTTTTATATAGACTTTCTGTTCTGCCTTCTCTTTGGTTGTAAACCCAGCCACATGACCTCCTCATCACTGCCTGTCTGTACAGACCTCCAGGTCTTCTATGGTTGGTATTGAGATTAAAGGCGTGTGTCACCGTGCTGGCTGTATCCTTGAACACACAGAGATCAGCCTAGCTCTGCCTCCCAAGTGCTGGGATTAAAGGCATGCAACCACCACCGCCCAGCTTCTGCTATGGCTTGCTCTGACCCCAAGGCAACTTTATTAACATACAAATAAAATCACATTTCAGTACAAATAAAATATCGCTGTGAAAGTCAAGCTTAATTAAAACTAAATAACAGTATCTGATATTCATTGAACAAAATAAGGCCTGATGCTTTCATTCTTCTATGCCTTTGAACTTTCACTCTACTCCTGCTTCATTAGTTACATCATCTGCTGACATATGGAACAGTGAGACACCATTCATTATTAGTAAAGGGTAATTCTTTAAAACAACAGCAACTAAGGGATTGCCCCAAGGTAGTGCATAAAGCAAGCACACACTCTAGCACTGTATCCCCAGCCTCATTTTTTCTCTTATTTCCAGACAAGGTCTCACTAAATTTGCTCAGATTGTTCTTGAACTCATTATGTAATCAAAGACTTGTCTGCCTCGGCCTGCTAGGTAGATAGTTGTCCTTGAATTCACTCTGTATAATAGAGACCTTCCTGCTTCAGCTTTCTAGGTAGATAGCATTACACGCCTCCATTATATTTTTGTTGTTGTTTTAATAGAAATATATGCGTCAGAGCTTCATTGAAATGACATGTTAAACAGTCCAGATTACCTCAACTCTATATGAATCTCCATTAAAATAAGAACAAGTATATTTTTCAGCCATAATCACAATCAAGTTTGTAATTATAAAGGAAAGGGATAACAGCAAAATTATTCCAGAAGCTGGAATACCAGTGAATGCGTCAGAAAGACTTGGCTATCTGTGGGCATAGAATTGAAAATCAGTAGTCAAGAAATCCAGTACATCAATTTAAACAGTACATACTTCAAAGTATTTATGTTGAAAGGGGAGAGGGTTGACAAACTTTGCTTCTGAAGCCAGTAAGTCTCCAAATGTCTTCCTCAAATCCACAAAGATAGCTGCTCCTCCATCAAGGAGAAATGTGGTCATTGGATATGGCAGCACAGAGACTAAAGAGAATCAGAGATGGCTCCATGTCAAGGGAGAGATCACAATGAGACTAAGGCCACCAAGTGAAAGCTCATGCCAAGGCCGCGAAGTAAAAGCTCATGCCCTGGGTCCAGGGAACCTGCAGTTCCAATGCCCTCCAGAAGAGCAGGCAGTTGAGAGCTGCTTTCTACTCTGTTGGAGGCAGCGTCTTACTCTAATATCCTCCAGATGTCAACAGACAGCAGTCCAGAAAGGTCTTCCCTGGGGAATGCCATCAGCACAACAGAATAAACATCAGCATCCTGGCATTAGAATTTTCTGAGAAAAAGCCTGCCAGTGAAGCTCGCAGCCAAGAGCGAGCCCCAAAGCACACATGCCGAGCTTCTGAGCAGTGTTTCACTGCTTTACATATGAGCAGGCAACCCCAAATTCCTAGATGTCTGAAGAAAGCCTGAGGCATGAAGAAGTTCCAAACAAACAAAGAAATCAGCTATGTGCAGGAAACAGTCAGTGCAAGGAGAAGAAAATATGAGAAAGGAAAACATCATTAATATGTTTAGAGAGGCAAAGGAAAAAATTGCATTTATAAGATATAAACAGCATTCTGAAGAAGAGAAAGAAGAGACAAGAATATAAAAATATAGAAATACAGTGCAAATAAGTGTATAAATTATAAATAAAAATGAAGATTTCAGAGCATACTGTAAAGGGAAATTCAGATGATGAAATATTAGGAAACAAGAACAGGAAAGCAATGGGAGACTCAGGAGAAGGGTAGGGAAGGGTAGAGAATAAAGGAATTCAAGAGAACTTCCACACTGGAAGAACGAAACATTTATCATTAAAATCCCACTGATGGTAGCCCAGAAGCAGACCTCACAGGGCAGATCTCATTTGAAATCTGAGAGCTTGGAATACCATGGGTAAGAAGAGGACTCCACAAGCTTCTAGCTTTCAGAAAAGCAGAAGGACTGGGGACTGATTCCTTTTAAAAGACATAAAAATAAATGGATAGCTAAATACTCCTCTCTATTTACACAGACTATTCAGAGACAGTAGAAAACCAAATAGTGCCTTCAAAATCCCAAATAATACTTACTTCCCATCAGTACCAGTGCCCAACAAAAAGAACAATGAAGTAGGAGTATCTAGTTAACTTTGGTAATTCTAAGGGGGGAATAACCAGATGAAAATGTCCTGGCAGATATGATACCTAGACAATGAAAGTGGAGAGTATTTGATGTGTTTAAAGTAGTCTAGCATTTGATTGTAATGGGAGGAAATTTACAAAAGGGAATATTTAGAATTGAGTGGCTTGTCCACAAAATACTGAGCAAGTGAGTTGTATATATCACTATATAAACTCCTTTGTCTACTTCTATCTATCCATGTATCTATTCTTATTCAGCTATTTTAGTATTCACTGAAACACTGAATTCTACTCTAAGACAAATTATGTTGTTATAATGTTAGGACCATGGAAGTGTAGAAAGTCTAGGTGTGTTAGGGAAGGAAGCTATGGGAAAAATGTTAAATGTTGCTTACATGGTGTATAAAAATTGAATTGCAAGCCAAAGTAGTGGCATACTCCTTTAATCCCAGCACTTGGGAGGCAAAGCCAGGTGGATCTCTGGGAGTTTGAGGCCAGCCTGTTGTACAGCGTGAGATCCAGGACAAGCACCAAAACTACATGAAGAAACCCTGTCTCAAAAAACAAAACAAAACAAAAGTTGAATTGCAATGCCTGCATCTGAGAAACTAAGATAGGGCCTGAGTAATGCGGGCATGTCTACTTAGGAGAATGATGCAGGAGAATTTCCAGGTCAAGGGCTGTCTGGGTGGGCTACAGAGTGACTTTAAGGCCAGTCTGAGCAGCTTAGTGTGACCTTGTCTCTAAATTGAGAAGTAAAAAGGCTGCAGGCACGTGGTCAAGGCTCTAGGTTCATTCTAGCACAAAAAGAATTGGCAGTAAGTGAACACTAAGGTGAATCCACATCTACACAGAAAGATCTGCAGGGTTACAAGCTAGCTGTTGGCAAGCTGAAACTGCTTGGCAAGGACTAATAGCCTTCATAATCATCCTTTTATAATGATGACATTTAAACAGAAGCTATAGATGTGTTCACAACATATTCAGTTCATTCCAGTAAACTGACTTATGGGGCCTCTAGAGATGATTGGCTGGCTGTTGGTAATTCATACCTATAATTTCAACATCAGAGTTGGAAATGTGCATCTTGCCTCTGACATCTGCCATCATGGCCACCAGGAGGCGTCACAAAGTGACATCTAGGCCTGAGGTTTCTGTCTGACTTGTATTTGATCATGTCACAGATTTCTGCATTTGGTCATGATCAAATTGAAACTATTTCAGTTACTCAGAAGATCTGGAAAAACACTAGCAAGTTCTTAGATGTCATATTTCAGTGTATATGACACTACTGTATGTCAAGTATTGGAATTGGGTCAAATTTTTAGAAGTAGGTTTAAAACTACACAAATTAACACCCCCCCCAAAAAAAAAACATTGTAAGGGAAGGTAGTAAAAAGGAAATGACCCAGAGGGAACTATGATGAAGGAGCTGTGGCTTCAGATCTGTGGTGAATGATTGTACATTTAAGGCTTATTTTATTGTCTGAAAAAAAATTGATGTTTGTTCCACATCAAATATAAATACTTGTCTGCTCTAGTAGTCTATAACCCTTTTACATGTTAAAAAACACATGCAAATTACTTATAATTACAGAAGATACAAAATATATCAAGAAGGCAGCAGATACTATAATTACATTATCAAGATATACCATTAGTAATATTTTGTCATATCCTTTTAGAATTGTTTATAGTCAGCTCTGCACATGTGGATATACTTATGTGTTTGATGACACACATCAACCTGTCTATGTAATTTCACAGAAGTCTTTACCTTATGACATAAGCACTCTACCATTCACAACACACTCCTGGCATAAGAATCACCTGGCCACCCTGGCACAAGAGTCTTCCTGGCCACTTGTGCCTTGTATTTGTAGATGCTTCACATTTAATTTAAATCCTTCTTTTCTTTGAAATGCTCATATTTGTACTCTCCTCCCCAAATGCCTGACTCAGTATAAAGCAAACATATACTCAACACTTACCAACATCCTCCACTATGAAGCCACAGAGTAATGATTTTCTCATTCCATATTTACAAACATGTGTATCCTTCTGGGCAGGGTCTTACTGCCTATTTCAGGCGATTTAATCCAGCTTCTTCTTGCTCTGGTGTCAAACACTTAATTCTAGATTCAAACTATTGTCTCAACAGGACACCAAAGATTTATTGCTGTGAACCTTTTTTTTTCATAATTTCTGTATTAGCAATCGGCTCTCCTTGCCTCAGCATAACTACTTAACCTCAGCCTCCCACGCTGACCCAAAAAATGACAATAAATCTCAATTATGAGGATCATGGTCACAGGATGGGAAAAATATGAATCTCCCATTCTACACTAAAAATATTCTAAGAAACATTTAATTGGTGTGATCAATTAATGTATAGATCTACTTATAGTGGAATTTGAATTGACCCTAAACTTTTCTGTCTGTCTAAATCCATCATATCTACATGAATATCAGTTTATGTGCTCACACTGGAATTAATGCTGTTTTTACATTCTCCATGTAGAAAAAGACTCCGGCATCTCAGTATGAAGTTATTTTTATTTCAAACCTTCCAGTGCATTTTAATTGTTATGTCTACGTATACAAATATTTGTAGTTCATCTTTCATATAAAATCTATACTTTTTATTTGTTTTTAAATCTGTAAGCTTTAGTGTCAATGGGGAACAATACACAAACTACATTTTCAAAAACCTACATCTACAGTTTAATAATTTCCAACTTATATATCACTTCTTGGGTTGTTGGATATCTTTTTCTGTAGTAAAAATATTTAATGTGTAAGCTATGTTTCAAGTTTCACTTAGGTTCACTCATGAAATTTTTAATGAAAGTTGCCATATTTTAATACCTTTTTAGGTAACTTTTAAATAGAAAAAAAACATGGAAAATACAAATCATTTCCAAGTAGAAAATATAAGGCAAATAGAGTCTTTATAAATTTCTCGCTTTTGGGTGAGGAGTTTCTTTGGAGATACTTATGGGGGCTGGCTGACCTTTAAATTCATTAAAAAGTATAAGGTAAATTATAGTCCATAGTGTCCGACCTTGCCATGCTACATGACATTTCCACATCTATGATGACTTTTAGAGAGAGTTGTTTTTGCTTTATCATGATTTTGTAAAAAGGCCTTTCCTTGCCAATATTGCAGACAGCATGCTTATCTGCATGGAATACTAATGCACCCTGTTGTGCTTGGTGGGTGGGAGTATATGTTGTTGTAGCCATTATATAAAATACTATAAAGGTTATTTACAAAATGAACTGTAGAACTAACCTATGGTCCACCAATACTACTTCTGGGCACGTATCAAAAAGAAATGCGATCCAGGTTACAGATAATGTCTAGTCCCCAATAGTCATTATAGCACTATCATGACATGGATAAATGTATTTTTTAATATGTGTTCTTGGTTACCAAGATAACCAGTGGATATCCTTATAGCAATTCTTGACTAATTACAATGTGTCCTATACACTACAGATTTAAAAATACCCTTATGTTAAAATACATGTGAATACAACATGATAAAAGATATCAAGTGCTAATATAATTCTTAGATTTATTTGAAGAGTGGAGCATATAGAACAAGTGTGAAACCATCAAGTGTTGATCCATATTACTAGATCAATCCAGGCTAGAGATAATATTGACTTAGAACAAGATGACATTATGGCTTTGGATATGGAGGAATCTAAACACATTTGTGGCACTTTAAGTAAAAGGAGATAAATGGAATTAAGTGAGTAGAGGAATAGAATATTTTAAGGAGGACAATTCACAAATTGTTAGGGCTGCAGCTCTGGGCTTTAAAGCACAACACCAATTTCATTCTCCAGGTTTGCCACTTGTAGGCACCAACACTGGATAATTCATTTGATATCTCTGTGTCTTATGTCTTCATCAGTAATTTGGTATAATATTGCCCAGCTCACTGTGATATGAAACTTTTATGGATATAATGTGGTTCAGGGAATCCTGAACAGCGTGTACAGTGTGGAAATGTGATGTTGAGCATAAACAAGTTGGATGTGACTAGCTTCTGCCCTGTGACTTCCCTACCATGCTGGACCATAACCTAGAATTGTGAACTGAGTCAACTCTTTCTCTGCCTCCATTTTTGTCAGGATATTTTCTCACAAAATGAGAAATGAAACTAGGGCATACATTTTGGGCAAAATGAGAGACTGAGCAAGACAGAAAGCACTAAATGGCTACTTCAGAATATCATTGTCAAAAGTAGAGAAAAAAAGACTATCCAATTTACATGATCCAGAGAGAGAGAGAGAGAGAGAGAGAGAGAGAGAGAGAGAGAGAGAGAGAGAAATGCGGTATATTTTGGAAGATATAGTGAACAACAAGGATTCTGATTCCATCTCTTAATACTAAGGATCATGAAGATGAAAACATTTGTTTTCCAGAGAGATGTCTCATGAACATCAACCATCAAAGGACCAAGGAGGGGAAAGGCTCCCAAAGACATTGAGGAACTTGCTGACCATGTGCCATCAGTAACAGCAGGAAGTGATATAAATCTTTGGAAGTTATGATGAGAGAGAAGAGATGAAGGAAGGATTGGCCCAGAGTTAGGAAAGAAGTATTAAAGAATGACTGAAACTGTGTTTGTGAAATATTTCAATGTCTTACTTAAATGTTTATTTTATTGTTACATTTCTGTAGACAAGAAGGTATTATGTTATTAGTTATCCCAGGCTACTATAACAAAATTCTACAATGCTCCATTTGTCACACTTAAATCTAGGATTCAATTCTGGCAGGGTTAGGGGGTCTGGTGAGGGCTGCTTCCTGGACACAAACCTGGCCACCTCCCTGCATTTCCACTTGGTGGAGAGGAATCTTAATGTCTCCTTTTAAAGGGGCTTTGACCTCACTTCATGACTTTAACTCTAATTATCTACCAAAGATTCCATCTTCAAACACCATCATGTTTATGAAACAGGAGAGTTGGAACATGGTCATTATATAAGAAATGTTGTTATGACTGCAAATAGAGCTATTCTCATACTGTATTTTCTTATTAACAGAATTCAGTTACAGGAGCAAAATATCGGTCAAAGAAGGATCACATGATGTGTAAACTCATGTGCCTATCTATTGCTTACTCTTCAACCATTGGTGGGCTGACAACAATCACTGGTACCTCCACCAATCTGATCTTCTCTGAACATTTCAATACGTAAGTAATATGATATTGGTGATTTAACAAGTGGACAGTAAACAAACCATGGAAATTATTCTTACCTGAATCTTCAAATCCAGAGACTTAACTGTTATGCAGGATTTACATATCTTTGCTTCTTATCAGGATGTCTCTAGACCTAGAGACCTTCCTTTGGATTGGGGATGAACTATGCAGGATCTAGTAAATTGACATTTACTTGAAGATTCATTCTTCTGCTAATCTAAGATTAGATCACGGTTTTGTAAAATGACCTTATTCTGCCAATATCACTGACAGCATGCTTATATGCATAGGATGTAGCAGCATTCCTATCTGAGCCTCTTACCAGAGAGGGAAAAATTTTCATTGCAAAGTATTTTACAATGTGATAATGAGTATACATGAAAATACACTGTTGTATGAGACAATTTATGGAGAGTTTGGTACTGAGCATTTGAACTTAAATGTTGAACTGTGAACAGAGGTGGAGGTTGGCAACTCCAAAAAGATCTGAAGAATTTGGTAGCTGCCAGAGATAAAAGCACTAGAATATCCTACTGATGTATGGATAAGTAAAGTTTATAGTTGTGATACCACATTACAAAAATTGAGAAATCTGCAATTTCAACCAAAGCAGTATTTTAGTTAAAACTTCTCCAACTTTACTTACCCACTTAATAAAATTTAACTAAAGAATAATATTTCAAGATGTAATTCTTCCTACATAAAATAGTCACATTTTGAAAAAGTACTATGAGAATTAAATGTGTAAATAATGCTAACATATTTTGTATTATGTAAAACTATTGGAACAATCATTAGAAATAAATGTTTTTCTCTGCGTTCAGAAGCAAGGTCTAGTTCAAGTATTAAAGGTGTATTTTATACTTGCCAGAGTACTAGGAAGATGTATGTCATTTAAGAAGCCCAACAAAAGGAGATAGAATTTTCTCATTAAAAAGTAGAGTTCAGGGCTGGAGAGATGGCTCAGCCGTTAAAGGCTAGGCTCACAACCAAAAATATAAAAAGTAGGGTTCAGAATTAGGGAATTAATTACACTCTAAAAATCAGAACCACAGATTCTTTGGACTGTCTCAAATTATTTATAAAGCATTTTTCATGAAAAGTTTCTCCAATAAATCCGACAATAAGAATGCCATTTCCCATTCTTCAAAGAGAAGCATCTTGTGTACAAAGAACAATGATGTAGAAGTACAGTCTCAATATTGAAGATTTTCATGAGTATTTAATGTTTCTGGGAATACATACCCATCATACATATATTTTTATTTATATATTTTAATGTAAATATATATGTTATTTTTAAAACACTGATTTTGATCATGATTTCCCCTTTCTCAACTCTTTTCAGATCCTTTCCATCTCCCTATTCTTTCTCTCCCTCTTTCTCACCAAAACAAGACAAAAATGAAAATCAAAACAAATAAGCACACAAAAAGATAAATAAAAAGCCTTTAAAAATATGGAGTACATTCTCCATTGGTTAACTATACCTGGGCATGGGACCTGCTCTGAATACCCAGTGCAATCCACTGGAGAAAACTGATTTTCCCTTTCCCCCAGGTATCAATTGCATATAGCTTGTTGGTTAGGCATGTAGCTTTGTGTCCACTTCCCATTTTCAGTGATGCCCCATAGGTTTAAAAAATCACTTAGGAAGAAATGTTTGAGAGGTAATTGATTTATAAACGGAGGACTTCTGAAATTCAGTGTTGAAGGGCCATATTACATGAACAGCCAAACTCAGAAATAGAATTGCACCTGAATCATCATTTCTACAAGCTAGAATTATACCCACAGTTAAGAAAAGAGATTCTGCACCTCAACCATCTCTTCAGAATCCTCTTCCTAATGTTGAGACCCAATTCAAACAGTTTGACTATGGTTAGTGTCAGAGAACTGCTATTATGTATAGAATTGTTAGACCAGTCTAATGAAAGCACTTTATACAGTTGAATCCATGCAGCGTTTGCCCCAGCCTTCATGTGCCTATGTAGTGTATAAAAAAAAAATATTTTTATTTCATCTTTCTTTTGAATATTTGCATGTACTAATCTATTTTTAGTAGCAGGTCAAGAGCATTTTGTCAATTTAAACAAATGTTTCAATAACTTTTCATGAATCTAATGTCTCTAATCATGAAATTTGACTAAAATTTCCTTTTAAATTTAGAAACTATTTAAAATATAGCTGGAGATGCAGTGTTTTTCTTCAAAATGTTGCCTTTGCATTAATAGTATATGGAAATCAGGATTAAAATAAAATCAGTTACACCATTTGATTAAAAATACTGTTGAAAAAGAGAAAAAAACATGTCATTTAAAAAATTTAATTCATATCATTAAATAAAAAATAGACATTTATTAAGCTTTTCCTTAAATGCTTCTTTGCAAGATAAAGTAGTATCATAAAACTATGATGGGGCAATGTTCATTCAATTTAATTGGAAAAATGTCAGAAGCTTAAAGCTCTCCGATATTTATTATTTTATCACGTGCTTAGAGCTAGAGATATATTCTGCTTTATTTAGGAATTCACTTAGACAATACAGTCTTTTCCTCTTGATAAGGCTTGCCATTGTTTTGAGAAATAATGAATTTGCAAGATATTTTTCAATGAAGAAAACTACAAAGGAATTGAATATCAGCAATTTCTGTCATTGATATTTAAAGTAAAAGGCCATCTTCCAAATGAACTATTGAAGGGAAAATATTGTATAACCTATTTTGAACCTGTCTATTTAATCTTCTAATTATTATCATCTATCTACCCATAGATCAATATGTCATTTTTATAGATAGGTTGAGAGATAATGATAGAATATCATCATAATAGAAATACTTCAAAAATTGCCTTCATGAAAAGTCACCTCCCCAGAAACTGAAGGTGTGTTTTAAGGGAGGACTTTGGTTACATACTACAGAAAATTTGCTAGTGAAAATTTGACATAATTCAGAAAAACTTTAAAGGCAAACAGTATGAAAGGTGATTAAATTAGTGTGAATAACTCATAAACTAATGAGCAATGTCTGCAACATCTTTTGTGAGGACTGGAGTAGGATCCATTTTTTTTTTTTTTTACACAGCTTAGCATAGTAATGTGCTCCCAGATTGGCATTCTGGGAGTCTAGGGAAAGGAAACCAATTAGGAGTGCATTACTAATGTGCTGACAAGTGATGAAAGGCAACTTCTGAGATGTTATGATTTAAATCTAAGACACTGTTCAGCCAGAAGGTCATTACAATTATTTATGAGAGTTTCAGGTTAAAGATGGGTTAAAGCAACTCTGGAGATATTGGACTAGAGAGTGGTGCCATTAACTTCTATAAAGGAAAAGGCAGATTCATAGGAAATATTAACACACTTGATATGGACAGACTGACATGTGTAGCTGAAGTTTTCCTGAGTCCTGCCTAGTGTGCAGCTGCTCAGACCCAAGTAAACACAGAGAGGCTTATATTAATTAAAACTGCTTAGCCATTAGTCAGCCCTACTACTGAATAGCTTTTACACTCAAACTCAGCCCATTTCTTTTCATCTGTATGTTGCCACATGGCTTTACCTGTGTGTCATTACATGCTGCTCCCTGGATGGTGGGCTGGCATCTCCTGACTCAGCCTTCATCTTCCAGAATTCTCTTTGTCTGCTTATCCTACCTATACTTCCTGCCTGGCTACTGGCCAATCAGCATTTTATTTACCAATCAGAGCTACACATTTTCACAGCATACAAAATGTCCCATAGCACCTCCCCTTTTCTGTCTAAATGAAAGAAAGGCCTTAATTTCAACAGTAAAATTGCACCTAACAAAACAGTTATAAAGCAAGAATTATAGTTATAATATCTAGTCTATTTATATTTGAATGATATTAAAGATCGTTCTCTGTTAGTAATAGAAGTTAGGATAGAAAGTGAATCAAGTACATTTTGGACTTAATAAAATAAGATAGATAATGGAATATTTTCTCTGAGTTTGTCAAATTCAAATGGACTAGACAATGTTGATGTATTTATTGCTTGTATATATTATATATAGTTTTTTATATTAGTTATAACTTTTTTATTCTTTTTTATTTTTATTAGAAAAAAAGGAAATGTGGTGATATTTTATTTGTGCTAAAATGTAGTAATATTTTATTTGTATGTTAATAAATAAAGTTTGCTTGGAGATAAGGGATCATAGCCAGCCATAAACAAAAGTCAGACAGTGATAGCACATGCCCTTAATCTGATCACATGGCAAGCAGAGTCTCTGTGTGTTCAAGGATACAGCCAAGTGTATCCCTTAATCCATTTACCACACGCCTTTAATCCCAGTACCAACCATAGAGACCTGGAGGTGTGTACAGATAGGCAGTGATGAGGAAGTGATGTGGCTGGGTTAAGAGCCAATGAGAAGGCAGAACAGGAAGGCAATACAGGTGCAGGTTAGATAGGAAGAGGCTTTCTTGGGAAGTTATGGTGATGTGGTAAGCTAAGGTTAATTGGTGGCTATCACTGATTTCTATGGCTTTCACCCTTGTATTTGGCTCTGTGTTTCTTACTTAATAAGACTGTTTAGAAATTTGTTTGTAGACATGGCCTACTGAGAACCTATCCACAAGGAGGTCTGTAGCAGGATTTGTAGTGTATTCTCTGAGGTAATTATAAGTCAAATAGTATATCTCTAAAAGCAGAAATTATATTCTTGAACATGGAAATAGCCACAAACACAGAAAAAATGTTAAAAGAATACAAATAGGACTGTACTTCTGGGAAGTATTGTCAATAGGGAAAGGGAAGGAAGTTACTTCAAGCAGGAGGAGAATCAGAAGCACACAGTGTTCTGAGAGCCAAAAGTGAAGTCCACCTTCAGACAAGGAGGTGAAACAGGGCTCCAGAAGAGGCAAGAAGATGGCTGAGGAGGCCACATTTCCCCTTGATGTGCTAGAAGAGGGTGGGTTCAATTAAGCAGTCAATGGTGGACACAATTCAGACTGATAAAAAGGAGAAAGCCCACACTGGGGTTTGGGGAGGCAGAAACTTGAAATTATTCAAGTTTGAAAAAGACAAGAATAAATTTTGGCCTGACCAAAACTCAGGGGGAATTCTTTTAGAACAAAGGTAAGATGTCAGGCTGGTTTTAGAAACTCTTGGAAAAGGGAGGTTAAGGAGAGAAGTAGGAGGAGAGAGCTGAGACAGACATTCCTTGAAATCAACTGTGTCGAGACATGCATGGAGTCTGTAAAGTACTGGGAGATCTTGAGGCTTATGCTAACAATGAAATAATCTTTATATCAAGATAAACTTGTGAAAGGAAATACACTACTGAGAATAATTGTTGTTTTCCTAGTAGTAGGGAGATTTGATGTATTATTATCACAAAAAATTATGACAGCTATCAGTCAAGAAAGAGCTAAAAAAATAGAAAATGGATTGTTATCCTAAGTAAAATGACATAGCTTGATAATTATAAAAAATATATTATTCGGGTTTTAAGTTTTAGCTGTAAAATTAGGGGCATAGAAAGTAGTTTGGAAGGAAGGTGTATTTTAAGAACATTATAGTCATTCTTACTAATTGTGTATCCAGTCATTACAGCAGTTGCCTTATCTACGTGAGATAGGTTCCAAAAATCTCAATGGACATCTAAACCTATTGATAGTATCCAACCACACATGTAGCATTTGTTACTACACATATATAGTACTGAATTTTAATGTGGTCACTATAAGATATTTACAATATGAATCAAAACTTAAAAGAGCAACATACTGTAATAAAGGTTAGAAAAACATAGCTATTTTCTTTATTGAAAGAGTTGAGGAAAATGTGAGTATTTTTAGATTGTGATTGATTGCTGACATCTGCTCTACAGAAAATGAAGCTGTAGCCAAGGTGTGCAGTGCTATGCATGGGCCAATGTATAGTAAAAGAAATGCATTTGTACTTGCCTTGGCTTCAAAGCCTACCTGGCACCTTACTGTCTTTACTAATCAGAGATGAAGAAAGTAAACTTATTCCCTCCCAATACAGTACTAATTCCCTCCAACAACTACCATGACTCTTGCTTTGGAAATGAGCAGTATAAATCTCTTAGGAACAAATACCCTGACAACTATCAGAGAAGAAATGTGAGGACCAGCAAAATGCCTAACCAGGGAAAGGTGTTTGCCACCAAGCCTGGCACCCTGAATTTAATCCTTGGGACCAAAGTGATAGGTGAAAGGCAACTGCTGTAGGATGTTCTATGACCTCACTATGTGCTCTGTGACATGAATATACACACACATGCACGCACCACACACACACACGCATGCATGCATATACAAACAAACCCCTCACACACAAATACACAATTTTTTATTTAAAAAATGTAGTCATTATAGAATTTGGATCATATGTTGGTTCAGATTTTATTTAACACTGTTTTATATCAGCTTAACTTCTTTGAACACCAAGGTTCTTTTTATCTAAATAGGGGAAATACTATAATTTATTTTCATAAAGATTAAAAGTGTAGCTTTGCATAGAACCTGGGGATGGCAACACTGTCTACTACTCTGATTTGTTGCTTTCTCTCTCTCTCTCTCTCTCTCTCTCTCTCTCTCTCTCTCTCTCTCGATTTTCTTGAGAATTACATATACCTTGTTTTGATTATATTCATATTCTTTCCCCCAATTTCCCCACATCTACATGCCACTTTCTTGCCCACTCAACTTGGTGTCCTTTAAGTTTTTCCTTATCAAGGTCATTTTGTTCTACCCAAATATTCTCAGATGCGTGGTCTTCCACTGAAGCATGGTCGACTTCTTAGGGGCTACACTCCTAGAGAAAATTGACCCTTCCCTCCCAGCGGTTGACAATCGCCAATAGCTTCCCAGCTAGGGCTGGGACTTCATGCTCACCCCCTTCTTCATGCTGAAATTTAGTCTGGCTTGGACTTGCACAGGCCTTCTGTGCATGCTGTCACAACACTGTGTTTTCATATGTGCTACCTTGTTCTTGCTGTTAGAAATCATGCCTGACTTATGACAACAAATAGAAGTCAATACTAGAAGTTTCATGCGAGTTTATGTATGTTTTATGATATACACAGAACACAGAATTTAGCAGGGACCTGTAGTTGAAAACACAGTGGGTTAGTGATGAACAGTTTCGTTTTAAATTAAACTTTTCCTGGGTTTAAAATCCCACTTGACTACACAATCTACGACCTTAAATAATACACTTAGTCCCTGAGACTTTAGCTTTTCCCCTGTGAAACAGAAGTTTAATGCCCCGCTTAGGGGATTTCATTCAAATTGAAAGTTCTTGGTCTACCTGCTCAATCTTGCACATTTTCCAACAAGGCAAGCCTAAGCTTGCACTGAGATTCAGTTTCACATCTAAATCCCCATTCCACCCTTAACTGGTAATCCCTCTCCGGCTCAGAATCTCACCTATGTACTAATTGCTCCCCACTTATGTCTGCACCTCTACCCTCTCCTCTTAACTCTAGCCTCACATATATAGAGGTCTATCCAACATGATGACTCGGAAAACAAAAGGACATGGCAAGTCATTCTGAATCAGCTCCCCTCATGACCTGTTCCTCAGCCAACCTGTCCCTCAGAATTCACCATCTTAATATGTGGCACATTTTCTCTGTATCTGTAGAAAGGCTTCTTATGTTCATGGTTGGTAGAGTTAATATGGTGAAAATTGCCATCCTGCCTAAATCAATGTGTTTATTCAATATAATTCTCTTGAAAGTTCCAATGCAACAATTCACAGAATTTATTTTTTGAAAAAAATCTTAAAATTCATAAGGAGTCACAAGAGACACCAGACACACAAACCAGTCCTGAGCAACAACAACCACCAAACATTGCTGGAGTATCACCACACCTTACCTCAAGCTATACCACAGAGTCCCAGTAATAAAAAACTGCATGGAGGTGGCACAAAACCAGACACATTGGTCAGTGGAACAGTGGCATACAATTGAGGACCCAGACATAAGTCCACCCACTTGCAATCACCTGCTTCTCGACAAAGACACCAAAATTACACATTAGAGAAAAGACAGACCCTTTAATTTGTTAAAATTTAAATATATAATTTTTCCCTTCCCTTTCCTCCCTCCAAACCTTCTCATGTACCCCCTCAAATTTATGGCCCCTATTTATTTAATTATATATATGAAATATATAATAATTATAATCATAATATATAAACACATTCCTAAATATATAAATACAACCTGCTCAGTCAATATAATGTTACTTGTGTACATATTATTTCAGGGCTGACCATGTTTTGGATAACCAATTGGAGGCTCTTCCCTGGGAAAGACTTTTTAGTGGCAAGCATACCTTGGAGGTAACCAATAGCCCTCTACTTGGACTTGAGGCCTACTCAGCAAGAGGGGAATCATGCCTGGTACTGCAAACTTATCCAACCTCTCAGAGCTAGTGAAGCCATGGATCTTGGAGAAGAAGCTACAATGGCCACTTGACTAAGCACACATAATTCCTAACTATATTCTAAATATTTATCCTCATACCTACAGGTGAGACAGCACCTTTCACAAGTACTGCTGGAAAACTGGCTATTGATTCATATTCAGACGGATGAAATTTGATCCTAATCTCTTACCCTGTATACATTTATATAAGAAAATCAATTTATAAGTGGATAAAGCCTCTTGCTTTCTTTTTCTCTTTACCACCACCAACTAAAACTTTAACTTGACACATTAAAATATTCTTTACACTTATGTGATACAAAATTATGCTTCAGCACAGAGTTTCAAGGTTCAAATTAGGATAAACACCTCAAACATTTATTATTCTTTGAAGTGAAACATTCAAAAACATTTCCTTTGTTATTTTTACTTATATTATGATTATTATGGTTATCAATTATTAATAATTATGATTATATTACTTAAAGTCAACCTGTCATACAATGGACCAGAATTTGTTCCTCCTATTCCTCTTCAGTTTTACACCCATAGTCCAGTCTTTGCTTATCTTTCTAACCCTCACTGTCTCCAGCCTCTGAGAACTATTCTGCTTTCCTAGATTCTAAACGAGTGGGTTCAGGCATTGCTTGCTTATCTTTTCAGGCCAGGCACATTTTACTCACTATTATATCTTTTATGGTTATCCATAAGTAAACTTTGTGGAAAATGAACGGATTTCATCCTTTAGTGGCTGAATACTACTTCATTTGCATATCTGCCATATTTTCTTCATTCATTCACTAGCTGACAGACAGTTTGACCACACTTCATGGCTTGTGTAAAAATAAGAAGTACAATAATCATAGAATTATTATTTTTTCTACTCACTTCATTTATTTTGGATGTATGTCCAGTAGTAAGATTGCCAGATCATGCTGAAGTTGTACTTTTAACTGACTTAGAGGGCTCTATTGTGTATTCTGTCAGTTTTATTCCTACCAGTAGTGTGCAAGGGCTCCACATCCTTTCCAACACTTACCATTTGTCTTTCATCCTTGCTAATTCAGTTTTACCTTAAACATGGTTTCTCTCATTGCACTGTGTAAGTGTCTCCCTTCCCCAATCACTTTTTATTTCACTGCTCTGCTTGATGCTCTAGTCTATTGCTAGCTTAGCCACTTGTTTCCTGTGTGTCATACTTTAGTGTGAGCTTCTTAAGAGCTTGGACCCCATCATGTTAATTTATCTTTGTATCACCAAGAGCTAGAAAAACTGCTACCACTAACTCCCATGTTCATACATCCCATAGTGTGAGGTAAAAATAAAAGAATTTTATTAAGACTGATTTTTTTAGCATAATCATGATAGAAAAAGATAAATGATTACTTTGGATATAAATTTGCATTTATTAAATTATAGAATATGAAGAGCCATGGCAAAACGAATGCCATAGGAAAATAAATCTTTGATAGTATACTATTTGGCATATTCACTCTAGGTATGTGTTACAGTGATGTTTATAGGACCATATTCCCATGTAGTTATTTATACCCTTCTTTACTACTCAAGAAAAGAAATAACCACAACAAATTTAGTTTTTCAGGGTTCCCTTGTTTTTTCTTAATGAACTATTCCTCAAGACAAACTTATGAAAAGCTTCTTTTCAGCCAAATATGCTCTATAGAAGTCTGTCCAGTGGGAGTGAGAAGCAGCACAGCCTGATTCAGGGTGTTATGACAGATAGTAAAAGTGAAGTGAGGCTTTAGAGGGCATCGCTCTGATCCTAATCCATATAGTGCATCCAAGGGCCAAAGGGCTGGACAGGAAAAAAGTCATTCTGTAACCCAAGTTTAATGTGACTGATGCAATGTTCAGCTTGAGTGTGTCCTCACATGGTTTATTTTCCATCTGAAAGCAATAGAACCTTCAGGACATGGTAAAGCATTTCTTTTCATCTAGTTCTATATATCTTTAGACATTTTAAAAATTATCATGCCGAATATTAGTGGCACATACCTTTAATCCCAGCACTTGGGAGTCAGAGCCAGGCGGATCTCTGTGAGTTCAAGGCCAGCCTGGGCTACCAATTGAGTTACAGGAACAGGTGCAAAGCTACACAGAGAAACCCTGCCTAAAAAAAAAATAAAAAAATAAATTAAAAAAAAATAAAATAAAAGTATCATTGGCCACTTTCTAATTATATAAACAAAAATCCTTGAATTTCTTCAAGGTAGATAAAAATATCAGTTATCATTAAGTTGACAATGCTAGCTCCAGAGATAAAGAGATTCAAGAGTTTTTATAAGCTCAAAGCAAACTGCAGAAAAAAATCACAAGTCTAAAATTGTGAACACCTAATTGCTTCATGGTAAAAGTACAGATTTATACTGTAAAAACAGGGTGCCTCTAGGTCTTTACATTACTTAGAAGCTGTCTTCCAGAAAAAAACTGAAGTATGTAACTTTACTACATACATGTAACATAAAATATTTCATTTATTTATATGTTTTAGTTAAATTTTTTTGTACACTATATTTAGATGATATTTTCCTTCTCTCAACTCCTCCCAGATCCTCCTCTCCTCCTTACCTATCCAACTTCAAGTTTTTCTGTCTCTCAAAAGCAAGAAAAAGATCAAAACAAACAAAAGAACCCAATAAGACAAAAGAAAAACTTAGAAAAAAAAAGACCACAGAGAACAAAACCAAAACCAAAGCATGGAGTCCTTTTATGTTGGCCAACTACACCTGGGCCCAAGGCTGCCTTGTGGTGTTGTTGATATGCCTAATGACAGTACATTGGAAAAGACTGATTTTCCCTTTCCTAGCAGGAATCACTTGCAAAAAGCTTCTTGGTTAGTTATGGGACTCTGTGTGTACCTCAGACAGAATGGCCAAGATAAAAATTTATATGATTTTTTTCTATTATTAAAAATAGATTTTTTTATACAATATATTCTGATTATAGTTTCCTCTTCCCCAAGTCCTCTCAGTTCCTCATGATCCACACCCTTTCTGTCTCTTATGAGCATCTAAGGAATAAAAACAAAATGAGGTAAAACAAAAACAAACACATTGGAATAAGACAAATAAAAAAAAAAGAGCTAAATAAAAAGCTTGACAAACACATATAGACACAGACACACAAGTTCACATACACAGGAATGGCATAAAAACACAAATTAGAAGTCATGATACATATGCAAAGTACCTTTAAAGTTAAAAAAAGACAAGAAAAAGCCCCCAAACAGCACAATGACACAAAGACACTTTGAGTTTGTTTATGTTGGCTATTTACTGCTGGGGTCTATCCTAAAGAGTGGTTCATTTCTTCAGTGAGACTCCCTTGGAGAAAACTAAATTTTCATTTGCAAGTGCTTATTAATTGAAGCTGGATTCTAAGTTAGGGATAAGAGCATGTATCCACTTCCCCACTCACATCTCAAGTCTCATCTGATCCAGACCTATGTAGGTCCTGGGTAGGTTGCCTGAATCTCTTTGAGTTTATATGTATAACAGTGGTGCTGTGTTTAAAATCCTTTCCTCCTTGGTGTCCTCCATCCCTTCTGGCTCTTATACTCTTTCTGCCAAAGGGGTCCCATGGGAACCCACAACCAGCCCAGACTATTGCCAAGGTTTTTGGTTGCTCTCCACAAATTGATAGTAAAGCCCCATTGCTGAAGACAACACCTATGCAACTCACTGAACACAGAGAAGTTGAGTTGGTGGCTACATAGAGTTTTCACCGCTATGATTAGTGTTCATGCTACTGGAAGGTCCTCTGCATGCTACCAAAGGAGAAAGGTAAACACTCACACAGCTACAAACCCTGCACTCTAGAGTGATAACCTATACACAAGATAAGCTGGTACAATCGTGGCACAAAGTTTGTGGGAGCAACCAACCAAGATCTGATTTTATTTAAGGCTCATGCTGTGAGATGGGATCCATACCTGACATTGCTCAGGTGGCCAAATACCCAAGATGAGATAACCAAGAGATCTAGAGTAAAACCAAATTCTAAGGTTCTACTAAAGGACCATAGTAGTAAAATGACTCCCAAAGACACTCAGGTATATTCATAAATAAGGGCCTTGTTCAGCCATCATCAGAGAGCTTACTTCTGCAACTGATGGGAACAAATACAGAGACCCACAGCCAGGCAACCTGCAGAAAGTGAGAGGTCTTGGAACATTAGGCCCTAAGTGGGATGTCTTCATTAAAATTCATATGATTTTCAACAAGTTATGGTCTTACTATGTAACCCAGACTGGCCTGGAACTTGAAACATTCCTATTGCAGCCTCTCAAGTGCTAACTTACAAGCTGGCCTCTAGGCCTAGATGTACAATTTTCTCAAGTAAAAAAATGCAAATTGTTATTTAAATATGTTTTGTGACTTTTCCTGAGGAGATCTAAACCAATGTCTACTCACACGAAATAGTTTATCCAGAACAGGCCAAATAGACAATTCTATTTAAGTTCAACTTAGAGAAACATATTGGAGTTACTTACTTACAGGAACTTGGATTGTTCAATGACAGCTGCACCACTGAAAAGCTCTCACTAGCATAAGTGATGATTCTGAAATGCTACAACTCCAGAGACCTCGGCTGGACTTGCACGCAGCTCATCGGCTCCCAGAACCTCTCCCTGGCAACTGTTTCCTGACTATAACCTTGGAGAGGGTCTCTGTGGTTTAGTTTCAGCTTCCTGGACCTGAATTTGTTTACTTCCTAAGTCTCATGAACTTCACTCCTCCCTCCAGGAAGTTATGTTTCAATTTGAAGGAAATTGCTATGAGACAAACTATAACAAAAATTGAAAATCTTTACTTTCACAAAGATTTCTGTATTTTGTCATTTCAAAAAGCACTAAAGACAGATTGTTATTTTGTGTGTATATTTAGATTTTCAATGCTCTTTTGTTATTACATCAAGAGCAAATTAATCAAAACCAATTACTTTTCAGATTTTCAGATGTTCTTCTGTAGTTATAAAATGATTGTGATATGATAATTTATTTAGTATTTAGGTAATTAGGCCATATTTTAAAGTAATGAATGTAAGATTACCAAAAAAAATATGTTTGTTATCTTAGCATGTTTAATGGTTGATGTGTTGTTATTATGTTAATTTGAAAGTAAAATTTAGCTAGAAGATAAAGAAAAGAATCAGATGTCTTACACAAAATATTTTCTTCTGTCTCATTAGACTAAGCCCAAAGCTGGATAAAATGGCCTCTCATATAGCCAAGATGGTACCATGCTTTTTTGGTTGAAAAAAAAATAAAACCCTTAAAAACACTGGAGGAGACAGTCTGATCAGAGCATAAGTTCCTCATAGGTATGAGGATGCCAATTACTACCAATGGGGAATGGTACTTACTCAGCAGTGAGTTCTTCCCACCTCATCTGTTCCCAGCCCAGCTGATTAGTCTTTGCTTATTCCTAGTCTGATGAGTCAAACAATAACAAAACACACCGCTTCATGCATACTTATTCATTTTGTATTCAATGAATACAAGCTACAGTGATAAGCATTTTCACAAGTATTTCACTAGAGATTGATTAAAAAGAATAAAAGTTAAAACATAGCCATCCTACCTTTGTGGGGTGTAGTATAATTATGTTTATACTACATACAGAATGACGGCAAGAAATAAAAAAGAATGCTAGTTAGCATACATACTGTGAGTGCACTCCAGGGCAGCCTTATGTACAAGGAGCACAAGGATGATGCAGACTGCTGCTCCTCGCCTCACGACTCTCAGCAAAGACTTGCCATGTCTCTCCTCCCTAACCCAGCATCCTGTTTTCATACAGACGTTATCCTGATTGTCGTTGCCTCAACTTTGGATCCTGGTTTTTGTTTTCCTTCCCAATTGCCGTTATCCTTTTACTTTTGTCCTGGATCTGGCTTCAGTGGCTTTTCTTGGGATTCAAGTAAGTTGACATTTTACTTTCATGGGATAAAGGTATCCGTGTCCCCTGCTTTTAGCTCTATAGCCAGTGCTCTTTCTTCCCCATGCTGCACACAGTATGTTTCCACATTTTTCGCACTTAAAACATTCAGATACATGAACACATTTCTAGGATAGGCTGGAATAATTTAAACAATGTTGGTGTTGGCAGAGCCTACTAAATACAGATCCAATGGGGTGCACTTTGAATCTTAAACCAGTGATATTGCAACTGCTCAGAAAGGCATAAGGAACTGATTACACTGTGGTCCCAATTCAACTATCACAGTGAAAAGCCCTGGCCTCTGCTTGTTTTGGGATGAATGTCCTTAGATTATCAAGTTACTTTCAACTATTAACATGCAGAATTTCCTGATTCATGCTAGTGCCAAAGTTGGTAATACCTTCAAAATGTAAAGTAAAATAAAATTTGAGAAGATTCTCTGTGAGGAGCTAGTAATTAGAAGTGAGGTGTCTTTTGTTTTGTTTGTTTTTTGTTTTTGATTTTTTTTTTTTTGAGACAGGGTTTCTCTGTGTAACTTTGCGCCTTTCCTGGATCTTGCTCTGTAGATCAGGCTGGCCTTGAACTCACAGAGATCCACCTGCCTCTGCCTCCCGAGTGCTGGGATTAAAGGTGTGCGCCACCATCGCCCGGCAAAGTGAGGTGTCTTTATCACTCTTCTATTGCTGTGCAGAGACACTGTGACCATGGCAACTCTTATAAAAGAAAGCATTTAATTAGGTGCTTAGAGTTTCACAGGTTATCAACATGGTGGGAAGATGGCAGCATGCATGGTTCTAGAGAAGTAGCTGAGAGCTACATCCTAATCTGTACGCTGACAGAGAGAGAGAGAGAGAGAGAGAGAGAGAGAGAGAGAGAGAGAGAGAGAGAGAGACTGGTGTAGGCTTTTGAAATCTCAAAGCCCACCCCCAGTGACACATTTCCTTCAACAAGGCCACACCTCCTAATCCTTCTAATCCTTTCAAAAAGTTCTACTCCCTGGCAACCAAGTTTTCAAATATATGAGCCTATAGGGGCTGTGGTAGTTTGAATGTAATTGTCCCCATAAGCTCATAAGGAGTGGCAATATTAGGAGGTATGGCTTTATTGGAGTGGGTTTAACCTTGTTGGAGGAAGTAGGTCACCACGGGGGCAGGCTTTGAGGTTTCCTGTGCTCAAGATATCGCCCAGTATCAGAGTGCGTTTTCTGTTGCCTTCTAATCTAGACATAGCCAGCGCCATGTCTGCCTGCACTGCTCTATGCTCTCTACCACAATGATAACGAACTGAACCTCTGAACTGTAAGCTGCCACTTCAAATAAATGTTCTCCTTTATAAGAGTTGCTGTGGTCATGGTGTCTCTTCACAGCGATAAAAACCCTAAGACAGAGACCACTATTATTCAAACCACCACAAGAGGTAACTCCAGCTTCTCACAGGACATATAAGTCAGCTCTGCAAGCTCTGCCCCTGATCACTCTCAGTGTTTTTCACTGTACACATCAGGATTTACCTGTAAGTTTGGTAAGATCCCTTCCAGCACCATGTCGACATTTAAGAGCCCAAATTGAACATGAAGCAACCAAAGTAAGATGCACTGATCAACAAAGAACCACAATTGCACTAAAATGTCAAATTCTGAATTTAAGAGAATTCTGGTGTGCTGCTTTTCTAGGACTGAAGCTGGTAGTTTGGTAAACACTCAACAGTTATATGACTGAGCTGACAGCCACTGTGAAAACCACAAAGGGCTCATCAACAAAATCTAAAGTACAGCCTGCACTTTCAACTCCTTATACTCCATTAGGAATTAGGTATATCACAAATCATGAACATATTTTCCTGAATAATAAAATATTTAAAATTCATTTTTATATTTTAATTTTAATAACCTCAAGGACCTATGAATCAAGCAGCATGCTATTCTCTAAGACAGCTGAGGGGAGCTCAGCCACTGGGACTTCTTTTGAAAAATGGCACGGTATGGTAGGGTGTGGTGTTTCATCTGAGGCTATAGTTTCCAGGTCTATCCAGGTAATGACCAACATTTCCCCCTCTATTTTTCATCTTAGTTTTTCTTTGTAACTGCCCAATTGTGGTAGTGGTTGGGAGATAGGACTGATGGTTTCTTAAAATGTTCCATCCAGATTGTAGAAGCAGCATGTGGCAGGCCTCCTGCTGAAGCAAATGTGTGGAATGTCACTGACTTCAGCAGGTGGCTTTCAGTGTGACAGGCCAGCTGCATACTAAGTGCCCCTCCCTGGAAATCCAGGCTTTGGGGGGCCTGGTTCAGCTGTACAGGTAGCAAGATTGGAAGCAGGGAGAATGATCCCCACAGTGGACATGGACACACTGTCCAGTGACTAGCCACTGCTGTTTCATTCTTTGTGCTGCTTTTAGTGACTTTAAATACATAGGCAACCTCCATTATTATTTTAATACAGCATGTCACTGAGAATTTTAAAAAAATTAAGACAGTAAAGAGCAGAAATATTAGCATGTGCTCCCAAAAAAGAACCAAAAAGTCCCTATAAAATGCACTCATTAGGCAAAGTTCATAAATCATGATCAGTGTTGTATTAAACAGTCCTCTTGCTGTCCACTACTGGTTAGACAAGGCAGTTTCATTTTGCAGTTAATTTTTCAGAATCCTTTTCAGTTTGCCAGGGTGTTTATCTCTAAAGGCTCTAGACTGACAAACAGAAATTAGCTGCCACTCCCCTGGCTGACTACCATACATTCTGATTAGTGTTCTGGCTGTTAGCACAGTTAACTCACTCATTGTAAACAACTCCAACATACAAGAAGCTCATTCATCAGTCTCCTGTATTTATTTCGATGGAGATGTAGACACATCCTCATATGCTTTATTATTTTCTTTGTTTAATGTTAACTTTCATTTACAGCAAAGCAAATTCGGCTCTACCTAACTGTTTACCGTCTGCGGCTGAAGGGGCAAAGGATGTATGCAGCGTAGAGGGTGGAAATGGGTTTCTAAGGAAAAGTTTTATCTTTGACTGTTGTTTTCTCTTCTACAGATAGTTCTCAAGGTGGTCCTCAGATTTGTTTCTTGGAATAATAGTATTTGTGTTGTGATTAGGGATAACAATTTGAGACTGGCATTAGAAACTTAATTGAAATGAAAATTTTATTAGCCCTTCTCTGATAATAAATGAAACAATATCCAACCAATTACAGTCAGAGGTCATTGTGTTTGCATGAGGGTGACTGTGAATGTTTAGGATGGGTGGCTTAAGAATCATAGAAATTACGTTCACCCAGGTACTTGAGAGGCAGAGACAAGTAGATTTCTGTGAGTTCAAGGCCAGCCTAATCTATGTAACAATTTCCAGGACAGCCAGGAGTACGTACAGAGACCCTGTCTTAAGCAAACAAACAGACAAATAACAACAGCAAAAAGAATCAAAGAAATCCTGCTCTTTCAAACAGGAAGCATGGAACAATGTCTTATAACAGAGTTACATGGAAAATGAAGACCAAGCATGAACTCTATCTGTGTTGGCAATTACTTTTTCACTGTTTCGTCTTCCTTGTCTCTGTCTCCAAAACTACCGCTTTGCAGAAGATTGTTTCTGTGTTTCCTGCTCACACAAAAGGACCTAACTGAGCCTCTCATCATTATTCCAAGAGACAATCCCTAAGAATCTATTTCCCCTGTTGATTCTTCCTCCAGAGGGATTTAAAAAAATAGTACTTCTAGAGTTACGTCCCTCAAAAATCGTTTAAAGTTTTAAAGATCCTAGACTTTGAGACAAAAACACAATAATAAGACTTATGTGAGAGGCTACAACTGCAAGCAGCTAAAGGTAGAAATGGAGTGATATTTAGCCCAAAGAGAACATCTATGTTACTTTTCTGTCCCTGCCCTCCATGCCTACATAACAAGATGGAACTTCCATGTGTTCAGTACTTAGCAGCCAACATGCTCCATAGATATACATTTTAATGTAACAGAATTATCAAATATATAGTACATATTCATAGTTATCATTGTATAGAGACTGATAGAGGTGAGTGGTACATGGAAATATGTGAGTAGTGCAAGAGATCTTTGAAAGGGAAGAGATGGGTAGATGTCGTGGAAAACAAAACAAAATAGACATCTAGAAGTGAGCAAGCCAGACAATATGGAGAACAGTCAATGAAAGAGACACAGGCACAGGCACAGGGCACGGGTTCTTGGTGTCAGCAGAGAGTCACAACTACGAAACCGTCACATTCTTCCATAAAGGAGGGTGGTGATAGAATAATTTCCTTAATTCTAAAGTTTTCTTGCCTGTTTCAGCTTTAAGGAGATGTTCAAATGTGGCAAAACCAAAACACTCAAAGAAAAGGCATGTGCCGAGGTGATCAAGCAAGAATATGAAAAACTTGGGCCAATTAGGTAAGATATGCATGAGTGCACACTACTTGCATGCAAACCCACACAGATAAACACAAGCAGTTAATGTAAAGCAAATAATCACGTATTGGCCAGCAAGGATGCCATAATGCTTGACTAAGACCACCAACCTGCAAAGTTCAGTGACTATAAGCCACTAAAATGAAATACATACCAGAGCCCAAGTAAAATTTGCTAGGTAGGAAAAAAAAACAAAAACCAAATCCAGAGATTCTGAGAAGGAGAAAAGGTCTTTTCTAAGAGCACCCACACTTTCCAAGTAAGAACCTATCATGTTCCCACAATGGCCATGACCTATGAAGATTAGCTTGAAACAAACAGCTCAGAGTTTTCCCAAATGTTGAGAAAATAAGAAATGACCACAGCGGGTTTTTCTACAGGTATCAGGAAATCGTCACCTTGGTAATCTTCATCCTAATGGCCTTGCTATGGTTCAGTCGGGATCCTGGCTTTGTTACTGGTTGGTCGGTCCTATTTTCAAAGTAAGTATTATTATGAGTCTGGCAGCCCCTCCTTCTGTTCAGTGCCATGTCACAGCTACATATGTCCTACAACTTTGAAAAACTGCATGAGATACTTTGTTCATTTCTTTGGAAAAAAATAATGTCTAATCTTCTTGGGGGTGAGGTATTAAGGATAAGGTAAGAAAACAAAAAAGGATGACTATTATACCCTGTATAAAAATGAGGGTCCATTAGACATGGGGCTAGTCCCTCGGGACAAAATCAGACATTTGTGCTGCATAGCAGCCAGGATCTGCTCTGGTCAGGATGGTGGCTGTGAGAGCCATACCCACCTGACTGCGCTCAGGAAACTTCGGTTTGTTCTGGATAAGTCACTGCACACACTCTCACTTCCTTTACCTGGAAGTTGGAAATTGCAGTAGCACAGAGAATACTGCTTTTTTTTTTTTCCTAGTAAAAGTGATAAATAAATATTGTGTGACATAAATGTTACACAGTTTGTTTTCAGTCTATTTTTGACCAAAATGCTCTGGTTCTTAAATCTAGAAGAGTTTAATCTTGGCTTTTGGTCTCACAGCCCCAGCAAGAATCCACATAGTTTGGGAGCACAAATCGAAACTGTTCTAGTCAGACGTAATTTGGCCTGATGGAAGAGAAACACCACCTTATCTCAGCCTGACTTTCCTGTTTCACAGGCATTGTCAGTATTTTTTTTTAAGGTGCAAAGGATGAATTCAAATTTCTTATGATCACCTTGCCGAAAGCAATGCATGAGGTGGGATAGTTTAAAAGATCATCTTGGTCCTTTTGATTCCTTCAGGCAAAGAACTTCTGGTATTGATGCAAAAGCATCATCATTTATTTAAAACAAGCTATTGTCCAATAGAAGATTAGTACTTTGTATTTGTCTAATAGGATCAGGAGCTAAATAAATAAATAAATAAACAAACAACTCCACCTCCTTTTAAAAATCCAATGTCCAGCATTATTCTCTCTCTCTCTCTCTCTCTCTCTCTCTCTCTCTCAATAGTATTGAAAACTAGGCAGAAAAATAGCAAATAATAGCAAATAAAAACTAGGTGAAAATAACTCCACCTCCCTTTAAAATCCAATGTCCAGCATTATAAAGTCCTGCTCTCCGTCTTGTCTCCGTCTTGTCTCTCTCTGTGTGTCTCTCTCTGTCTCTCTCAACAGCATTATATTGAAAACTAGATGAAAAAATAGCAAATAATAGCAAATAAAAACTAGGAGAAAATCCCAATAGAGTATTCAGTATAATCAGCATCTAATTTTTCTTCCTTACAGAAGGATACCTTAATTCAGGAGATCTTTCTTGTTTGTGGCAGGAAAACAGGGCTGCTATGAACAGTTGCTTCTGCTGTTACTCCGCACTATGAGAGACAGCGATAGGGAAGGGGGAAAGGCTTGAAAGAGGAAAGAGTTTGAAAATATAAATAAAATAACCACAAGGCAAATAAAATCTGTATAGGATTAATATTTGATAGTACTGAGATAACCCAGTTCATAATGAATCAAAATTCGAAGTAATAAGTAAAACAATTATAATTTAAAATGTTTTATGAAAATGTCTGTTAACATTTACACCTGGATTTATCTAAAGTGTGTATTCTGTAAAATATATGTATGATGTGCAGATTTTAGGCAGTTACAATTTCTAAAGCTGGTATGATATATTAAGATTTATTGCTACCACCTAATGTTTTCATTCCATCTGTTTGAATCTGGACTGATTTCAATATGTCTTTTCATATAAAACAAAATCCAGTTACATGACACCTGGCCCAGTTTGGCAAAAGCTTAGCCAAGTATTGTGACTAAAATAGAATAATAAGGAAACAATATATTTATAAGGATTGGCCAGGTTTTTATAAATAATTAATCCACTGTAGGTTTTTAGTCAACAAGGAAAGAAAGTAAGCCTGTATTTATGATAACTTTTAAAAAATTATCAAATTGAGAAAAATAACATACTTCTTTGATTGTTTAGGTTTTTATATGTAAACTAGAAGAGCATGCACACTTGCATAGCAAATAAGTGGATTGAGTTATAAGATAGAAAAACAAGCCTTATGATGTACATATTTCTTCAGGCTACAAAAATGCACATAGCTGATACTGCTGACATCTAAAGCTGTATTCTAATTATTTGTGTCTGTTTCATTTGTATAATGTCCAGGTGCCTCTCAACTGCTGAGGCTTCCGGGAACCTGTCTTTTTTTTTGCTAGAATAGTCTGGCAATTCTTAGCTCCATCTGTTCCCGAATTACTCTTAATTTGTACAGGGCTCATTTGTGAGCATCTCATAAGCCATTCTGATAATTAATCTTCTTAAGTTTCTAGAAGGCAAAAAGCATCAAATGGGTTGATTTCCTTTGGATGTAGGTCTAGTGCCCACTGCAGAAGCAGGTGTTTCATCCCAGAAACCAGATCAATTTGCTTTCACAGTTTATAGAGGAGTTTGAGGGAACACTAGCAACAGCATGTCTCTCTAAATTCAATAGAATGACATTATAAATCAATTACATGGGTCTTTGCCAAACTCCAGCAACTGTTTAAACCTCAAATCTCTGACATTATAATAAAAAGCAATATTACAAAGAGAAAATTGGTTAACACATCTGAAGGTTTACCTGAAAATTTTGCTCTGTTGGTCTGATAAGGTGTCATCTGTTTATTTGGTATTGACGATATGAGAAATGCATTGAATTATTAGGAATGCATTCTGAAATGATTGGTCCTTGTACGTTACATCACTTCATTGGGAATCTATATGTTTTGAAACAGACTTTCCACAGTAAATAACCTATATTTATTATCCCTCCTATTTAATTATTATTAGCATGATTAACTGACATCTTATCTCATGTAACTTCCTCACACCATTTCTGATGTACACGTGTGTTCATATTTTCCAGGTACCCTGGTTATGTCACAGACTCAACTGTTGCTTTAGTTGCAGGACTGCTTTTCTTTCTAATTCCAGCTAAGGAATTGACAAAAACTACATCTACGGGAGAAAGTGGTTGAGTATCATTTCTAATACTGAATATATAGAAGACCTTTTGAAGAAATTAAAATTCCATAGGCTTCAGTTAGCACACAGCACATTAAAAATGGCCATGCTAGCACAACCTCTATCTTAGCAGACCTCAATTACATCCTGAACCCCCTATTCAGCCAGCATTTATCCCTACCTACAGGAAGATTCATTAGAGTTTGCAGAAGTGAAAAGATTTCCTTTTATACCCAGGTTCCAGTTCTTCTATGAGGGATACAACCACACACCCTGCCAAAATCAGAATACTGGCTAACAAGGAAAGAAGGATTTAGAGTCACTTTTTTTTGTGTGATATGACCTCAGTAATCATTTTGAGGACCCAGAAAAGGGTGAGTTTCATGAGAAAGATTATTTACAGTTTCCCAGAAGTCCTGGAAGAAACAGAGAACAAGTCCCATGTGGACACAACCTGGGGTCATAACTGGAAAAGTTACTCAGTGGGAGCACTGACTGTACTCACAACCCATGGACAAAGAAGTACACACATCTGCAGGAGCATGCGTTCGCCTACGTGCACTGCTCACACACGGTTCATTCATGCCTGTGCTTTATGTTAACATCAGCTTTCGGGGGCTGTATTCTTATGTTGCATACATAGGGCAAATGGGTTATAACAGTTTGGAAACACAGTTTCATGTTGGCTGCTAACATAAATAGCCTGATAACAGAACACCATATATAAAGGAAGGCTTTGGCTTACTACCCTGGGTACAGTCCATCATTGGGTAGACATGAAGGCAGGAACTTCAGTCACATCACATCCACAGTCAAGAGCAAAAAGAAACAAATACATTCATGGTTTTGAAGCTTCTTCTACTCTTATAAAATCCGGGGCTCATCACATGAAATGGTATGACCCACAGTTGGCAGGGTCCTCCCACATCAATGAACAGTCAACACAGCCCCCGACAGACATACCCAAAGGCCAAGCCAATCAAAATCATTCTTCATTGAGTCTCCCTTATCCACTGAGTCTAGATCATGTCAACTTGGTAGAGTTCAATACACCATCTTATAGTAAGAATAGAAAGATGAGTCAATGAATGAATGGCATTATTAATGATAATATCACAATAATTTATCTAAACATACCTCAAATATTATCTGAAGGATTTGTCTAAGTTACTTTCTAATAGTTTATTGAAGTATTTTTTATGTGTATGAGTGTCTCCCTGCACCTATGTATATGCACTATTTGGATCCCTTGTACCTGTAGAGGTCTGAAGAGAGTGAAGAGATCTAGAACCAGAGATACAGACAGTTGTGAGCCACCATGTAGATGCTAGGAATTTGACTCATGTCCTCTGGAAGAACAGCCAATGGGCTTAACTGCTGAGCCTTCTCCCCAGCTGCAAAGTTATAGCATTTTTAATCATTATAATACAATATTCCACCTAAGGTCAGTGGAAACTCAAAGTTGAGATCTAATTGCTGCCTTGAAAACAGTATCATCATGTTGTAAGTTTCTTGTAAAATGGCTATTCAGGATTCTGATAAAATTGTCAGATTTTCTTATTTCCAACAATATTTAACTGTAGGGTTTTTGTTTTGCAGTTGCTTTTGATTACTCTCCCCTGATTACTTGGAAAGAATTCCAGTCATTCATGCCCTGGGACATAGCCATTCTTGTTGGTGGCGGTTTTGCCCTGGCAGATGGCTGTCAGGTAATGCTCAGTGTGTAAGATATTTAACAATTAACTGGTTGGTTAAAAAGAAGAACACAGACACTCTCAAGCTTCGGGCATATTCACCTTTATCCTCTAATTTTAATAATGCAGAATTCAATAACCATGCAGTCTCCCACACAGATGAGGTGAGTTCATAGTCCAAGAACTTTTACAGGCTGTAAGCATAAACAATAATGCTATGGTGTCTCATCGTGTTAAAAAAATAGTGCAAAGAATATTTAAATTCTTATCCCATGATAGTACATTAGTAGCTTAGTAAGAGCAAAAACTTAGATTCATACACATGATTCCTATGGAACATGTTTGTTTGCTGGCTTATATTTTTACATTGTTTCATTTGGAATTTGTATGGTTCTTAAGTTTCAATTCAATAAGCCATCATTTTGTCATTGTAAACTAAAGAGAAGAAAACATAACACCATAAATAAATATATCTAGTGAATGAAATCCAGAAAATTTAATGTGACAATTTCTAATGTATTAGATCCACTGTCAGGAAGAAATGAAAACATCATGTGTTAGACAGATGGCCACTTCATTGATCTATTCACCAGCTGATACAAAGCAAGCTCCTATCCCTTCTAATTGCCCTGGTCATTGCAGATTTGCTAGAAGAAAATTATCCTCTCTAAAATGTCTTGGGCACCTTTATATACAAACAATGTCAAATGGACTCAGTAAGTTACATATATACATATATAATACATATGAATAGTAATATATAATTGAAGATGAAATCATGAATTTAGTGGGGGAGACATGGGAGAAGTTTGGGGAGCAGAGCTTGGGAGTGGTGTTGATGCAGTATCAATGTATGAAGCTCCCCAATTTTTTTTGAAAAAGCCAAGAATATCCTTCTGTCTGACTACAAACTATTCACTCATGGGTTTCATAGCTTTCTTTAAATACCCAGAACTTATTTGCATCCATTTACATACTCAGTCACAAACAAGAGAAGGGCAAGGAAGGAGCTGTGAAAAGTCCCCTGGCTTCTTAGAAGCCATATATTTATGTATTTATTTAAATTCTCAGGACAAATTCTTATCTTTTCTTCTTGATAATTTGTTAGGAGAATATTATTTGCTTCTAATTTTATTACTAGTTTTTGTATAGTATTTAGATTCTGAGCTTTTAGCAATAGGATTTAGTAATAACTGTAAGTTTTGGAAATCGTCTCAATTTAGAGAGCCTTTTGCAAAATTGCTTTAAGCTTAGATTTGCCTTGCCTCATAGCCTGTCCAGATAAAAATGATAGAAATATAAGACAATAACAATTTTCTTTTCTACTATTTCAGCAGTAATGAGATCTGAATTCTCAGAATAAATAACTGCCATCTCTGTCTGCTGAACTGTGAGGAAAGTAGAATCAGAAAGTCTGGCATTCATAAGAATTTTGCTCATCTCTCCTCAAAATATGTCTAGACTGGATTCTAGAAACTCAAAGTGGCTTTGAAAGCATCGACCAGACCCTAGAACAGCCAAATCTGAGGAAATGAAAAGGTGTGGACTTAGTCGGATGCACATGTCTCTCTCAGTGGAATAATTAGGGAAATCACGGAGTGAGAAATAATTCATTATAAAAAAAAAATCTCAGTAACTGGAATCTGCATTACATTAGAGTTTCCAGAAAAAAGTATTCCTGAGTAACCAAACTGAAGTCATTAGCTTCCCCAAAAAAGTCTGTACACAAACATGACCCTAAAGATTGTTTTTTTGTTTGTTTGTTTTAAATACTAGGAGACAACTTGAAAAACTTTTGTTCAAAGTTATAATTTGTCTGGCAAGTGTCTCAAATCAGGGAATATTTCTAATTGGAAAAAAAAAACATGAGATAGCAATTATGCACTATTTACCTCATGCTGTGACCTCTCTCTTAAATGCCCTGATCTGTTTTAAGATGTTGATGTCCCACAAAGTGATAGACACTGCCAGCACTAACCAGTGAATAATTTCTTTATTGTTGGTTTTTACATAGTCTTCAAACGCTTTTTCTAAGAAATCTTTAAAAAATTAAATACTGTTTTCTCAAATATAAGCTCCCAAGAACATAATGATAATCATGACAAAAACTCCTACCAATCTTTAAATGTTAAAAACTGTATAGCACAGTCAAGAACAGACAAAAGGTGTTCAAAACATGATAGGAGGAAAATATTGTAGGAGCAAATGGTTTTGTGCAAGTAGATGAAGTATATAGGTCAGAAATGGAAGAGTCTTTAAGATTACTATGAGGCAATTTAATAGTAAGATCCTGAAAGGGAGAAAGAATTGGAAGCCATAGGCCATATTGTAAGCATGGAAGAAACCAGATCTGGATATTAAAGATGGTTTTAAAAGCTTCCAAGGTTATGTGATTTCTTTAAATTCCACTTGACTCATGAAGTGCCACACAGCCTTTAGAAAATTGGCTTATTCTGTAGCAAAGTTGAAGCATGGTCTTCATTAACAATCCTTGCTTATCATCAAGAGCTTTAAATCACTATTGGGTTTTTTTTTTTTTTTTTGACCACCATGATAAACTTTATTAACTCACCTGTAAACCATAATAACCATTCCAATTTTAAGCTGTTTATTATTTTAATATATATTTTTATTTTATAATTAATTTCACATATCTGCCATGAATTTTCCTGTCCTCCCTCCTCCCACCCCTCTTTCCTCCCCCCAATCCATCCCCCCCATTCCCACCTCTTCCAAGGCAAGGATTCCCCCTTAAATAAAAATGAATGGGTTGTCAAAAGTCACTACATAGTTGGGGGAAGTCCCATATACAATAACCAAAGACAGCAAAATAAAATGAACATAGAAACAAAAAGAAATGGAACAAGGAAAAAGTGAAGTAAATGAATAAAGCAAAAAAACACTTTAAATTTTGTCATTGGTGCCTCAAAGAGATGTAAGAAATGTTAAAGATATGAAAAGTAAAAGAAAATATCATTTAAAAATAATTCCCAAGTAATTCTCTAAAATTTGATATCAACTTTATACTTAAAAATCAGCAACATTGTTCAAAGATAAGATCAAAATATATCAGAAATTTAAACAAGGTATAAAAGACAGTAAACACTAAACAGAGATGACTGTCCAGTGCCACGTGATCAGCCTACAACATATACATACAAGCAACACTAACAGTCTAATATATATATGCATTCATGTATGTGAGTCTGGGTATGTGTGTGTATAACAATAATAAAGAAAGGGGACATGAATTTGAAAGGGAATGGGAGGCATGGGAAAGGTTGCAGAGAAGAGAGGGGGAAATGATATAATTTCATTTTAATTAAAAGCAAAGTAAAATTGTGAAAAGAAAAAAAAAACTAGAGCACTAGTCTACAAACTCCTAAAGAATCTGTTTGGAAAGAGAAAAAGTGGAAAGGAAGGACATTTCTAACAATAACACAAGTAATTTCTCAGAAGCGAAGCCTCTGAGATGCTTGGCTAAGAGAGCTATTAAGAGGTTCATGCTGGAGGAATTCATAAAGAGTCTACATTTTAGATCTCATCTTGAGGTGGAGATAAAATCATAATGGACTCCAGAAAGGATCCCAAACAAGTGGTGCATTACTCTCACATCTCAATCAGACCTAAATAAAACACACTCTTCATTCATCTGCTAGGAATCTATGTCCCTGTACTTCAGTTTTTATACTTCTAACCACTATACTCAGTATCCATACCCATATATGTATAAATCTGTAAAGCTAATATCCAAACCCATCTATGGCTCATTGGATAAAATGCTTCCTGTAAAAGCTTGAGGAACATAATTCAAATCCCCAAGACCAATGTAAATGGCAGGTGGTTGTGGTAGCCCTTTGTAATTACAGAGCAAGCAAGCTAGCTAGCTAGATTAGCCCTATCAGTGGACTCTGGGTTCATCTGAGAGAACTTGCCTTCACATATAGCATGAAGAGCAGTCAAGACTCTTGCCATTAAACTCAGGCTTACACACACACACACACACACACACACGTGCCCACACACATATAAACACACACAGCACAAACATGCATTTGCACAAACATACAAGTGCTAAAGTACAAATAAAATAGTTAATTCTGTATATGAATCAAAACAATGAACAATACAACTGATATCTAGTGCCTATGTCTGTGATGTTTGTATTCACTTTGGAACTGAATTTACTGCTTATAATAGAAGTTTTTCTGATGCATAGCCTAGATTGTCATAAGTGTAATTTCATAAAAGGTAGATTTTTTTCCTTCTAGGGGGAAAAACAGAATAACAAACCTATTCATTGTAGTGCAGGCAATTTTTTGGACTGCATGCAATCAAAGATCAGTATTCAATCAATCTAAAGAACTCCACAGGAAAACACAGGAATAGATTAATAGCTTAACATTGCTGAACAATTTCAATGATTTCAAAATTAGAATTCTCAAAATCAGAATTAGAAAAATGGTGTGAAGAGAAATGAAAGAATTTTCAGACCTATAGAGACTCTGCAAAATGCCTTCTGTCTAATGATCTCAGCACATATGAAAGGATGTGCTCCTCAAGATGAATGGAATGAAGGAGGGGTTCCCACAAAGCAGGGTGGTGAGACAAGGGGGAAGTTAAGAAGGTTTAAAATGAATCTAGTCCAGATGGAGTGGAAGGAGGCTCTATTCCAGGACAGACAACTTGAGGGAACATGAACAAAACAAACCCAGTTACTTTATGTGTTTGTTTGCTTGTTAGATATGTCTCCAGATACTTTGAAGAGCATGATGAATTAGTGATAGGTACTTAAAAAATAAGCAAACAGAATAATGTTTTCTTTGAAAGACAAAGAAAGTAAATATAATCTTAGATGGTTAAGTGGTTCAGCAATGAACAATATTTATATAACTACACAAGTAAATATCTAATATTGATTTAACCAAAGTATTACTATGTAATGGGGAATTAAAAGGCAGAAAATACATGTATGATGAATGGCATGAAAACATAATCCTCAGGTAACATATTAAGAAATCAATAAATAATATTTCAAGTTGAAATTTTAAGAAAAAGCATAATTAGAATGTTGATCTGAAAGATAACTATATTAATACCTAAATATCAGTGTAAATAGCTAACAGCAGTTGAAGGTTCTTGCTTCTTGCTTCTGGGGAGGTACAGCTTAGGAGAAGAGAGAGGAGCCCAAGGGCTTCCCTTTTCTTAAAGCTCTAAAGTCTATTATGACTCATCAAGATTTACATGTGTTAACTACATAAAATTAAAGTCTAATAGAAAAAAAACATAGAGAGACCATTTAAACTTCTTAAAGCATGCCAATACTATTAAGAAATAATTCTGAAAACTTGTCCATATCAAAACTATCCATATTTACCAAAAAACAAGAATATGGGAAATGGTATTTCAGAAACTGTCTCAGTAAATACTTGTGTGTATGTGTGATTAACTGCACATCATTAAAATGAATATATGATGTGGAACAGTTGTGTAGCTTGGTCTATTTGTGGGACTCCTAGAAGTGAGATCGGGACCTGTCCCTAATGCTTGGGCTGGCTCTTGGGAAACTATTCCCCATACTAGGTTGCCTCTTCCAGCCTCAATACAAAGAGAGGAGCTTGTTTCTACCTTAACTTGCTTAACTTACTTTATTGACATGCATGGGAGGCCTGCCCCTTTCTGACCAGAAACAGAGAAGGAGTGGATCATGGGAGCAGAGGGGAGGGAACAGGAGGAGAAGAGGGAGAGGAAACTGTGGTCGAGATGTAAAATTAATGAAAAAATTTAATTAATAAAAAATGAATTATGTGAATAATAAATACTGCAAATTTGTTTTTTTAGGAATCAGGACTATCTGGCTGGATAGGAAGTAAATTATCTCCTTTAGGTTCTTTACCAGTTTGGCTAATAATTCTGATATCTTCTTTGATGGTCACATCTTTGACAGAGGTAGCCAGCAACCCAGCTACCATCACCATTCTTTTCCCAATATTATCTCCTTTGGTGAGTATTACATTTATATTGTTTTCCTCTGGAGTAGGTTTTGTTGTTGTTTTGACTGTAAGTTCTCATCCTGTGGTACGGAGTTTCTTTTGGCCCAAATGGACCTTGTGTAAGCAACTTATATGGTCTTTATCTGCACCAAGTGACATTTGCTCAAGGGAACTATGTTTCACATTCAAGTAGTATAATCTTTAGCAAACAATTTACCTTCTCTCTGTCTGGGTTTTTGTTTTGTTTTGTTTGCATTTGCAAATATGTGAAACGATTTTGGATCCATTGCTATAAGATGATTCATAGTTCCTGGCACTTTAAAATATCTCCCTTCAGAACAGAGTTCCTACATCTCTGAAAAGTTCTTCCTATAAGAGATGGACAGATGAATGAGAATGAGAAATAATCTTACCATGAGGCCTAAATAACTTAGGCAGTTCTCTGATGCTCAGGAAATAAATGAGACAATTTGCTGAGAGAGGTGGAAAGACCCCCTTTTCCATGCTCCATAGCAATTACGTAAGATAGCTTCATGTGAAATGCTTTTCTGATTCAGGTGGGTTATTTTGGTGAAAAGAAAGCACTTTAAATTAAGAATTGTTTTAAAGAAACAACCAGGATAGTCTCTGTGAACATGCTTTCCAGACACTCCGCAGGGTTATTTATTCAGACTTTAGTTGCTGCTTCAAATTAGAAAAGAACATAAAGATTGTTTATCAATTGCTTATTGGCAAGAAATCACAGGCAAAAAGCCATCTCAGCTTTCTGCTTTCTGTTTTTATTTAGTGAAATTAAACTCTTAGAAAATTATGCAATGTGTTTCAGATAATAACAATTCTTCTTAAGTAATGATCACTGAGGAGTTTCACATTTCTCATAGAAATGATTGAATTAGTAATACACTGAAAATCTCTAGAGCCATAGGCACCCAGGCCTTCTCCAGACACTCTTGGGTGTCAGCTGCATGCTTGATAATTTCTTTGGTGTCGCTGACCTCAGAGACATCATCTATTATTTTGAGCTATACTAGCCAGCTTATAATATTCTAAAATGTTTAAGAATATACAAAGATATTATATTATATAGTATATCATGTGCATGTATATACACTAATTATATAATAAATCATTCTGGTTTTATGTAGTTTCTGAGATAAGTGATACTTTACTTTCTAAATGATTAATAATATAAAGGTCTAAATACATAACAATAACCAGAGAAATAAGAGACACTTTAAAGTTCTCCAAAAAGTTATGAATTATGCAAAATTTTATGCTTTTAGGTTTCAACTTGATTCTGGGAAAGTATTTTACGATAAGTTTGTTCATTTTCATGTTTGGTGCCTACCCTCAGCATTTTAATTCAGCTATCTTTTGGCCTTTTCCACAGGCTGAAGCCATTCATGTGAACCCTCTTCATATTTTGCTGCCTTCCACACTCTGTACATCATTTGCGTTCCTTCTACCAGTTGCAAATCCACCCAATGCTATTGTTTTTTCATATGGCCACCTGAAAGTCATCGACATGGTCAGTCAGCAGCTAAAAGAACAGGATGTCCCCAATGCACCCCTCTACCTGATGGGCCAAATAAGTGCTAACCTTGCACTCTAATCAAACACTGAGAAAAATCAGAGTTTGAAGTCCGTTTCTAAAACTATGTGCATGACTGGTCATAGAATTATTTTTAAAAAGTAGATATGCCATTAGAGTTTATGGTCACAAATAAAGATGTGGAATGCATGAGCACAGGGCTGGGGAAAAGAAAAAAGAACAAAGAATTTCTTAACATGACTTCTTCAAATTATGGCAAGATTAGGATCCAACCTAAAGCAAGAAGAAACAGGGTCAAAAAACACCATCAATCAAAACAACACTACAGTTCTCTATTACATATGTTTATACAATATTTGCTCTGAATAAGATACTGCCCAGTGCCTGAGGAAAACTCTGTTTCCTTTAGATTCTAACACTTGCAGGGTCTCTGTGAGAAACAAAGGCAAATTTAAGTGATAGAACATACATTTTGTCTCCAAATACAAACATTGTGGTATCTGAGAACCAATTTGAGAGTGTTCTAGTTTTAACCCAAACTCTATCACCAATTTCCAACCCAACCCAAACAAGAACAGAGTCAAAGTCAATTCTGTGAGTTTGCTACATACATGGAGTTACAAGGTGTGTTCCTGTTCCTTCTTCCCACCCCGATTGCTATCCCAGCATCCAAGCAAAATAAAACTTCTGGGAATGTTTCTATGTATAAAGCACATAACATCTTGTTGGAAAATAGAATCTATTTAACATAAAATATGACATATAAGTATACATGTGCATGTGTGTATGACTAAAAAAAGACTTATGTAATAAATGAGTGGCTTGCATGGATAGAGAAAGGATCTCCATAGTAATCATGTTAAATATTTCCCTTTTGCTTTGGAAAGCCATTTTTTTAATGCAGAGAATGAGGAGTAGCTAAATATTCACTGTGAGGGGACAAACCATGACTATCTCAGGCGTTGTAGGCCATAGAGTCATTGTCACAATTACCCTCCTCCACTACTGTGTTGCAGAACCAGACAAAGATATTATGTAGACAAATGAGCAGGGTTATGGTCTAGGGGAAAAAACAAACGGTAGTAAGAAAAGCAATTTAAGAGCAGAAGTTGACAGTCTCCAATATGTTAAAAAACTGTTTTGAGATTGTTCAATGGACATGAGAAGTATTATGTAAGGGGAATACAAGTGACGGTACAACATTTCCAATAAAGAATGGCTGCGTGGGAAACCAATAATATCAGGTGATCCTGAAGAATACAGCTACCGCATGGCTTTCTGAAACCTATCCACTGAGAAAGAAGACCATCTCCAATCATAACTTGACATACAAGGGCAGATTGACTTACATATATTCCTAAGAGAAACCCCTCTAGTGCTGTCAAAATGATAGTTGGGAACAAATTCTCATTTGTCATGAAAGGAAGAATATCCTTTGTTGATGATAATCACAAGTTATATAATTCATTGAGGGTGCATGGAAATCAGGTTTATGCTTTGTGTGGTGCAAATCTGAAATCTTTGTACAATTTTTCCCCCGGGAGACTGAAGTTTATGCTTTTTCGCTTTTCTAGGTTAAAGCTGGACTTGGAGTAAATATTTTGGGTGTTGCTGTGGTGATGCTGGCCATGTTCACCTGGATCGAACCTATGTTTAACCTCTACGAGTACCCTTCCTGGGCTCCTGACTTTCTTAATCAGACCACGCCATGACAAGCACAAAATTGCCACCTACTTCATGGTGACTTTTGGACTTGCTAAGAGTTCATTGTAAGATGTAGCTGTATGTAACTGACACATATAAATCAGTGATATAGTCATTACAGTTCCAGTGTATGCCTCCCATTCGCTGTCACAGAGTTTATGTCTTTTGAAATACAACCAAAGAGCATCTGCATGCCTTCATCCAGAAAGCCAAGGTTGAAATTGTGTCAGCAGACCATCTATATGCTTTTTCTCCATAAAAATGATGCCAATGACTTTTAAAGCAGTTAGGCCATTTGCCACATCTTAAAACTTGGAGTTCAGTGGAACATTTCAAACATCAATTTATTATTTGAAAATCTTCTTATGAAACTAAAAGCAGAAAATAAAGTATAAAAGTAAATAAGATACTTGGGCAAATCATTTCTATAGTGTTTGTCAAGGGAATTTTCTAAAGAACCACACTGTGGTCATTCAGTGTAATGAAAGTAAAATGTGTATTTATTTAGTTATTTATTTATTGAAAAGTCCAACTGCATTATTACTAAAGTGTAGGCAAGATGAATTGAAATTATAATAGTTACAAATTCCAAAATCCATGAATCTTCTTGGTAGTGGAAAATTCATAATGATTAGTTTATGTGTGTCCATATAAACAGGCTACTATTTTATGCTTCTGTGCTGAGCAATGCATTTTGAATAGTTATGAATAAGTGAGTTGTGATTTGTAGTATTTATGCAGTATAGTTAGAAAGCTATGCATTAGGGCTATCCACACATTGAAGCAATGTATAACTTTTGCATCTGTCGTCACAGAACCACAGTCCTTTGGATTCTCTCCTGCTTAGTCTCATAGAGGAAAAAAACTAAATAAAGACCCTAGTTTTACAAACCCTGGGTTGACATAAAGATTAGTATAACATGAATCTTGAAAGGTCTTATTAATAAAAGCAAACCTGAAGCCAGATATTGGGGTGAATGCTGGAACATCAGAGAAACAGAACAAGTCAAAGCTTCCTCACCTGGCCAATTCCCCAGCTGATCCTGCTTCCTCAGACTGGAAGCCTCTGAGTCCTCATCCAAGTGGATCTCAGATGAACTGCTGCTCAAAAGCCTAAAAGCTTAACAAGGCTCTAGTTCTGGGTCCTCACACCTTATATACCTTTCTGCTTCCTGCCATCACTTCCTGGGATTAAAGGCATGATTCACCATGCCTGGCTGTTTCCAGTGTGGCTTTGAACTCACAGAGATTTGGATGGATCTCTGCCTTCAGAATGCTAGGATTAAAAGTATATGTGCCACCATTTTCTGGCCTCTATGTCTGTCTAGTGGCTGTTCTGTTCTCTGACCCCAGATAAGTTTATTAGGATGCACAATATTTTGGGGGACACAATTTATCACCACAATTACAAAGTTTGAAGATCATAACCAGAAGCATACTAATTTCTCTCTAGTACTATGATAACGTTGATTAACTTCCTTTGGAGGTACCTGTAGCCACTTTTGTCATAGATACTGACTCTTCACTTGGGTTAACAGATGTCTAGTTGGTGACCATAGCAGGATAAAAACATTTAAAATCTCTTCTTCAGATTGTTTCTGTTACTTTATTCTAATTAAATTTATATTTATTTTAAAAAGAAAACTATATGAAAAATGAGCCATTAGTTTAAAATATTAATGCATATAGAAGAAAGTCACATAATTCCATTGTATAAATACTAAAATGAGATAGAAGTAAAATACAGAATAAAAAATTAAAATGATATACTTGACAAAAGAGAAAAATTACTTATGATCAGAGGAAAAAGAATACCAACCTTGTAGCATATAGACAAACAAGCAATAAGATGGAAAAAAGAAGAAAGATCTTTGGCATTCCAAACCTGGACTAGCAGAAAAAATTATCAAAACCAAAATAATCTGCCCAGTTAGGAAAAGATTGAGGTGTTAGAAAATGGAATTATTCCTGATAAAAATGAAATGGCGGACAAAAATACACCTTTGCTTTTTAATTTTCATAAGCACATTTCTTGATGTTAAAGGCCTTGTTTGGAAATTTTTCTAAAAGATACTTGAAATTAAATATCAAAAGAATTCTAAAAATTGATATATCTTTTACTGACTTTTTATTATTTGCAATGATTTTTAAATTTAAATATATTTTGATCATGTTCTTCTCCTCCACGTTCTCCCAGATTCTCTTCCCTTTCCTACCCACCCAACTTTAAGTTCTTTTTCAAGAAACAAACAAAACCTCAATACAACAAAAGCCCCAGAACTAAGGGGGAAAAACATTACCCCAAAAGAAAAACAAACCGCCCATCAAACTGTAACCAAACAAAAGTACGCAAAACAAATAAACAAACAAACAAAAAACTATGGAGTTGGTTATATATTGGTCATCTACTCCTGAACATGAAGCCTGTATTGGAGCGGTTGATATAGCCAGGGTCACTGTATTAGAGAAAAAAGATTTACCCTCTTCCAGCAGGTATAAGTGACATTTCAGTTGTTAACCTTTACCCTAGTGGCTAGGTTTTCATTCATGCATTCGTTCATTCATTCATTATTTATTCATTCATTTTTTAAAATATAACAAAATATAATATAGTAAGATGAAACAAAAACTATCACATTGAAGTTGGACAAGACAAATACACAAAAGGAAAAGAACCAAGAGAAGGTTCAAAAACTAGATGCCCACTTTTTTACATGCTTAGTAATCCCATAAAAACACTAACCTGGAAGCCATTATATGTACACAGAAAACCTGGTGCAGACTTTTGCTGGCCCTGTGCTTGCTGCTTCAGTCTCTGTGAGTTCATATAAATTTTGATCATGTCGATTTAGAGGGTCCTGTTTTTCTTAGTGTCCTCCAACCCTTCTGGCTCTTGGAATAATCCTATTCCATGCTTTGAGCTCTGAGGGGAATAATTTGATGGGAGACCCCATTTAGCACTGAGAGTTCCAAGGTCTCCCTCACCCTCTGTATAATGTCTGACTGTGGGCCTCTATAATAGTCCCATTTGCTCCAGGAGGGAGCTTCTTCCATGATGGCTGAACAAGACACTGATATATGAGTATAGCTGAATATTATCATCATTTTATCACAACTTTTTTTTCTATGTTTAAACCAGTACTATTTGTTTTTAGCCTAGGTCCCTGGGCTATCTCAGGTTCTTGGTCACTCAAACAGTATCATGTATTTCTTCTAAAACAATGTAAAACTAATTGTCTATCTTCATTACTGGTGGTTATTAATCAATGAAAAAAATCATCTTTTCAAATAAAATTTTGTTCTTTTTCAATCTTAAAATGTATTACTGCTGCTTTGTGAAAATCATCTATGTTCAATTAATTTATTTATTCCCTTATTATTTTTTCTATTATATGCTACATTTTTATTTATGATCTGGAATATTGATTAAATTCTGCTCACTTCTTGTCATTTCATTTATCACTGCTGAATTATATTATATGATAGGTACATTTTTATTATGAAAAACTAAAATGAATTTTCAATTTATCATGGATAAGTTTTGGTCTCAAGAAAATAATATCAGCATTTCAGCTCCAAGAATTTTAATGTAATACTTTCAGCAACTGCCATCTGGGTACAAGAATGGTCATACTTAGCTTAAAATTGTTTAATTGAGCCATCCTATTTTCTTGCCACATCTTTATGTTTGGTTGATATATCAGAACTGACTGATTAATTTTACATTAATCTATTTTCTATGAAAGTTCTCAAGCTTTTGAAATCTGAGGATTGCATTCTGTCTTTGAAATTTTTAAAAGACATTCTTGAACAGATGATCAAACACCTCTTTGTCCTCCCACTCTGTAGCGGATAGTATTATTGCTATTATCTTGAGCATTACCTAAAGGTTAACTAGAAATTGTTGTCACTTTCAATTCTAGTATCTTTCTTGGAATCAGATCTTGTCTGGATAATAGTAGCAATTTCACTAAGTACCCCTTCACTGTTCATGCCAGAACTTTGAAGGCTCTGCTGACATGTATGTCTTTCACTTGCCCCAGTTGCTGCTGTGCATGGCAGTGTCTCGAGAATCCAAACTTCTTTTTTATCTACTGTGTGGGCTGTCTTCTCCTACATCGTTTCCATGTCTTTAATTTTTTGTTGCCTTAGAGGTGGAGACATTGACTTTCAACAAATGCTACTAATTAGCATTATTGCAGACAGTTGACAAAATAATTTATGGCATGTTGTTTGTGTCTTGATATGCTTTCTATATGTAAGATATTGTTGCATTTATTTCTGTAACTCTGCCTCAGCTAATTTGGTAAGAACTTTTGTGATAACTGGTCGAAGTGTATACAATAAGTTACTACAGAGTCCTTAGACCTATATGTGACATTTATATCACATTCCTTCATCCCAGATTCGGGGACATCACTAAAGAAGGAGTCGAAAGAGTGTAGGAACCAGAGGTTAGAGAGGACTGCTGTTGACTAGATCAAACCAGTCAACTTTCCAACATACTTAATAACACTAGCTGGCTGCTGGAAGAGGGAGAGTTAGTTTTCTTCAATGGTGTTATCCACAGTATATTGGCCATACCCTAGTGGATGATCCTATACTAGTTCACACATGAGCAACAATAATTTGGCTTTAGTGAATTAAAAAAATGAGGAAGAGGAGGAGGAGGAAGAGGAAGCGGAAGAAGGAAGAGAGAAGGAAGGAGAGATATATTTTGAGTAGTGGAGCCTAAGAGAGTAAGACATGGGTAATGAATGGGTGGTTATGATAAAAAATACACTGCATCAGTATATGAATTTTTCAAATAATAAATAAAAATACTATGCCAATAAAAAGAGCCTGTATGATGATACTTTTATTCCAAAATTGTATTGATTTCTTTGATGAGTAACTATTGTTTCTACTTGAGTATATATTTTACCAAAGTAATTTACCAAATTAAATGGATTTTTCACACTTATTTTTGGTAGGAGGTGGGTGCTAGGAAAGAAACAGTGAAACCAAGAGAAATGAGCCAAGTTTACTAGTGGAACCTAGCCTAAAAAGAAAAATCATTAAAACTGTTATCCAGAGCAGCACTAATGATCTTACACCCAAACAAACCACTTTAACTCAGCAAAAAATATACTGGATAAGTTCTGGGAATGTAAATATCAAAGTATGGTCACTGTTGTGAAGGCAACCCACTTTAGTGGGGTTGTCACTAGAAATAGCAAACAGACGAGTATAAAAGGATTTTTTTGGAAATATGAGAACTTTTGGCTGTCTAACAAGCCTGCAGATCCTTCTGTCTGTCTGCCTTCCCTAGCACTGGGTTACAGCTACATATGACCATGGTTTTCACATGGGTGCTAGAGGTTTGAACTCATGCTTCCAAAGCAAGCACTCTTAATTTCTTAGCTATCTCTCCAGCCCTACTTTGTGTGGTGTTGTGATAAAAACTGACAAATTGCGCCAATGTGGAAGTAAAGTGTATGACCCAACATGAATAGAGTAAGTGGAATCCAATGACAAAGAGGTCAGGTATTATAATTACTAAATATAGGCTATAAAATTGTGAGAACTAACATCTGAAAACATAGAAGAGAATTTTGGAAACTGTAAAGATAGTAAGCATTATCTGACAATATTCCCTTAAGATATCAGTACCTAGATATTTTGTTTGTGCTCTAACAAATAAAGCTTGCCTCAGAAACAGAAGCTCGGCCACCCTTTCTGGCTGAGGATTTGGTAGAAGTAAGAAGTCTTTCTAGTGGCTGGCTCCTTTACTTCTCTAATCTTTCAGCATTTACCCGAAATAAAGATTTCAGTACCTCGATGTTCAAGGAAACATTAATATCGTTACTGATGTGAAGGAACTTTGAAGATGGATATTATCAGTTTAAAAGAGCAGCTGATTTTAAAATAGACAGATCATGACAGATTATTCAAGTGTACCCAGGAAAAATTGCATCAGCCCTTAAAGGCAGAAGAGGAGGGCAGAGAGGAGAGGACATGAAGGCGAGTGGAAACCAGAATGAGAACGCAGCCTCTTCGATAGTTGTGGGGGAGCAGATCTCAAGCCAGGTAGTGTAGGCAGCTCATAGTGGCTGAGGTTGGTCCTCAATAAAGACTCAACTAGGGAAAATGGCAACCTCTGCCCTACAGCTATGCAGAACTGAACTCTGCCAACAGCCAGGGTGATCCATGGAACACCTGTGAGGGTTGTTGATGTGGTCCTGAGAAGACCATAAATTTGTCCTTCGAGATTTTGATTTGGCCATCAATTCATAGAATTTCAGATTATGATGGTTGTCATTTTTAGCCACTAAATTTATAGTATTGTGTATGGTAACAAGAAAAACAAATACAATAAGGAACAGGAGACTGTAAACCATGGCAGAGAGAGCAGAAGATGTATCAAATAGAAAATTTAGAAATAAGGAAGTATCACATTGTTAAAAAATGTAGAGGTTAAGTAACACATCTTACAAACCAGAAGTGTGACCTGGAAGAAAAGCTCCAAAAATGTAAAACGTATGGCATGGCAGCTGGAGCATGGTACAGCTGCTCACATTGCACGCACAGGCAGAAAGCTAAGAGAAATGCATGGCGGTACTCAGCTTGCATTCTCCTTTATATTCAGTTTAGGATTCTGGTCCATGGGATAGCACTACCCACATTCAAGGTGAGTCCTCTCTCTTCGGTTAAACTTTTTTCAAAAGCTTCACAGAAATACCAGGGGGTATGTTTCAAAACAATTATAAATGCCATCAAGTAAACACTGATGATTAGTTGCCACAGAGAGTTAGGAAAAATCAAGTTAAAATGAGAAACATACCTCCAATCAGAATAGGAGTAGATAATACAAGAGAGAGGTGAGACTTGATGGCATATAACTGTAATCTTAACACTTGGAAGGCTGAGATAGGAAGATCAGGAGTTCAAAGCCATCTTGAAGTGTATAGTGAGCTCTGTTTTAATGGGAAAGTGCTATTTAAGCATGCCAAAGATTTAGAACAAAGAGCTATCAACCCATAATTATATCTTTCAAGAATGAAAGACAAAAGGAGATTTCAAACCAACAAAACTGACATTAACAGGAAATGCTCACTGAAGGTCTTCTAAAAGACATATCATGGAAGAAAAAAATCAGAAGAAATATACACGACCTAACAAGGAAGGATGAGTAAAAAACTGTCAAATACCAATTTAAAAATAAATCTAGAAAACTAGAAAATTATAATGTATAAGTTCAAAGGACAGTGATTACTCTAATTATCTCTTTTTTCAGAAGGGTAGAAACAATACTCAATATTGGTAACTATTAATTTAGAGTCAGCACTTTTCAGGAAGCTATGATAGCCTGGGGACAAGACTCAATGACTGGCAGCTTGAATGAAAAACATCCGCATAGGTTCAAGAGTTTGAATGCTTAACCCCAGTTCTTGGTGCTGTTAGGAGAGGCTATGGCCAAGAGGTAGACTTACTTGTTCTACAGGTACATAGACCAAAGAATAGTAAAAGAAAGGCTGGAGGGTCATCTACCCTGTTTCTGGGCCCCTCCTTCACTGGCATTAGAACCTACTTCTTTGGAAATGCATTGTAGACTAAGGACCAGCAGCTCATGAAGAATTGCCTAGGATTCCAGCAGTACAATGGAAGTGCTGAGACATCCAATTTTATAGGCTAGACAATTATTAGATTCTTAGCCTGTCTGTTTGGAGACAGCCACTACTGGACTACTTAGACCATACCCTGGAAGCCACTCTAATAAATACCCTCTTTAATATTTTCATTCTATCATTTCTGTTCCTTTGGAGAACCATGACTAATGTGAGGGAATTTTGATATAGGGAGGTAGACATTATGTCTGTTCCAGGGACAGAATTTTACACACACATACATGACCAACAAGACAAAGAATGTCCAATCTAACTATATGAGACAAAATGTTTACAATAAATACCATTGAGTTTATTTTGTGTTGACCAACTACTCCTGCTCATGAGGCTTGCCCTGAAGTGTGGTTAATATACCCAATGAGACTCCATTAGAGAAGACTAATTTTTCCTTTGCAGGTGGCTACCAATGGAAGACAGCTTCTTGGTTAGGGTGGAGAGCTAGTGTTCACTTGGCTCTGTCAGCACTGGGAAGGCATTCTTTCTTAGCATTCAAACTTACACTTTCCCTATAGGAAGCGTTTTCAAATCTTGCTTTTTCTACTATAGATGTTTTGTCTTCCCTCTGTGCTAGCTAGGCTGCTTCAAAATTTTCTTTATTGCTTATTTTAAGAAATTTCTTTGAAAAAGACATTGAATGCTATTTTCATTGTTTATCTGTCAGGAGTTTATTAAGATAAATCTATTTGTTTGTTTTGTCCTCATTTTCTCTCTATCAAAATTATCCAAATATTTATTTTACATAATTTCTAATGTTGTTCTTTAGAATTAATGATTGTTTTGTTGCGTCTAATCTGCTGTTAATTCTATTTAATTCCACATATAGTCACATTAATCTCCAGAAATTTGATTTGCCCTTAGGGTATAGCTCAGATTATAGAGTGTTTGCCTAGTATGCATGAAGCTCTGGGTTCCACCCCGAACACTAGATGAAACAGATGTGATGGCACATACTTATAATACTAGCACTCAGGAGATGGAGGTAGGAGGATCAGAAGTCAGAGCTGTTCTTGGATAAATAATGAATTTGAGGCCAGTCTAAGATAAAGGAGACAATATCTAAAAGAAAGTAAAAAAAGAAAGAAAAATTGCCTTTGGCTTTCACTCCCAGATTTCCCAGGTATTCATAAAAATTCTTCTGTACTCTGTCTTTTTGGATTTGTATAAATAGGATATGTGATTGTTCTATGTCTTTGTCAAGGATCTGTTTCATTTCAACCACTATCCTTACTAATGGTTTTTTCTCTACTTTGAGTCATATATTTTTTTGTTTTCTACCTTGATAATTGTTTTGTAATTGAGCCGTAGGCATTGTTAATTCTATGTTATCTTTGGTACTGGACTTTTTTATGTCTATACTATTCTTGGATATTATTCTGGGCCTTTTAAAGTTATTTAGAAACAATCTGATCTTCTTGAGACTTGCTTCTAAGTTTTGTTGGTTTATTTAGTTCCTTTATTTTTTGAGAATTTCATACATTAGTACATGGTATTTACATGATTTTCACCCCTTCCCTCTCCCATCTCCAACTCCTCCTGCTTCCCACTGAGATTCTTGACTTCTTCTTCTTCTTCTTCTTCTTCTTCTTCTTCTTCTTCTTATTCTTATTATTATTATTATTATTATTATTATTATTATTATTATTATTATTATATAGCTAGCTAGACCAGTGTTTCTCAACTTTCCTCATGTTGTGGTGACCCACAACCACAAAATTATTTTCATTGCAACTTTCTAACTGTAATTTTGCTACTGTTATAAATCATAACATAAATATCTGTGTTTTCTGATGACCTTAGGTGACTGCTGTGAAAGGGTTGTTTGCCCCCAAAGGGGTCATGACAGGTTGAGAAATACTGATATAGACACACACACACACACACACACACACACACACACACACACACACACACCTTACTAAGTTCATTTAGTATTGCTCATATGTACATGTACTTTGGGATGACCACTTAGGAATATTGAACAACCTATCAGGGTTCTCTTCTCTGGAGAAAATATTCATTTCTTTCATCAGCCATTGATTGCCTATAGTTCCTTACCTCTGTGTGAAGCCTTGTTAGGCAACCATATTTGTTTGAGTTAATGGGCACAGAATCCCTGTATTGTCTAGAAGGGGCTATGTCATGGCAAACATCTTGCAAGGTTCTCTGGCTTTTACAATCTTCCTTGATACTCCCTGAGTTTGAGGTATAGGGCTTGTACTATAGATGTACCAAATGGGTTGAGGACCCCAGAGTCACTTATTTTCTGAAGTTTTGACTAGCTGTGGATCTATGTTGTAACCTATCTGCTACAGAAAGAAGCTTCTTTGATGGGGGTTGAGAGTGACTTGACATTTATATCCAAATTTGAATTACTACAGCCAAAATACCTGATTTAAACAGCTTAAGGGAGAAAAGATACATTTTGGCTCTGTTTCAGGGGATTCAGACCATGATTCTTGACACAATGTGCTTGACCAGCACATTACTGACATGAGTGTATTTGTTGGAATAGAGCTACTCACTTCATGACCATCCCAACCAGAAAGTATTGCGAACTTAGAGAAGCTAGGAACATCATACCCACAAGCACCAGCCCCTAGGGACCTTCTTTCTTCAACTAGGTTCCTTAAGTTTCCCCACATCTCAAACTAGCACAATCAGCAAGATACCAGGAGTTCAGATCATGAGTTTGTGGTAACAATTTGTATTCAACACATGACATGTAAGCATGGTCTAAGTTTTGATTGATTCACTCCTGAGGCAATGTATCAGCATTGCAGCTGAGTATTGTGCCTGCTGCTCCATGGGTATAGAAGTTTTCCACTCTGAATAATAAGCTATTTTCAGTCCTGCATGAGCCCTGAGAATTGCCTTATCTGGAATTTTTATGGTGACCATTGTTCAGTGGATTATATGGGATAAGGGAATGGGGTACTTCATATTTCTGATTATCTTATTTATGGCCTGTGTCTATACATTTTTGTCCTCTATGATTCTCTGATCTGCAATTTTTCATCACTTCAAGCTCTCATCTCCACAGTGAACAGTGGGATCAGGCCGAATTCCCTTGCATGAACTTCGTCCTAAAACCTATCTCCGTAGAATAATCTAGAACCATTATAACACTTATTTATTTATATATTGCTGTCCTGTGTTGCCTAGAGTTTAAACTGTGGAAATATTGTTTCATATGATTTGATAATTTGTTCTGCTTCCTAGCTGTTTCAGACAAAAGAGTAAATTTTGTTCCTAATTTTCTATCCTGGCAAATGCAGAATGAAGTTCCTAGAACAGTGCAACTTAATTATGATTTTTTTAAATTTTTCCTAGGAAGCTTGGAATCAAGACAAATTGAGTTAATGTAGTAATTATGGAATATCTTATTATAATTGGTGGTGTGTAAGAAAGCCCTAAAATAAGAGGATAAACTCACTGAAAACCTTTATGGTAGCAATGAGAAGTGGGAAAGATGACTTCATGAGTTGAAATGTGAATTTTGTTCAGTCTGAGATGTGTTTAACACTTATCAGCAAAAATTAGGCAGGATTAGCTGTAAATATTTACATGTGTAATGAGAACAGTGACCACATAAATATTTTAAATTTCAAATATAGTGTTTTATAGGGTAAAGTGAGGATGCTCTTTGCATTTTTCAACATTATTCATCATAGTTACTTAATATTTTTATTCTTGTGTATTTTATTTAGTAATTATCCGTGTATACTAAAGTACACAGTCAACAAGAAGTTATATGTGGAATGTTGTAAGTTTGGACACACACACACACTCAGTTGCATCACTACCACCATAATCCAGGTAATATCTACAGTCATGATCTCTAAATCTTCTTGTGTCCCAATTATCTGTTGTTGCTGATGTTTTTGTTGCTTGTGATTCCCTGATCTCAGAGAGGAAAGAAATTGTTTCTGGACAGCAAGGCATTAGAGTTGTGGGTCCTGACCTCAGGGAAACTTGCAAGTTTCTTGGGGGATTTTTTTCATCCTCTTCAGTCTGAAGTGACCCATGGGTCATCTTCACACTTAGAACAGGGACAGATTCTATCAGTAAATCGAGGACTTGACTGTCTTAGTTATACTTCTATTGCTGTGAAGAGACAGGGCAACTCTTAGAAAAGAAGACATAATTGGGCATTTGCTTACAGTTTTAGAAATTTGTCTATGATCATCATGGCAGGAAGCAGACAGACATGGCACTGGAGCAATAGCTGAGAGCCTTAAATTCTCATTATCAATTAGCAGGAAGAGAAAGACAGACACTTGGCCTGGCATGGGCTATAGAAACCTCAAAGCCCACCCCAGTGACATGTTTCCTCCACAAGGCCACACTTCCTAATCCTTCCCAAATAGTTCCACTAAGTGTGGACTAAGCATTCAAACAAAGGAGCCCATGGGGCCATCCTCATTCATTAACATTCTATTATATTGCAACTATACTCATAATTACATGTCAAGCTTTATGCTAGATGATTTGTGCTGTGGGTTAAAGTCATATTAAAAGTTAGTACTTGAAAAGGCTAGTGTTATTTATGTTTACTTATTTTCCTTAATTCAAGAGCTGAGACTTTTTTTAATGTATCAATTAATATTGAAAAGCTGAGAGTCAGTTCTTTTATGCAGTTTGACCAGTTGTATTTTACTGTAATGATGTCCCATCTACTGCAAAAAAGAAGCTTATTTGATAAGGAGTGAAAGATACACCTGTCTGTGGGTATAAAGATAAACATTTAGAATGCATGTAGGGATTGTACTTGTTTAGAAAAGGAGAATTAGTTAGGTTCTCCTCCAGGATCTATGACCTCACCAACCACAGTATGTATGAGGCATGATGCCATAAGCAAAGTGCCTGTTGAGCAATAAAGGGAACCTGATTTCTCATGCAGAGTACCCACATGGAAGCCCGGCAATGAGGCATGCATCTATAACTCAACAGGCAAAGCTAGATGGGTCCTTAAAGCTCACTGTCTAACCAGAATAGCCAACTTGATGTGACCCAGGTTCATTGAGACACTGTGTCGCAAAAAGAGAAGGTGGAGAATGGGTGAGAGAGCTGTGTGGGAAAGACTGGAGGAAGAAAAGGAAGCCTAAAACAATGTAATTATGTTCTAATTTTGAATTTTTTATAAACTCAAAATAAATGAGTGGGTAAAATAAAAAGATAATGTGGAAACATGAACATGCTTAAAATCTATCTCTGATTTCCACATACACTTACATATGCATACATACCTGCATACATTTACACAAACATGTACTCAACATACACACAATAGCATTAATCAAGTACTTTGTGAAACATAAGCCAATGGTCAAGGAGTATTTTTTAATTACAAAATTCATAAAAGCATTGTATGCATTTTAAGAAAACATGTATACTAAGCAAAGATAATAATACATGTAAGTAATTGTTGCTATAATGTTCTATTACACTTTCTGTAACAAGCTCTGAATCTATGTTCCAAATACATATTCAATGTACATATTGAAACGGTGACTCAGTAATAACTCTTACACACAAGTTGAAATAACCTTTAAATTTAGATTTTTGAGTGTAAACAAATAGTCATAAATTAATGGTCTGCACATTTCAGGAGTACACAGATATATATGTACAGTGATCAAGACTGTATTGTATAAAAATATAAAAAAATACATACATGTGCTATGTGTGTATACATCTATATCCATGTATATGAGTGTGCAGATAATAGAAGTTCCAGAAACAATCCCATAAAAATGTGCCTTGCTGATGTTTTTGAAAATAGATTATTCTATCACACAATACATCCAGACCAGTTTCCCCTCCCTCCATTCCTCCCATCTTCCCCCGCTTCCCCTCTCACCTCGATCCTCTCCACAGTTTCCTTTCAGAAAGGAGCAGGCCTCCAAGAGTCAACAAGCAAACATGACAAAACAAGATACAATAAGACAAGGCAAAAGCCATCATTTCAAGGCTGGATAATGAAACCCAATAGGAGGAAAAGAGTCCCAAGAGCAGGCAAAAGAGTCAAACACACCTGCTCCCCCTGTGAGGAGTACCACAAAAACACCAAGCTAACAGGTATGAGATACATGCACAGGCCTGATTTTTTTTATGAAGTTCTGAATGCACTTCAATGAAGGAATAATGGCCTTCCTCATAATATAGTGCCAGAACAAGTATGCATCTATTTGCCACACACAAAAAAAAACCCTGCATCTATCATATCTTAGGCAAAAAGTGACTCAAAAAATGTATTGTAGGGGGCATGCTCCTACTTTTTTCCTCAGCATACTCTTGAGGAGTAAGGGATAAGAGATTTAGATAGAAATATAAAGGGGAAAGAGACAGATAGAAGCACAGGATAGCCTCAGGATGGCCTGGATCCTTATTCACTGGCCCCTTCTGTCTCTTCTAAAGAGCTTTCAAAGGAAAGCCAAGGGGTGAAGCAAAAGACCACCCCCTAGCACAGCCAAGTGCAGACCCTTCCAAACACCTGATAACCATGCACGTGGTTAATCCATCCCCTTATGCAGCCCTGCTGGATCAAGTAAGATCAGATCTCACTAGGAAACCTCTGTGGGCTTCCATAATGGATCTAAGTGTAAAATAGAAGATTATACAACTATTAGAAAAACTCAGGGCAGTGGCTGGTCTCTTGCCTGATATGTACAAGGCTCTGAGTTTGATCCCAGCCCTGCAAAGCAATTTAAAGAATTTAAAATATATGAAAATTTGTGTTCAACAAAAATTTATATTTGAATATTTGTAGACACTTATTAGTAAATGCAAAAAATCAGAAATCTGGAGCTGTGATTGGTGAGGACCTCACAGGCTTCATACTAAATGTTAGTCCCCCCCCCAAAAAAAATAATTTAATTGAATTCATCAAAATAAAAAACTCGCCCTCATCAGAAGACTTCATTAAAAGAATAAAAATACAAATACAGGACTAAAGAAACTATTTCCAAACCACATTTAACAAAAATCACTATCTAAAATACATAATAAAGCCTTAAAACTTAATAAGCAATCAATACAACTTAAAATGAGCAAAAGACATTTCACAGAGGAGAAAATACAGATGTCAAGTAAATTCATGAAAAGATACTCAATCACAGGAGCCAGGGCAGTGCTGGTCTCTTGACTGATATGTACAAGGCTCTGAGTTTGATCCCAGTCCTGCAAAGCAATTTAAAAGAATTTAAAATACATATCACACTGTCAACCATAATGTAAACACAAATTAAAATTATGAGCTATTGCTACACCCTTGCTGGAATAGCTACCAGAAAGGGCAATGGAAGAATCAATGGCAGATCAGAAGAAACTCAATCACTTAGACAGCACACTGCTGAGGTTATAACAATAGCACTCTGACAGCAAAACACCATATGAACCACAACTATAGTCTTGAGAAAGGAAAATTTATGTTCAACAAAAAAAAACTTATATTTGAATATTTGTAGACACTTATTAGTAAATGTAAAAAATCAGAAATCTGGATTCTCTAAATATATCAAGTTAATCATAAATTATAGGCCACATCTCTGTGTTCTTACCAAGTTCTCTTATTATGTCAGGAGCAATGGAATTCTTAAAGTGTTTCTGGCTGCACACAATGACTGGGATTGTCTGGAGCATCTTCAGTGCTTTTGGCATTTGAATTACTGCTGTGAATGATGTTAGGGAGAAGCTGCAGATATTCTGGTGTAATCTCTAATCTTCTTATACTACAATTGCAAATGCAACCGAGAAAAGAAAAAAAGAAAAAGAAAGCCTGAAGATGGAGGCTGGGAAAGCAAATGTGATGTTGTAGGTGGGGAGTGCTGCTGGCATATAGGCTCATCGAGGTGCTTCCCAGCTATTGTTGAAACCTGGGTTAGCTGAAAAGACAGACTTGATACTCTGATCATGTAGGCATGACACTGATGCTTCTTTTTTTTTCTTCTCCGACTCTCATGCTTCTCAATCCATCTGTTTTTCATTCCTATTGTCAGAATGGCTGGCTGATGGAGCACCTCTTTAACACATTCAGCACACCAGTGTGTTAATTGATAGATGCATTGCAGCGTAATTGCACATTCTCAGAGAACAGTCACACTGTTCAATTTTAGTACAGTCTGATGAAGTACTCTCTAAGAAATAAAGTGGCAGCATATGAGATATCAAAGTAGACACTCCAGGTATATTTCCATGTCTTTTCTATGAAGAGATATCAGTATGCTTATTAGGATATTTTTTCAAAAAAATATTTGTTGACATGTTCTAATCCATGTCTTTATTCTCTCAGGGAAAGACTGATGACTTAATTATGCTGTCATCAGTTCAGTAATTGCTCTAAATTCTTGAGAGTGTATGCTCAAGACTTCTCAAGAGAACTGGAAGATTCAGAAATCTCCAGTTACTCAGGGGCTGATTCAATTCATTATACAAAGCATTATTAAAAATCAAGTCTATAATGGGCTGTAAGTTTTCTCTGATCACCCTTGTTTCATTCCTTTGTGAAAATGTACTACTGTAATAAACATTCCTCTTGCATTAAGGAAAGAGGATATGAAAAGTGAGAGAGATATTTGGAAGGAAACTTATCCTGTGGTTTTGTTAATATGAGTTCATAAATACCTTTGATTATGAAAATTTGTGCTCAGTTGATGCTAAAGAAAGTATGAGTCAGACATTGTTTTGAAGGTTTAAATGGAGTTAAGAGGACCTCAGAATGGAAGTGATGATGGAGAAAAATGTCTTAAAATTATGTAGGATGAAGACTTTGGTGCAATATTATCTAACATTATATTACATTAGGTAATTTGCTGGCATACTGTTATCTAATTTAATGGTAGGGGAAAATTTTAAAGTACTAACAGCCTGGGCTTGGCATAGAAAAAAATGCCCAGGTCTGAATATTCCCACTGCATTAACTTTGGTTCAGTTATTTAATTCTTAAAACCTTTTTCCTGCTCTGTAAAATGTCATAAGACTAGTGCACACCTCATTACGATTCCTGATTTAGTCCTAATTCATGTGTCCAATTTTTTCATTTAAAATTTAATTTTAAAGAGTGCTAATTTTGTTATCATGGTTTATAAGATATGCTTTTGCCTACACGGAACATACTTTTATGCAAGAGGAGGACTGAGACCTTGTGCAACCCTCTTGGTGATCTGCCTTTTCGGGATTTTTGTTTTGTCCTGTTTGCTTGTTAAAAATCTTTTATATTAAGATATTTATTTTTATTTTGCCTCACAGTTTCACTGTGTAATATATATTGTTTTAAATTAATAAATGCATTCATCAATATCCATGTAGGAGTTAGGTTCCCAAAACTTATTCATTTTATGGCTGAAAGTTTGTACTATCTGGTTAGAGTTTCTCCATCTCTCCCATGCTCATCCATGGCTAGCCACTGTTTTACTCATTATTCCTATGAATGCAATCATTTGAGATTCTACCTGTATGTAGACCCTACAGTTCATGTCTTTCTGTGTCTGACTGATTCATCCTAGCATAATGTCCTCTGGTTTCATCAGTGTTATTTCAAAATGGCTTAATTTCCTTTTCACCTATAAATGGTGTTCATTTATCAGAAGATATTTAGGTCATTTCTATATGTTAGCTATCATAAATTATGTTGCCAGAAATATAAGGGTGCAGATAATTGTTTTTGAGACACCAACTTCATGTTCTTTGAGACACAAATATGAAATGGCTAGTTCAGATGGGCATTCTATTTTTTTAAAAAGAACTTCAGTGATCTTTCCAAACTGACTGTAATGCACATGCTGACTAGAGGAGAAGAGTTATATTTCCCCTGTAGCCTCAGCACTTGCTACTGTTTTCTTTCTGATAGTGGCCATCCTAACAGGAGGGAGTGAGACCTCACTGAGGTTCCAATTTTCATGTCTCAGACAACCAAAATTTTGAGTATCTTTTCATTTACTTATGGGCCAATTGTACAGATTTCTTGGAAGTGTGTCAACTCATGTGTTTCTGTCATTTTTTTAAAATTACTCCACACATTTTTTTTTCTTTTTAGTGCTTATTTTCATTTAAAAATGGAACCCTATTACTTCCTTACTCTTGCCCTTCTTTCCTACCCCTCGCATGTCTACCACCCCTCCAAATTTCATGGCCTCCCCCTTCTTTAACCATTGTTATTTTACACACACACACACACACACACACACGCATTTGTATATACATACATATATACATACATATATATATACAAATAAATACACTCTGCTGAGTCCATTCAGTGTTGCTGCATGTTTCTAGAGCTGCCCACTTGGCATAGGAAAACCAATCAGGGGATTCTCTCTCAGCAGTTTCTAATTGCCTGTAGCTCATCTAGGGATGGAGCCCTACACAATTTCTCTTATATAGGTTGGAATGTCAACTGTTAGGGGACTTGCTCAGGTCCTGTCTAGGAAGCCAAGTAATTGAGATTTCATAGGTATAGCTAGAAAACACAATCTTACAGCAAACTTCCTGGCTCTCTCAATCTTTCCTCTCCCTCTTTCACAGTGTTCCCTCAGCACTGGATGCAGATGTTGTATTGTAGATGTATCAACAGGGGCTCAGAATGCCACAGTCATTTATTCTCTGCATTTTGACTAGTTGTGGTTTTCTGTACTTGTGTCCTTCAGCTTCAAAAAGAAGCTTCTTTGTTGAAGGGTGAAAGCTACATCATCTATGGGTATAAAGATAACTGTTTAGAATACAGTTAGAAATTATTCTGGTTTTGGAAAGTGGTAGTAGTTTCTCCTATAAGATACATGACCTTAATATTCATATGTTCACTAGGTGTAGTGTACCAGGCATTATTTCTCTCCTGTTAGGTGGGCCTTGAGTCAAATTAGACATCTATTGGTTACCCCTAAGATAGAAAATGTCACTCTTGCACCTTCAGGGATAGCTTGTCATGTGGTTGTGCTTCATCGATAACATGGCCTGGTAGGAATATTTCTTGCTTGCCTCCTGTTTACTGCTCTAGATGGCAGCAGGAACCTGGGAGAGCAGGGCCTAAAAACGAAGCAAACTAAAGTCTCATATAATAGCCAACTTTATTGAGAGCATCAGGCAATTTGTACTCTGAAAGTTAAGAAGATTCACATGAGTTAGGTGTTCAATCACAAGGACAAGCTACACATGGCAAGAATGTGTTTGTTTATAGAGGCACATAAACAACAGCTGAAGTAAACTATATCCTATACTCCTCAGAAAAGCACAAAAACACATTCTATAAGACCTGTCCCTAGTGCATGAGCCTGCTTTTTGGAGCCTAGAGCCTATGGTGAGACACTTTGCAAGATCTTGGTACAGGGAGGAGGGGCTTCGACCTGCCTCAACTGAATGTACCAGGCTCTGCTGACTCCCCATGGGAGACCTTGCCTTGGAGGAGATGGGAATAGGGGGTGGGTTGGGGGCAATGCTGGGGAGCGGGAGGAGGGAGGAGAGGGAAATCTGTGGTTGGTATGTAAAATCAATAGAAAGTTCCTTAATAAAAGGAAGCCGGGCGGTGGTGCATGCCTTTAATCCCAGCACTCAGGAGGCGAGCCAGGCAGATCTTTGTGAGTTCGAGGCCAGGCTGGTCTACAGAGTGAGTTCCAGGAAAGGTGCAAAGCTGTACAGAGAAACCCTGTATCAAAAAACAATAAATAGATAGATAGATAGATAGATAGATAGATAGATAGATAAGTAAATAAGTAAGTAAATAAATAGATAAAGAAAGAAAGAAAGAAAGAAAGAAAGAAAGAAAGAAAGAAAGAAAGAAAAGACAAGGGGAAAAAAGAACAATTCCGTGTTTTTGAAGAAACTGAGGTCACAAGACTCTTATTTTCTTATTTTCTTTGAGTTTTCCACAAGCAATCAGAATTCTCCTCACACTATTCCATTCTTGGGCTATGTTCCAACACTTCCCTTAGCAGCTTGCATAGCATCTTCTGACTCTATAAAGGCTAGTCCTCACCAGCTGAAGAGCAAATGTGCAACACATGAGGTTATGGGAGAGATTTCCTATTAAAACAACAATACTGTCAGCAAAAGGAATTAAGACAATGGTGGCATTTATGATTGCATCAGGAGTAAAGAGCTTAAGAACAAATCAGAGGCAAAAGGCTTTTTTGCAATTAAAACTATGAGCCACTGGAGACTGGAGAAATGACCCCACAGTTAGGAGCATGGACTTCTTCCCAGGATCTGAGTCTGGTTCACAGTACTCACATTGGGCAGCTCACAACCACCTGCAGCCCCAGCTCCAGTCGATTTGTTTTCGTCTGGCCTCCATAATTACTGCACTCCCATGCACAAATTCAGATTCAGATTCACGTACACATAATTTAAAATGCATATTTGAAGCATATGATACTGGCGAAAGAAATTGTAAAAGACAATAAAATAAAGATACCCTAATAATAACTAGAAGAGTCAATACTTTTAAAATGACCGTATGACCCAAAGCAATCTGCAGGTTCAATACAATCCCAATCAAACTTCTAATGATATTTTTCACTGAAAAATAATCTTAAAATTTTTAAGGAACAATCTTGAAAAAGAGCAAAGTTAAAAGCATCATTCTTCTTTTTTTTTTTTTTTTACTTTAAACATATTATGAAGTAACAGTAATCTAGGTAGCATGATTCGGGCATTAATAGACAGTGATAAAATAATGGAACAGAAGAGATAAGCCCCCCCCCCCCATAAACCCACACTTAACTACAGTGAACTAAGCTTTTGACCCAGTACCAAGAGTATTATGCTGGCTAGTTTTTGTCAACTTGACACACACTAGAGTCACCCAAGAAGAGGCAACCTCGACTAAAGAATTGTCACCATCAGATTGTCCTGTGAGCATGTCTGTTAGGGCACTTTCCTAATTAATAATTGATACAGGTGATACTACTCCTGACCAAGTGTTCCCGAGTTTCATAAGAAAGCAACCTGAGGATAGAAAAGTGATCTGGCTGCACCCATTGATTTCCAGGATTGATTCAGCAGATGTAACCCTCTAGGCAAATGTCTCCGTCCTCCTTCACCATCCCATGTGAATCCCTCCTGGTAGAAGATGATGACCGCTATGAAATGGAGGAGGATGGCTCTTTGGTCAAGGACATACAAGTTGCTGAACACCTGCTAGAACCTCCAAGCAAGCTCTGATCAAAGCAAGCTGGGCAAGTCAGGAAGAGCAAGCCAGTAAACAGCTCCTCATGATCCTTCTGACTTCTGCAGTTCCTGCTTTCAGATTCCTACCTTGATTTTCTGCCGTGGCTTCCTTCAATGATGGACTGTAACCTGTAAGCCAAATAAATCCTTGGCTTCCCCAAGTTGTTTTTGACCAGTATTTTATCACAGCAGTAGAAAGTAAACTAGGCAAATGTATAATAGAGGGAGAAATAATAAATAATAATAATAAATAATACTGAGAAAACTGGGTATTCATATTCAGAAGAACAGAATAAGAAGCTGTCATACCATATGAAAACTTGACTCAAAATGGTTATGATATCAAAAGCACAAGCAACAAAAGTAAAACCTAAACCTAGCCTAGTGGTACTGGCTCTAATCACAGCAACAAGGGAGGTTGAGGCAGGAAGACTAATAGTTCAAGGTCAACCTAGGAAATGGAATAAGGCCAAAATTAGGTTGAGTAACTTACCAGAAACTGTCTAAAGAGTTTTAAAGCAAGGCAGAGGTTGAACATGTAACTTGGTGCTACAACACTTGCCTAGCATGAGTGAGGCACCTAGGCCCTATCTTTCTTACCAAGCAATTCTTTTCTTTTTGAGATTCTAGTTATAACATTTCTCCTTCCCCTTTCCTCCCCCCAAACCCTCCTGTATGCACCTCTACACTCTCTTTCATATTCATAACCTCCTTTTCAATCAATTATTATTGCATGCATACATGTACTTATATATGCATATATATTCCTATAACCTGTTGAGTCTATATCATGTTACTTGAATGTATGTTTTCAGTGCTAATCATTTGACACTGAACAACCAATCATTGTGCTCTTCCCTGGGAAGGACAACAAACAACTTTTAAAAGGCAGAGCTACACCACACTCAAATTCTTCTGCATCACAAAGAAATCCATCAACAGGATCTAAAGACAGCCTAAAGGATAAGAGAAAATATTCCCCATTCCTTTCACAAAGGGAATGTAACTCCCTCATTCCCTCAACTTATATATTTATAACTTTTAATCTGGTCCTTCCCAAGGAAGATTCCATGCAGATATTCTAACAAATTAGGATTATTTGTAAACTAGAGGAAGGAAAACCGTGGGGAAACTAGTGCAGGAAAAGCAATTGACATTAGATGTAATTCAGTGCATTAAGCATGCTTCTGTATAGCCACAGGTGTCTCACTGTACATCCTTAATTACATTGTTATAATGGCCAAGTTCCTGAGTTATTCCTTTTAATTCTTATTTAAAGACACAAAATAATAAAAATTGTCAATAAAGTAAAACAGGTACTGCCATGGCCCGGGGTATTGTTATGATGGCAGCCATAGCGTGAAGACAGAGTGGGAAACGGCATGATTTAGCTCAGGAATCTAGCATCTAACTGACTGGATTTTAAATACTGTATCTAGAAAAAAATAGCCTCATGGTGTTTCAAAGCCATTCAATAAATATGAATTCCTTTGATGTTTAAAAAATAAAACTACTAAATACCTCAAAAATACAAAAAATAGCAATGTCAAGTTATCTACTATCCTATGTGCCAACCTTGCATAAAATGTGTTTCAAATCATTTTCCTCCAAAACAAATATTCTATAGAGCAACTGAAATCCCCTAATTCATTATGATCAACTCTTTTGCTAGAGGTAGTCACTATTCTGAATTTTGAATATACTATTTCCATCCATCCATATTTTACCACTTTTCCTACATTTGTAAATATGTATAAATAATTTATGATATTGCTTTTAGAGCTTTAAAAGTTTCATACAGCTTGGGGCTAGAGAGATGGCTTAGTGGTTAAGAATACTGGCTGCTCTTCCAAAGGACCTGGATTCAGTTTCCAGTACCCACATCATTGCTTATAAATTCTATCTATAGTTCCAGGGGATGGTATGCCTTTTTCTTGTCTCCATGAGCACCAGACATGCACACAATACACAGATATATACAAACAAAATACTCATACATATAAAATAATCCTTGTTTGAAAAAAGTTTTTAGATGGTGCATTTAAGTGTATTTTTACAGTTTTTTCTGTATTTTAAAGTTTTACTAATTAGATTTATGTGTATGTTTTATTTTCCTCCATGTATGCCTGTATACCGTGTACATGTATGGTGCCCACAGAGGCTAGAAGAATGGATCAGATCACTTGGAACTGAAGTTACAAAAGGTCATGATGTAGGTAGTCACTGGAAATTGAACCCAGGTCTTCTGAAAGAGCAGCCAGTGGCCTACAGACTTTTTTTTGTAATACTTTGGCAAAAAATGTGGCTGCTTTCTGCCCTTGTCCAAAATAATCTGCCTGAAACTAAATTGAAGAGTTTCAGATTAATGTTATTAGCAGAGGAGATTTCAAGACAGCTTAGTATTGACTCTATAGTATAGTTCTTAGTGGCCATTTTTATACAGATCTATAATGAAAAGGAGCAAGTTGAACAAGGGAAGATATAAAATGTACAGTTTGAGGAAAAATGAGCACTGGGAAGTGCAGTGGAACTAAGTATAGTGCTCAAAGAGATTGAAGGTTTAAAGAAAAGCCTGGTGCCAAATGAAATAATGAGAGGAGTGACCTCAGGGCAAGACCCAACATAGCTAAGCTTCCAACCTGTGGAAAGGAATTAAAGAGAAGCTTAAACAGTGAAATAAACCATCAACAACAGAAAACTAGTACAAATGTAACTGAAGGAGGGGACCAAGTTTCAGACCCAGAAAGCAGAAAAAATTGGCAGCTTTGGCCACATGGTTCTGGCTTTAGAGTCAAGGGTACCAGAATGGGGATATGGAATCTCCCTCTGGGGTTAAAGAAAGCTACTCAGGCCTGGAGTCTGTCAGGGGTGTCCCTGCACAGAGACTTAGAGAGACAATTTCATGAAGCTGTGACAGAGAAGCCTGGACACCAAGTTGTTAGAGATGTCAGAGTCATGGGAATGTCTACCTGCCAAGGAAAGCTACAGATTGGGTATGGAACCGGTCCAAGAGAGAAGTTTGTTGCAGTTGACAAAGCTGAAAGGAGTTGGAGGTTTGAAGAGAGCTTTGACATCAGACATACAGATGCAAAGATTGGAGTTTATCCAGCTAGTTTTTAGTCTTGCTTTGATCCAGTAATTCCTCATTATGTCTCCTTACCTCCTGTTTAGAATAGCAATGTAAATTCTGTGACATTGTATGTTGGAAGTATGTGATCTGCTTTTTCATCTTGATTTTTACAGGGTGTTACTGTTAAAGAAACTGCCATGAGTCTCAGAAGAGATTTTGAACTTTTGACTTCTAAACAGTTATTGAGACTGTCATAGACTATGAAAACCTTTGAAGATGGACTGAATCCAGATTTTCATTATGATATGTCTACAAGCCTATGGGGACCAGGGAGTGGGAGTGGTGGTTTGAATAAGAATGGTTCCCATAGATTCATATATTTGAGTGCTTAGGGAGTGGTGCTATTTGAAAGGATTAGGAGATTTGGCCTTGTTGGAGTAGGTGTGGAGTTGGTGGAAATGTGTCACTGGGGGTGGGCTTTGAGGTATTCAAAAGCCCATGCCATACCCAGTGTCTCTCTTTTCCTGATGTCTATGGATCTAGATGTAAAACTCTCAGCTAATTCTCCAGCACCATGTCTGCTGCATGTTGCCATTCTCTCCACCATGGTGACAATGGACTAAACCTCTGAAACTGTAAGCAAGCCCTAATTAAAAGTTTTCCTTTATAAGAGTTGCCATGATCATGGTGTCTCTTCACAGCAATAGACCAATGTCTAAGACACTATCCATTAATGGCAAAACGATATTTCAAAGTACTTCTACATGTTTAGAGATTAAAAGCATTTCTAGTAAACTTTAATATGCATGTGTTTATTTATGATTAGTAATTGGTTCATATGTTATCAATTACTTGCTACTAATATCATCTGTGCTCATAGCATTTGAGTATTTGAGTATATGCAGCATGCACTCTACTTTTATATTATTTTAATCCAACCTTCATTTTATGTCCTTTTATAATATGCTACAGTATTATTTCCATGGCTACTATGCTGGTCCCCTCAGCATATGGCTGATGTTATCCTCAAGAGAACTATGCTTTCCTACTAAACTCTTCCACTGTAGAATTCTACATAGGTTTCAATGAGATCACTATACTCAGTATGTCTCCCTTCACTTGTTTCATCATGTCTAAAAGCTGTCACCCATCTGTTCTTGCTGAGTGTCACTGATTTTTATTACTAGGATTTGTTCCTATCCAGATTTCTCATTCTGTTTCTGACTCTGAAGAGTGGTGCCTCAGAGACTGGCCACTCAGGCTGACATGTTTTTGTAATGTATGTCTGTCCTGCAGAAGACTACTTTCCTTTTTAACTAGATGAGTTTTTCTCTAGATCATTTCCCCTGCTGTTCAGAACCAGTAATAGGAAGACTTGTGCCCTGAGAACACTCTATGCCATGTGATTTCCTGAAGAGACAAGCATCTACCTTTGCCAGATAGGGCACCAACAACAGATTTTTTAAAAAATATGATTTCACTCAAGGTTAGCCCCATAAATCAATGAGTTTAACTAAAGTTGCGATCAGCAGAGTGGGTAAAGGGGATGGGCAAATCATGAGCTACTATACCACTGGGGACGGGACCTCTCTACCCCCAACTTTAAACTCTTCTTTGGTCCATATACATTGAGCCCTCTCCCTGGTAACCATTTATAACCTGTAAATCTTTGGAGAGGTGAAGGGGCTTTGTAAGACACATACACATACCCAACTCATAATGGAAAATCAATAAGCCTAGTCTTCTGCAGGTCTTCTTGGAGTAAGCAGAGATGCTAACAGTTCAAAGAGATAATGTCCATGCCATGCCCAAAAAACAGCATTCCCCAATGCTATACTATTTTCTTCATTTCCTTACTTGTAATATTTATAACAAATATAAATCTGGGAGATTTATCTGCATTTAATTACATAGATTGTATGTATATTTTACTTAAAAGTAACATTTTAACCTTCATTCTTCATATATGCTCAATGTTTGTCACAACGATGTGTTTAAGGTGAAAAAAAATTAATTTAGTTCAGATTCAGCATTAGCAAGGTTAATAATAAACAGGTTTTCAGCTTTTCCTCTTGCCCTTGATGTTAAGATTAAATTAAGATTGCCACAATACATTAAATTTGCATAATTTCAGTTACTATTTGCATAGACTATGGAAAATATGCAAAGATATCTGAATGTAATTTACAATTTGGCTTTTAACATACTTAACTTTTTCTATTGACTATATAAATTTTAAAATGATCTTGCAGTTTGTTTTGTTATTTTCCTTCTACGTTCATTTGGTGGCATTTATAAAAGTTATATCTGCTGCTTTTGCATATTTATTGGCAAGTTTTGCTAATGTTTAAATAGCTTAGAGGAAAGTACACATACAGTTTTTATACAGTCTATGGAAACAGAATTTTTATTATGTTTTACAGCCAAATGGGATTTCCAATAGGCTGTTGTTTACCCAAGCTGGTAACTATTCACTCATGCTTTGTTTTGTGGCTCTATGATGTAGCCATAGGTCACAGAACCCACTCATTCAGCTTTTAATACTCCTTTGATCCAAATTGCCTTAGCTTGTCCTTGTTCTTCTCTATGATGAGCAAATTGCCTTCCTAATCACCCTATATGTACACACACGTTTCTGCCTTATTTTCAGTCTTTTAACATACACTGGTGAATGCAGAATTATTTCTGCTAAATGTTATCCAGGCAGAGAAGGAAATAAATAAATAAATAAATAAATAAATAAATAAATAAATAGGTAGATAGATAAATAAATAAAGCCTTCTATGTGTATTGAAATCCTGTGTGCTAAGAGATTCTGGTTTCTGTTCCACATTTGTTCACTTGAGAGCACAAACTTGTTAATCACTGAAAGCTTCCTTTCCTCTGTCCCTTCAGTTCAGATAAGGGTATGTAGAACTGACCTTATTGACATGTTGGTACATTTCTCTGTAATGAGTTTGTTCTGCACATAGTAGAGTACTTAGCAACAAACCTGTCCTTTACCTTCTCAATGCCAGGAGCTTCTCCCTCTAATTATGACAGTAAAAAATATACCTGAACCTCCAGTTGCCTCCTTGAGGACCAAAATAACTTCCAGACCAGAAAACTGATATGTGCCATATTTAATTGAATATACAATGCATCTAATTATAATTATACCTTCAACTGACCAAATATACAGAAAATACATAAACAAAGACAGTTATTATATAATAAAATGTTTTTAAAGTCTATATTTTAAAAGAATAGAGTGTTTTCAAATATTGATTATATTTGTTAAAATAAATAATTCTAACATGGAATTAATGTTAATAGTACCAAGAGTATATCATTATAGCCACCTGGGCACAGCAGTTTCCTATATACCACTTGAAATGTACTGTTTATTTTCTTTTTCAGTAATTATGAAATGATTATTAGGTTCTAGAGACTGATCAAAGCAACAGACACAGAAATTAAAAAAAAACATAGAATCTTATTTTCAGGTAAAATGCACAACAAATAGTTTTCCTGAGCATACAAACATCATAAAGTTTAAGAATGTGGCCACAGCAGAAAAATTATGTATCATTATTTTGGTAAACCATTGCCTACTTTTGTACATGTCCCCAAAAAAGTAAAATTTCTGTGACTGTGAGGCCATCCTGAGCTACAAAAATCATTCCAGGCCATCCATGATAACACACAGTGAGACCTTGTCTTGACAAAACAAAATAACAAAAATAAACTTTTGTTTTAGTCAACAAAAGAAAACTGCAAAGTACCAAAAAACAAATAATAAGCCCCCCCCCCAGACCTTTTGTTACTCAAACACAATTATTTTAAATGGCCTGCTTAGGTACTATAGACAGCAGTCTTTGTGACTAGGCTGAATTATTTCTAAGGGTTTTTTGAGGGATGTTATTCTTTAGTGAATTAATATTATTATGTTTTCATTCATGTATTTTGATGATAATCTTTCTCCCCTCTAATTCATCCCAGATCCTCCCCTGCCACCCTACCAACATATGCCCCCTCTCAAAATAACAACAAAACCCAAAATAAAAAAAACCAGTAGATTAGAAAACACCACAACAAAGCAAAAATGTATGTACATGCACAAACAAAAATAGAAACAAACAAAACATAGAGTCTTTTTTGTGTTGGCCAACTACTTCTAAGCTATAGGGCCTGTACTAGTGTAATTAATATACTCATACACTCATTGGAGAAAACCAGTTTTCCCTTTCCCAAAAGACATTAATTGCAAATAGTTTCTTGACTAGGGGTGAGGGTTTGTATCCAGTTTCTCTCCTTTTTTGCTGGAATTTGGTTTGGTTTGAACCTGTGCAGTTCTTGTATGTGCTGTCATAGTCTCTGTGAGTTTCTATGTGTATCAGTCCTGTTGTGTCTAGAAGACAGAATTTCTTTGGAGTCATCTACCACCTATGGCTCTTAAAATCTTTCTGCCTCCTCTTCTGCATAGATCTGTGAGCCCACAGGAGTGGTTCTTGGTAAAGCCATCCCCATTTAGGGCTGATTGCTCTGAAGTCTCTCACTCTCTGCATGTTGCCCAATTGTGGGTTTCTGTGATAATTACAGTCTAATGCCAGAAGATTGTCTATTGAGGGTTGAGAAATGCCCCATCCGTGGGTATAGAAACTGAAGGAAGTCATTATTATCTTGATACCAAACTACATAAAGACTTAATAAAAAAGAAAAGTATAGATTAATATCTCTTATGCACATTGACACAAAATCTCTCAATACAATACTTGCAAATAAATTTAATAACACATAAAAATTATTCATTATAATCAAGTTGACTTCATCCTGGAGATGCAGAGATGACTCAGCACATGTAAATAAGTAAACATAAGCATCATATAAAGAGACTAAAAGACAAAATACACATGATCATCTCATTAGATACAGAAACTATCTTTGACAAAATCCAACATCCTTTCACGATAAAAGTACTATAGAAACTAGGGATGTGAAGAGTCCTACTTCAACATGACAAAGGTAATTGATAGCAAGCCCACAAACATCATCCCAAATGGAGACAAACTCAAAGTATTTTCACTAAAATCAGGAACATGACAAAGAGATTCCCCTCTCTCCATATCAATTCAATATAGTTCTTGAAGTCTTAGCTGGAGCAATAAGACAACTGAAGGAGATCCAAAGGATACAAATAGGAAAGGAAGAAGTCAAAGTATTCATATTTACAGATTATTTTATACATAAAAGACTCTAAAAACCCACTAGGAAACTTATACAGTGGATTAACACTTTAAGCAATGTAGCAGGATACAAAATCAATGCACACAAATATCAGTAAATTACTATATACAAATGACAGAAATACTGAGAAAGAAATCAGAGAAAAGGTACCTTTCACAATATCTGCAAAAAAATTGTGATAACTCTAACCAAACAAGTAAAAGACTTGTATAATAAAAAATCTTAAGACACCAAAGAAAGAAATCGAGGAAAACACTAGAATATGAAAATATTTTCCATGCTCAAGAATCAGTAGGATTGATGTTGTGAAAATTTTGGCCATACTACCAAAGGCAATTTACACATTCAATGTAATCACCATCAAAATTACAACATCATTCTCCACTGAAACAGAAAAACAAATCCTCCACTTTATATGGAAACACAAAAATCTAGGATAGCTAAAACAATCCTGAAAATTAAATTCTAGAGGTATTACCATTCCAGATTTCTGTTTATATCTGGAGACATTTTTATTGTCACATATGGAAGGAAAGATGCCTTATGCACGGAGGGAGACCAGAAATGCTACTAGACATCCTACAGTCCACAAGAAAGTGTAGTTAGAGTTTTTCTGCCTGACCCACAGTCAGGACAAATCTCTCTTACCCGCCAGTCCCACAGTCGCTCAGACCCAACCAAGAAAGCACACAGAGACTTATATTGCTTACAAACTGTATGGCCATGGCAGGCTGCTTGTTATCTACCTTTTCTATCTTAAATTAACCCATTTCTGTTAGTCTATACTTTGCCACGTGGCTCGTGGCTTACCAGTACCTTACATCCTCCTTGTCATGGCAGCTGGCTGGCAGTATCTCTCCCCAGCCTTCTACTTCCCAGAATTCTCTTCTCTTTTGTCCCGCCTATACTTCCTTGCCTGGCCACTGGCCAATCAGAACTTTATTTACACAGAGCGATATATACAGCACTTCCCCTTTTCTTTTTTTTTTTTAAAGGAAGGTTTTAACTTTTACATAGTACAATTACATATAACAAAACAATTATCAAGCAAGAATTATAGTTACAATATTAAAGAAGATATCCTATCTATCTTATATAAAGTTTTATATCTAACTTATCTTGTATCATAACTGAGGAAATTATAACTATCTAGTCTTCAACCACATCAAAGACCTCAGAAGGATATAATATTACCTGAGAACCGGGAGAAGGATGCAAGCATTTTTTAGGCGTCATACAGGGTAGACAGAGACAGCTGGCAGCTTGGATAGTCACCTAATGTTCCTTTGTAAAATTGGGGCATCTGTCTTCAGCCCACAAGGGTTAGAGTCTCTTGGTCACTTCTCTCAGTGTCCTGTAGAATGTCTGGCAGTTTCCTCTGCGAAGCAGGAACCTGAAGGACCATTTTGTCAAGCAAAGTTCAGTGGTCACCTTTCTATGGGTCCTGCATGTCCGTTTGATCAAGCAGTCCAGGCAAGAACAGTTTCTTGCCCAAATGGCTATTTTTGCAAAGGTGAAGATAAGAAATGAAGTATCTTTAATGCCCATCCTCCTCTCTGAAGTAAATCAGTGCTGCCAGGAGCAGACATGTCTCACTATCCAGAAAGTCTAAATTTTAAAAGTATTTTAAATGCCATATTCTGAAGGTCTTTGAAGTATTTGAAGATTACCTATCTATCTGAAATATATCTATGTATACCTAGAAGACTTAACTAACATGGCTATGAGTATGATTATCACAGATGATTAATTATTAATCTATTTTTAATTATCCATTACAATTTTAAATGAGCTATACAAACACAATACCTTAAACAGGAGTAGAAATATATACATAGTATAACAAAATTAACTTTAAATTTGTATCAATAGACTAAAATCTATACCAATGTAAAACATTTTAAACAAGTTGTTGCTCTTTAGAAGTAAGTTCCTTAATCTACCCTTTCATCCTATTATATCTGTATCATATCCCCTTTTCTTCTTTAGAAAGAGATCACATTTATAATCAACCTGCTTTAAAGAAAAATATTGTTTTTTCTCTGTCCCACACCAGAGGGCTCTTCTGATTTGGAACACAAGAATCTCTTAACCTTTTCTTTTAGCAATATGTCTGGGTTTAGAGAAGGAGTGAGCCAATTCCATCTCCAAAGCCAGCTTGATAATTTTGGGAATGTGGACGTAGTTTCTCTTACTACTTCCTGCTGGAGGGAGGCGCTGCATCTTATGGGGACACAAAGAAAATTTTAGGATTATGGAGTAGTCCATTAGGGAGAACCTCTGAGCCAGTTGCCTTGAAACCATTCTGGATGTCGGATCATCTGGGTCATTGTGTCATTGGAGACCTTTCAGGTGGTCTTGGCTGATCAAACCTGATGTTTCTTAATCTGGAACAAATCCATAGCCTCTGGCTTTCTGTGGAAACAAAAGCAGAGACTCCTTTCCAAAGCAACATATCCTTATATCCAAATTTTGAAGTCAAGGTACCTTTAAAATTTACATACTTGTTTAACTCAACAGCTTTTACGATTAAATGTTTTTCTGCAGTTAAAAATCCCAAAGACAAGACAAACCAGATTTTCTGTGCAATATCCATCTTTGTAAGACTGAAACGCTGCTGTGGCTGCTGACTCCGCCTACCTCTGCTTCCCAACGTGGCGGCAGTTACAGTACCGCCAGCTCTGAGTCTGGAGCCATGTGTACCATCAACTATCAGAAGCAGTTCTATCAAAGTAGTGCATAGCCGAGAAACTTTTTTTTTTTTTTTTAACTCACAAAGGCTAAATCCACCATGCAGCAGAGCAAAGTGTTGCTTATAGATTCCTCATTCCTGCCACACTGCAGGTCAGACGCACACTCCAGGAACCCACCATAGTAGCTGAAACCGGCAGGCTGCCGCTAACTTGAGAGAGACAATTAGGAAGCTGTTTTTAGCTCCGTCTTAGAATCTTTTATCTCAGGTTTTAGGTGGAAACTCTTGCCCCACGTTGGGCGCCATTTGTAGTTAGAGTTTCCCTGCCTGGCCCAGTCAGGACAAATCTCTCTTACCCGCCAGTCCCATAGTCGCTCAGACCCAAACAAGAAAGCACATGGAAACTTACATTGTTTACAAACTGTATGGCTGTGGCAGGCTTCTTGTTATCTACTTTTTCTATCTTAAATTAACCCATTTCTGCTTATCTATACTTTACCACATGGCTTGTGGCTTACCGGTGTCTTTACATGTTGCTTTTTATGGCGGCGGCTGGCGGTGTCTCCCACCAGTCTTCTACTTCCCAGAATTCTCTTCTCTCTTGTCCCGCCTATACTTCCTTGCCTGGCCACTGGCCAATCAGAACTTTATTTACACAGAGCGATATCCATAGCAAGAAAGCCCTTGAGAGACTGACTGGCCTCAAAGGCTGAAGGTGAGGAACCCTACTTCATAAATACAAGGAAATGCACATCACACTGATGTATGTGTACACATGAGTATCTGTATGCTCATATGGGTGCTCCTGTATGGTAATCATTTTCTAGTTAGCTACTTTCCATCTCAGTGTTCTTCCTTTCAGATTTTCATAGCAATTCACTAGCATTACAATGTTGGCCTTGGCATTGTGCCCTAGAAAGAGACAACAAAGTGATTGAATTCTCAAGTAATTCAAAACCACAAAAATTTTCCTTGGGGGCTGCACAGAGAAGGCTATTTCTCAAAGTCTTTTGCTTCAATCATTATGTAATGGTTGATTGTCTTTTGTTGCTGTGTTCTTTGCTTATAAATTGTGGATAACTTTCCCTAAGCAACAACACACTTCTTACATTTTAACATGTTATTGATTTCTATGCACCTAATTCTAAGATAGAGAAGAATTTACTTTCATATTCATTTTAACACTTCATTTAGGAGGCAGATGTCTTTCCCTGCTTGGAATAGAACCTAAGGGAAAATCTTATAAAATATTGTAATGATTTAATGTCATAGAACCACTGGACAACTCATTTTTGTGAAGAAATTTGCAATCACAACAGGATGCCATTAAGTCTTATACCCAGTGTCTAGCAATAAACTGTTCTGCGCCACTTCTGACATTTTTTTCTCCTAAAATCATTGATTTTTAAGGAATTAAAAAGCAGGATATGGCTTGTAGCCACATGCTGAAGGCACAAGGGCAAGTCCATCCTCTTTGGTCAGACCTAATGGAGTTATGCTTGAGTGTGTAAATAAATGGTTTACTGATTATGTGTCAACAATATGCAGAAAGACAGATTGACTGACATGTATTCCTTTAAGTGTGGTTATTATGCAGTTCCAAGTAGCTGGTTGGATTTTCTTTGTCATTGCCCCTACTTCCAGATTCCATTTCTGTGCTATAAATATCAGAAGTGTGCTGAGATCAATTCTACCGACCCATTTCCTGGGTAGTAAGCCAGAGTGAGGTAGGCCCATATGAATAGTCTTGGTTACAGAAATTCAAGTAGAAATGTCAGGTGTGTCTATTATGATGAATCCACATGAGTCTATTTAATAAGTAATAGGGATTTATTAAGATATAAATTGAGGAAATACACTCACAAATTACAGAATACACAAATAGACAGCTGAAGCTGTCCTCTGATCTGACCTGGAACAAATCCACCTAGCTGGCAGGAGCAGGGAGAAGGGGCATGTGACCCTTCTCCCTCTCCTTACAATGGCAGGAAGCACCACCTCCTTTAGGCTCCACAGCCAAGGTCATGGGTGGAACAAATACCACTAGATGTGTCCTCTAGACTTGAACAGGAAAAAAAGTCTATGTAATTCCCCAGTCCTTTCTCCCCCACCACTACTGCCTTGTATTGTGATATCAGTTCTTCCCTTAACCAAGAACTTTGAGTGACTCTGACATGTCCTACTATGAGCATAAAATGTTACTGAAACAAACCTATAATGCAGTGCTATAATTCGTGTTAATGTCACTACCACAGCATAACCTTGTTTATATGACTAATATGTAGTACAATGCTTCCTTGCTGGTACTGGGAGAAAAGAAATGTTGATTGTAACAATATTTTTATAAAGCAGAACCCTTCACTGTAAAATTAATAATTAGAATTAATAATTTATAATTTATACATATACTTTCTGCTATTAACACTCCTATTATTTTCTGATACTGTGGCTGGATCAAAATGTAATTTAATTCAGCTTGTGTGTACAGATATTATCTAAGTCATTTGTTTTCTTACCACTATAGCTTATAGAAATTAGGAATGATTATACCAAGTCTGCACTGGCCATCTTTTGTAGCCAAGCAAGACTTACAGGGGTGGGACTAGGTTATATTCTGTTGGCTAAGGAGGTCCTGTGGAGATCCCTTAACAACCCAGGCTGATGCTACGACAGAAAACTGACACCACTACCCTGCTGTTGAGGGCAACTTGGACTCTGCTCATTGAACACAGGGAGGTCTAGCTGAACTGGTTTTAGAGCCTTCATCCCTACATTCTAGTCTCCTTGGAGCTACTCTGCAGGCTACAGAAAGAGAAACCTAGACACCAACCCAGCTACAAAACTTTCAACCTATAATCTGTCCTGCCTACAAGATGGTGGTGCAGAACATGTGGGAGTGGCCATCTAATGCTTGGTTTAACTTGCTGCCTATGCCACATGAGGAAGCCCACACTGCTTGGATGGCCAGGAACCAGAGACTGGATAGCCCAGAGACCTAGAGAAGAATCAAACACAACTGGAAAAAAAAATCAAAGAAATGATTTCTAATGATATTCTGCTAACTCATAGATGAATACCTTGTCCATTGACCAGAAAGGCTCCCTCCAGCAGCAGATGGGGATAGGTGCAGAGACCCACAACCAGAAATTATGTGGAGAGAAAGTCGAAATTGGAGGCTTCCATCAGGTCTCTCCCTTCAGAGATCGGGAACCCTGTGAAAGATGGGGAGAAAAGATTATAGGAGTCAGAGGGGATGGAGGACACCAGGAGAACATGGCCCCCCAAATCAGCTAAGCAAGGCTCACATGGGCTCACAGAACCTGAAAGGGTAAGCAGAGGTACTGAATCGGTCTGCATCAGGTCCTCTGTATATATGCTCTGACCATTAGCTTGGTGTTCTTATGTGACTCCAAACAGCGGGAGCAGGTGTATCTCTGACTTTTTTGCCTGTTCTTGGGACTCTTCTCCTATTGAGTTTTCTTGTCTAGCCTCAATATGTGAGCTTTCGCCTTGTCTTATTGTATCTTTGTGTGTGTGTGTGTGTGTGTGTGTGTGTGTGTGTGTGTGTGTGTGTGTGTGTGTGTGTGTGTGTGTGTGTGTGTGTGTGTGTGTGTGTGTGTGTGTGATGTTTGGCTGTCATCTCTTAGAGACCTGCTCTTTTCTGAAGAGAAAATGGAAGGAGAGTGTATTTGGGGGCCAGAGGAGATGGGGGGCTCAAATAGGAGGAATGGAGGGAGGGGAAACTGTGGTTGGGATGTATTGTATGAGAGATGATTCTATTTTCAACAAAAGAGAAAAGAAAAAGCAATTAGGAATGATGACTGTTTACAACAGGGTAAGCTTCTTGTGTGATATATTTAAATATATCCCAGAATTCATCAGATCTTTGAGGGCACATACAATCAAGCAATGATGTTTACATAGCCTTGTATCTGGGAATGTAACATAAGGTAATATGAATTGACATTGTGTACCTAAGCTGGTCCTTCTACTTCATTCCTTGACGGTGATGAAATATGGAGCTATGTAGTATTTCTGTAGTTTCTGGATAGAAGTCTCACCTACATTTCAAGGGGAATTCTTTTAAATTTACATTTCATTTGCATTGAAAAAAATCTTTACATTTCAAACACTCTAACATCAACAGGGACCAGATCGCAGTCATTTGCACAGCTTGAATAATCCCTCTTCCAAATCTCAGATGAGAAGGGATTTGTCTTTCTGCTCACAGGAAGCTCCAGATCTTTAAAAGTACCAGCTTGTTATGCTGAACAAATCACTGAGTATTCTTTACCATCAATATCCTCAACAGGAAGTGTGCTTGTAGGTATTTAACTCAAGGATTCTGTGCTACTTAATTGCTCAAAATTACTTAATTAAATAGATACAAAAATAGATGGGTAGAAGTCAAGTATGAGTTTAGATAAAAATAATATTGATAAAAAGTTATCTTCTAAATGGGCAACTGATGCAAGGATACAAAACATTATCAATAAAGTATTTTTCTTTTTTAAAATTTTATTTATTTTCCCTTTTATTAAAGATAGATTCTTTTCTCATACAATTATAACCCGAATTCCGTTTCCCCTCCCTCTACTATTCCAAGTTCCCCCCTGCCTTCTTCCCCATCAGATCTACTCCCTTTCTACGTCTCATTAGAAAAGAACAAGGCTCTAGGAGAAAACAACAAAACATAACAAAATAAAATATAATACAATAAAATGAATACCATCATATTGATGTTGGATAAGACAAGCCAACAGAAGAATAAAAGAGCCCTGAGAGAAGGCACAACAATCAGAGATCCACTTGTTTACACGTTCAGGAATCCCATAAAAGCACAAAACTGAAAGCTATAGTATATATGCAGGGAGGGAACCGGTGCAGACTCATGTAGGCCCTGTGCATGCTGCTTCCATCTCTGCAAGTTCATATGGGCTTTGCTTAGTTGAACAAATACAATATTTAAAAGCTGTGTGTGTGTGTGTGTGTGTGTGTGTGTGTGTGTGTGTGTGTGTGTGTGTGTGACTATTTATACTGGTGCATATTTGTGCAGGTGAATGTGAAGGCCTGAGGTCAACCTTAGGTGCTATTCCTCAGGTACTATCCATTTTAACTTGTTGTTTTATTGGTTGTTTTTAGGCAGAGTCTCACTATGTAGGCCTGACTGGTCTAGAACTCATTATATAGACCAAGACAGCCCTAATCTCGTACAGATCCTCCTGCCTCTCTCTCTCAGTACTTAGATTAATAGTTTGTGACACTCAACCTGTTTTTGCTTTTGTTTCATATAAATTTGGTCACTGAGTGGTCTGAACTTCATTGACTGAGCTAGGAGAGCTGTACAGTGAGCCCTAGGGATCCTTTTGTCTCCACATTCTGGGGATGGAATAATTAGTGTGTGCCACTATGCATAACATTTTAGGTGGGTACTAGAGATCAAATTCATGACCTTACACTTGTATGGTTGTGGGGAGCTAGATCAGCCAAGATTTGCTTAGAGTCTCTGATTAAAGAAAACTTGTTATGACAGCCTGTGTTGACTACCCAAGGGAAGCCTTACTCTCTATAAGGAGGGGATGGGGATGGGATGGAGGTAGGTGAGGGCAGTGGGAGAAGAAGAGGGAGGAGGAACAGTGGTTTGTATGTAAAAGGAAAGGAATTTTTTAAATAAAGAATTATAATTTTTTTTTTTAAAAAAGAATACAAATAAAAGAAAGGAAAGGGGGAGGGTGCCTGAGCTGGCTTACCCTGGTAATCAGATTGGTGAATGCCCTGTCATCACAGAGCCTTCATCCAGTAACTGATGGAAGCAGAGGCAGAGATCCACAGCCAACCACCAGGATGAGCACCAGGAGTCCAGTCGAAGAGAAGGAAGAAGGATTCTAGGAGCAAGTGACATCAAGATTATGATGGGGAAACCTACAGAGACAAACAAACCAAGCCAGTGGGAACTCATGAACTTTAGGCCAACAGCTGTGGAGCCTCCATGGGACTGGACTAGGCCCTCTGCTCAAGGGAAACAGTTGTGTAGCTTGATCTGCTTAAGGGTCCTGTAGCTGGAGTTTTCTTCAGTCCCACCTGGGCCTGCAGCCGCTCAGATGCAAATAAACATACAGAGGCTTATATTAATTAAAACTGTGTGGCCTAATGGCTCAGGCTTCTTGCTAGCTAGATCTTACATCTTAAAGTAGCCCATAATTCTTATTTATGTTTACCCACATGGCTTGGTAACATTTCCTAGTTCTGTCTTCATATTTTGCTTCCTCTGTGGCTGGCTGGCACCTCCTGACTCAGCCTTCCTGTTCCCAGAATTCTCCTCTCTCTTTATCCCACCTACACTTCCTGTCTGGCTACTGGCCAATCAGCACTTTATTTATTAACCAACCAGAGCAACACATTCACAGCACACAGAGCAATATCCACAGCAGGGCCCCTTTGGTAGTAGGATCAGGATCCATCCCTGGTGCATGAGCTGGCTTTTTGGAGTCCATTTCCTATGGTGGGACACTTTGCACAGCCTTGATGCAGCAGGAGGGGCCTGGCCCTGCCTCAACTGAATGTACCAGGCTCTGCTGACTCCCCATGGAAAGCCTTACCTTTTCAGAGGAGAAGATGGGGGATGCATTGGCAGGAAAGGCTGAGGGGACAAGAGGAGGGAAGAAAGGGAGATCTGTGATTAGGATGTAAAATGAATAATAAAAAAAGACCCTTTCCTTAACAAGAGAGGATCAGGTGTTTCTGCTCCCTGCTTCATGGTATTCTGGGAAAAGCTTGCTCACAGAATGCTTAGACTTCCTAGAAAAGTGGGGTTCTGCATTAGGGAGATAACAGAGGATGCTTCTTTGTCTTTTAGGAGGAATTAGACAGCTATATTTAGACTTCACCTTCCTACACCCACCACTCATGGAGGAGGCTGCTAGCAGAATATCCATTCATCCTTGGGCTCCTGGGGCATATTTTTTTGCAACACAATGGATAGATGTTAAAGACTTTTCACCCTAAAGTAGCACAAGGGTTTATTTAACCTGTGTAGCCGAGGGTATTGTTATCACTGGAATGTCTAACACTTACAATCATTACTACAAATCAGATCTCCAAGGAGTAGTTCTCTACCCAGACCTCAACTCCAACCCCAGCCTTCCCAGTTCTCTCAGAATCCCGAAGCATTTTATCACTGTGACTGGTTTTAATATTCTTATAATTTTAGACGCAATTGGCAATTTACTGTTATTTGTGAAATTGATCTGCAGCTATTAAACTATTTTCATCTCTAAAAAGGGACATAATCCAGCCAGATAATGACTAGTGATTAAATTGCTACCACTTTTTCAATGTTTTATTCATGTTGCTTGTTGCTGTTCCAAACTGTGTATCCCTCCTCTGGACACAGACACCCACCCCCATGTTTGACATCTGCATCACTTGGTTTTAATTTTAGGTTGTCTTTGTGATGTGCTGTAAAATGAAGAGCATTTTTTAAAATTTTCAATTAAAATTGATAATTATGTATTTTAATGTCTTTTTAAGACAGTATTTTAGGTAGTCTTGTTATTAACTTGTTTGAATCTGGAATCAACCAAGAGGGGAAACCTCCAGGAAACTCTGCCACATTTCCTAGAAATTGTGCCAAGTGGAGAAGGCCTTCTGCACAGTGTGAGTGGACCTTCTGCAGCTGGCCCCAGCACAAAGAGGTTTCAAAATGAACACCTTCGCTTTTTGTCTCCTTGCTTTCACCTCTTGATGTTTGGCATGGCATATCTAACCATTGGCTGTCACTGCCACTACTGCCTATTGGTATTGGAGCCCAGCTTCTTCAGCCTTCTAGTGCCTTCCAATATGGGGTGAAGACTAGGAGCCCTCTGCAATCATAAGTGCCTGAGTGCCATACTTCGGCTACTGAAGCATACATCCTTCTGGGCTGGGAAAGTATTTTTTTGTCAGCCTTTCCTTTATGAAGACAGCTATTATTGGACTCCCCAGCCTGTACCATGTAGGCCAATCCAATGTATACTCTTTTAACATATATATTCATTCGAACAGTTCAATTCCTCTAAAGAACCCTGACTAATATTGGTACTCTTTAATAACAGTTGTAAAGTTCTAGAATTGTAATAACCCCTGGACAGTTCATAATAGGAAGTCTAAAAGTGATTGTGGTCTTTTATGCATCCAGAGATTTTTTTTTTTTTAATTAAAAGCAGGAATTTTGCCCTCAATCTCTGTCAATCTAACACTCAGGAGGATGTGGTCTCATTCTTCAGCAAGTAATGGTCCTGAAAGAAAATGGAAGATGCAAAGTGCTAGAGAGGTCCCCAGAAATCCACAAAGATGCCTCCACTGTAGACTACTGGCAGTGGTTGAGAAAAAGCCCAAACTGACCTACTCTGGTGATCGAATGGCCAAACACCCTAACTGTCGTGCTAGAAATGTCATCCAATGACTGAGGGAAGCTGATGAAAAGATCTATGGCCAGGCCCCAAGTGGAGCTCCAGGAGTCCAATTGGTGAGAAAGAGGAAGAGGGATTGTATGAGCGAGAATTGTTGAGACCAAGATTGGAAAAGCACAGGGACAAATAGCCAAACTAATGGAAACACATGAACTATGAACCAATAGCTGAGGAGCCCCCAACTGGATCAGGCTCTCTGGATAAGTGAGACAGTTGAACAGCTTGAACTGTTTGGGAGGCACCCAGGCAGTGGGACCCAGACCTGTCCTTAATGCATGAGCCGGCTGTTTGGAACCTGGGGCTTATGCAGGGACACTTCACTCAACCTTGGAGGAGGGGACTGGACCTGCCTGTACTGAATCTACCAGGTTGAGCTGGATCCCCAGGGGAGTCTTTGCCCTGGAAGAGATGGGAATGGGGGGGCCTGGGGGGAAGGCAGGGGGCGGTGGAAGGGGGGAGGACAGGGGAACCCATGGCTGATATGTAAATTTAAATAAAGTTATAAAAATAAAAAAAAATAAAATGAGCAGAAGGCATAACTAACACTAGAAAGTGCCAAAATATCTGCCAGAAAATATCACATTATAAAAAGTGGTTCATAGTTTTATTTGGTTGATTTCTTTAAGATTATGAATGTGGTGGCTAATCTTGTTTGTTTACTTGACACACCTGGTAAGAGGGAACAGCAATTGCATAGTGTCTTCCATCAGACTGTCCTGTGGGAATACCACAGTCCACTGTGGGCAGAGGCAGCCCTGGGGAAAAGGGCTTCTTTGTATGTGAAAGGTAGTTTCCCTGGTCTCTGCCTCAGTTCCTGTCTCCAGGCTTCTGTCTGGAGTCCATCCCTGGCTTCCCTTGATGGTGACCCTTAGTACACAGAAGCTGAAACAAACCCTTTCCTCCTCAAATTGCTTTTGGTCCTATTTGTCAAAGCAACAGAACTAGGACTAACTAGGACAGAAAGTGGTCATGACATCTCCATCATCCTGGGGCATCTTCAACTGAAGCTTTATCTTCACCAATGGCCTCTCCTGAACTCTTATGTTGTCAAGCCTTAGCTTCTCCCCATCAACCTCTCAGCTCTGCAGCCCTTATTCTGCCCAAACTAGTACAGTTTGGGAGATTTTCACACATTTCTAAGTTTGACTGTCAACTTGAGATGTAGCTTTGACCCCCTTTGGACCACTGCTTCAGCACATTGACTCTGAAGAAATTCCAGAAGAGTTAACCTGAGTGGTGCTGGTCTATTCTTAATCACAGCTGATTTTCTAGACCTAACTGGCCAGAAACCACAGATTCTTAATTCACAATATCACATGAATGGCCCTAAATAGAGTTTCCAAGGGACTTTCAAACTTCCCTCTGAAGCTTCACAAGCCAGGCATCCATAATCTGCATTTCTCTCAAAGTTGTCTTCCAAGTTCTCACATAAGCTCCAAGTACACAATGGGTTTGCCTTAACAGAACTCCAAAGTCCTCCACCTTCCTTACACAAAACAGTCAAATATCAAAGCAATATCCCATGTTTCTAGAGAGGTCATTGGTGAATCAGCTGAAGTAGATGCCCCAGGGTACTGGAGATATTAAGACTGCAGGATGTTTACCATTCATAATCAGTAAGCAGCACTTCTCCATGGTCTCTGCTTCAGGTCCTATGTGGAGTTCCTGACCAGCTTCCCTTGATGAGGAGCAGCAAACTAAAATCTTCAATAGGTAAAATTGCTGCATCTTAAACCAGGTTCCAAGTTAGTTAGGGAAACTGAATGAAAATCATCTTTCATCCCTACAATTGTAACACATGTCATAACAAATGAAGAGTCCTTAAAAGACATTTTTTTTTCTGTATATAAATTCCTAAGTATCTTTTTGATCCTGTACAACATCTTGTAACCAGAGAATTGATTAGAAGGATGTTCCATTTGCAGGATTATGATCTTCATTTCCTAACACTCATCTACCATGCCTCAGTTGGATGCTGTTCTGGTTGTACTGACAGCCACCAACATTACCCAAACACTGTACTAAAATGCCGCCTACTTTCTATTTTCTATGGCTTTCTCAATGGCAAACAGTGTAAGTACAGCTTTTTTCCTAAGAGGGATGGTTTCTTGAATGTCCTATATACTCTCTGGAGAAGAAATTCCCTTCTGTAACATATGAATGCCTACCCAGCTGGATTCATAAACACAGCCTTCAATTTTATAAAGGCTCCAGTTACCCATATTTCCCTGTAACACAAATCTAAATGTTTCTAAACAAATGCTAAAAATGTGAATCTAAGCAGAAGGAAATAATAACTGGGCTTAATTTCTGCAAGGCATTTGTTAGGGGCTGTTTGAATTCCACCTGCAGAATGTGGGGCATGTGTTCTTATTTGCTTCTCATTGAACATTGTCCTTTCAATTTTTTGTTTCATTCTCATGGCTGTTACCAATTGTAAATTTTATGAGGGTTTTTTAAAAATTCTTTTTATGCTATATTTTTAATCAAAATAGAATTATGCCACTTTCCCTCCTCCCCCAAGACCTGTCTAGCTAAAAATCCCTCCCATGTCTTCCAAGCTCTCAAAGTGATAGTCTCTTTTTCATTTATTATTATTGCTACATATATGTGTGGGGGTGGCATGTGAAGGCCCTATGAAAATAGAAGGTGTCTTACTCCGTCTCTCCACTCTATTCATTGAAGTAGACTCTGAGTAAAACTGGTCTGTCTAGCCAGATTGCTCTAAGAATCTTCAGTCTCTGCATCCTGAGTGCTAGAAATTGTAGGCAGGCTTCCACATCCACCTCTAAGAAACTGGGCTCTAAGAAACTGACCTCCCATCCTCATGATTATACAGCAAGCCCTTTAACCACTGAGCCATATCACCAGTTCTTTTAAGTAATGTTTCTTAATTAAAATAATTCATAAAGTACATTTAGGCTTTATCGAAATAGTAATAAAATGGTTATCAGAGGAATATCTATCTCATCAAGTTATTATGAAAGTTAAATACTGGGTCTATTTTGTTGTTTGTGTATATGGTTTAAAGGGACGACCACTCTGAATTGGAGAACTAGTAATGGGGCTCATCCTTGGTGGAAGCTAATTCTCCTCCCAGCAGTCATTAGTTGACTGTAGCTGTTTGTAGAGAGGTGGGGCCCTGTGAAATTTTCTCTATTGCCATTGTTATAGTATTGTTTGTGCAGTCATTTCTAGGAGAGGCTGTTTCACAGTGGACTTCCTGACACTACCTTTACCAAGGAAACCTCTCTGTACAGCAAATGGAGACCACCCCAAAAAACCACAGCTGAACACAACACAGGGATCAGACTGTTGGGTCCCAGCCCAAGGGAATACATCTATGTCACAGCTCCTGCATCCAAGGCCCAGGGAACATTATTGAAAGGCTTATGAAGGTTTCTTTTGTTTTTCTTTAGCAACATAGTGCAGATGTTTTTGTTTGTTTGTTTCCTTTGGTCTCTTCTACATAAGTTATCTTTCTCCCTGAGAAAATTTTGCCATGTGCAATGAGTGAAATATGGCCCTTTTGCTCTTAATTTCTTAGGATTCTTCAACAGGCTTTTCATCAGTTACTAATACAGTTTGAATATTAAATGTACCCACAAGCTCACGTGTTGAGGCTTGGTGTCCAGGTAGTGACAATATTGAGAGGTGATTGGGTTACTAGGGTCCTGGCTCAGTTGGCTATTTGATGGTGAGCTCAGGAGAAAAAAATTGGTCATCAGAGTCACACTTATGAAGAGTAAATCATGTCTCTCCCTCTCTATGCTTCCAACTGCTATGAGTTGAGTACCTGTTCTCCAACACACACACACACACACACACGCACACGCACACGCACACGCACACGCACACGCACACGCACACGCACACGCACACACCTCTGACACTCTGCCTCCCTTTAAATGTAGCCTAAAAGCAATGGAGCCAGTACCTGCAGAGCAAAACTCTGAAACCATGAGCCAAAGCAGATGTGCCCTCCTTAAAGTTGTTTCCTTGGGTAGTTTCCACAGCAAAGGAAGGCTGGCAGTTACTTTTCTACATCTTACTCTATGCTAGCATTTCAATCAATTAGTATTACTAATACTCCTAATACTCAGACTTCCTGTTTCATATAATTAAACCTGGACTTTTAGTTGGATGTTAGTGTTGAGCACTGAGTATTCAATGTTAAAGGTTGGCAATAGAGAACAACTGGTTATTTCTGAGCCAGGATGTGTGGGGCTTCCTAGAGGATGTGTGTGTGTGTGTGGGGGGGGGTCTTTGATACATCAGTTACACCTCTTGCCAATTTCTAACATAGTCACACATTTTAATACATCCTCTTATTCTCTAGGTCTTTCTGAAGGGGAGCTGGAAAACATACAAAAATACAAATTTGCTCACTTCTCTTCCAAATTATTGGTGCATGACTTGTTTTCTCAATATCTTTCCATTTTTTTTTGTTTGAGTGTAATTTGAACGACCTAAATAAAAGCACCTTTGCTTGTTTCATGGAAGCAAACTACACACACATGCACACACACACATGCATTTGCACACCTATCCTATAGAAGCTCAGATGTAGCAGTATTTAGTTATTATGAATTTTTCCTAATTCTTGTGCCTTTGTGGAACACCTTATATATTTCTTAGCATTGTATAGCAGCAAATTTTCAACATCCTTTGTAATATGTGTACTGTTAGAAATAGACATTGTTCAGGCTAGAGCACACTGTTGAGATGAAAACAGAAAGTCTATTTGAGCATAACATTCTTAGAAAAACAATTTTCATCCACAGTCATCACAGTAAAACTGTGACTCTGATGCTTTTCTCAGGGAAGCAAGACCTGCAGTGTTGATTTCTCAAATATCCCAGTGTGGTAAATGACCATGGCGCAACCCTCATTTCACACAGACATCTGTGAGACATTTCCCCACCCTGTAGCTTCACCAGCATCCTTATTCTTTTCTCTAACTTGAAGATCACAGGTGCATCTGAGGGTAGCAGAGACTCTAAGAACAGAAAGTCATACTATTCGCTTTCTCTGAGATGTGAAATGATAGGATGGAAGACAAAACTTGAACAGACTATTTAATGGAGAAAAAAAAAAACTCTGCAGGGAAAATAGCCACACAAAACTCTACAGAGGAAATGGCCACACAAAACTCTACAGAGGAAATGGCCACACAAAACTCTGCAGGGAAAATAGCCACACAAAACTCTACATAGGAAATGGCCACACAAAACTCTGCAGGGGAAATGGCCACACAAAACTCTGCAGTGGAAATGGCCACACATAAGACTGTGAGTTCCTTGAGGAAATGAATTGCATACATCACACAAAGTGCTGTCTGTATTCCAGGGTATTCTTTGGTACATATTGGGTACTCAAACATGCATGAATCACATCAAATTTTATTTTAGTGGTTCACATTCAGCCTGTACAAACTAACAGTCAAATGTGTTATTGAACAGAACTCTTAATGACTACAAGCAATGCTTTTCATTTAATTGAATGGCTATTAAATGAAAATAAACTAAAGGTCTTTAAAGGGAAGAAAATGAAACATTTAAAATTCCACTCTATTTTAAGCGATTTGTTAAAAAGTCTCCATTATATGCAGCACTTGAATTTTTAAAACATTTTAATATTCCTCATTATATATTCAAAGAAAACATAAAAATAAGCAAAATGATTCATACCACTTTTCACTGTTGTGTACTACAAGATGGAGAGTTGATGCAGCCCAAACTGTAACCTTAAAAATCTCAAGTGTTATATGTTCAGTTCAGGATCATCTATTGTTAATTATTGATGACATTTTCTGACATATACTGTTTCTGGCTTCCCTCCAGAAATATAAATCAAAACAATTGCAAATGATTCAAAGGAAAATAAAACTAAATTAGTGCTAGCAAAATAAAACAACTGAAAGTATAGTTCCAATTTATCTGATTTGAGACAACTATTTGATCAAAACTAAATTAGTGCTAGCAAAATAAAACAACTGAAAGTATAGTTCCAATTTATCTGATTTGAGACAACTATTTGATCAGCTTCACAATGCTCTCACCAACCAAATTCTGATCCAATAAAAGAATAGTACAAGCTCCTAACATAACACAAAACTTTCTGTCATCCTAATTTAAGGAGACAAAAAATGGCTAAAATTATTTCTAATAGTATCTTTTATTTAATCCAAAATACTGTACAGTTTCACCATGTATCAATCCTGTTTTTAATGTTAATTTAAATACAGCACATGTGCTAAAGAGAATAATAATAGTTCATTTTGACCAACAGCAGGAACGTGGATTTAGGTTGCCTTCTATTGTGGAAGAAGTTATATGAATAGGCACAGAACAAAAGAAAGTTATAAACCAATGCACTTACCATATACTTTAGTGGGAGCATCAAGTAGGCAGGTTATAGCAGAGCAGGGAAATCTCATCTGTGGGTTTTATAAGCTATCCTGCATCAACCTTAGTGGTAGAGTTGGTCAAAGTGAGTAGTCTGCTAAGTAAATTCATTCTAAGTGCTTTACCTAAGTGTCACCAAGTGTTAGGTCAGGCATAAAGGTTGTGAACACATTATTTTTAAGGAGTCTAAAGATAGATTGGCCAAGATATTTTGTCCCTCTGTCTTCACTGCACCTTTCCTCCACAATCACCATGTTCTAGTTTATTTCAAACCCAGCTGAAGGATCTTTAATGTATATATAATGCCTTCAGAGAACAAAGTGCTCAAAAGCCACATGTGGCTAATGGCTCCCCTTTGCTTAATACAGACCCAGATTGTTAAGAGAGCAGAGCCTACATCATATTTAAATATACATTCCTCCTCGTCTAACAGAACTCCTACAGAAGAAGCACCCTGTATCAGCAGCTAGAAGAGTATCCTGCTTCAGCTGACTGGCCTTCTTGAATATTTAGGCCTCCACTAGATTTGAAGAACTTTCTTACTATTGTTTTCAAATATTTCCTTTTTATTTATCCTGGGGACTTAAAGGAACATAAATGTCAGATGATTTGACATTGCTATACATGCCCCTACAAAGGGACCTTCTGATTTCAAGCACTTCTCTCAAGGGACACTCAACATGTGTTATGTTCTGGAAGCTTATCTCTTCCCCGGTTTAATCTCTCTGTACTTTTCTGACAGAAAGTGCCTCAGATGTGTTCCAAATCATTACACCCTCTCTATTCCACCCTCTCAATCTCATGTTAAGTTTATGCAATAAATTCTTCATTTTACTGTGGAATATTTCTTTACACTGTGTGAATATATGTTGTTGTGATTGGCTTGATAAAGAAGCTGACAGGCCAATGCTGGACAGGATAGTACAGGCGGGAGAACCAGACTAAGGACACTGGGAAGAAAAAGAGCAGAATCAGAGGAGTCACCTGCCAGACACAGAGAGGAAATAGGAGGTACAAGATGAAAGAGAGGTAATGCCATGTGGCAGAATGTAGATTAATATAATGGGATAATTTAAGTTGTATGAGTTAGCTAGTTGCAAGCATAAACTATTCGCTGAGCATTTGTATTTAATATTAAGTCTCTATGTTGGTTATTTGGGAACTGGTAGAAAGGAAAGACAAGTTCACCTACATTTCACTTATCATATTATTGTTTCTACAATTTACATTTTAAATATTTTTTTCATTACTTGTTTGAAAATTCCATGCAATGAATTTTGAAGATGTTACCTCCCTCAACTTCTCCCTCTCAGTCCTCCCATCGCTTCCCATTGGACTTTGAGATTACTGTTTTCTTTCATGTTTTCCCTATTGAGTTCAGTTTGTACTGCACAGTGAGTTTGGGGATTGGGCCTTTCTCTGGTTATGGTCATCCTACCAGGGGTTGTATCATTTAAAAAACCTGACTCTCCCTCTTCGAGTGGGAGAGTCAATATGTCATTATGCCTATAGCTGCTTAGCTAGTGCCAGGAATACATACCCACCCTTCACACACATACACTGGGATTTTGTCTGGCTGGGACATGCATGGCTCTTGTTCATACTGTCACAATTACTGTGGGTTCATATGTGCATCTTGTGTGTATCTGTGCCATTGTGTCTGGAAGATGCAGTTTCCTTGAAAGCACCCACGACCTCTGATTCTTACAGTCTTTCTACCCCTTCTTCCACAAAGATCCCTGAGACTTGGGATAAGATTCCATGTCTTTACTTGTTGAAATTTTTTTTATTTCTTTTCTATTAAGAAAAGTTTTTTGTTAATTTAATATATATTTGTATACATATTTAAATATATTTTAATATCAATTTCACAACATGTGTTTATGTCTTTGAGGGGACAGAAAAAGGGGAATTTATAACTATTTTACTTGGAAATGTGTCAGGCTTTTCTATTTTATTCTACAGTGGCCTATAAGGAAAAAATATTATAATGATTCTGGACTATATTATCTTTCTGTAATTGTATCAAGTTTTCCACAGTAGACAGATTAATTATAATCTGATTGCCTTCAATTCAAAGTTGACTTTTACATATTGTGTGGCAAATATGTAAAATTGCTAGAGTGTTTCCCAAGTCTCTTTAATTTGATGGGTCTAAAATTCCAGAGACTATTTTTGTGATTCCAATGTTTCTACCCAATGAAATGCTTCCATTCAACAACTAGGGGTTATTTAATCTCAAATGAGATTACATCATTTACTTATGGAAATTTTCAAGTGTCTTCTAATGGCTAAGAGAATAGAGTTCACGTGCTGTTAGGGAATCCTCAACCCCAAATACTCCAGGTTGCACCAAACATGTCAGATTTAGGAGAATTGGGGAATAGGGAGTTTTTGTTTAAAGATACTAAACTGATAAAGTCTATGAAAATATTCTGAAATCTGAAAAATTACCTATACAAAATCTTAAAAATATCTGGCCTAGGAATTTCTGACTAGTATTCAACCTGTATTATGTCCTACATGCTTTGATATATTGGGCTCCTTTTCTCAATTATTATTCATTTCTGTCTCCCTGAGGCATTCTTTTATTTTCTTTTCAAAACTGCCAAGTTCACTGATACTTCAGACTTTCTTCTATACATGTTGTGTCCATAAAAATTATATGGTTGGGTCTTTATTCAAATTTCAGCTAAGATGCTGACTCTATGGATGTAGCTAAATGGTTCAAGTTCACTCCACGAATTCTATTTCAATGTCCTGATTTGCACTTTCCCGTTGCACAGAGACTGGACAACAAATGTCATGGCCAGTTTCCGAGGACTTGACCATTATCTCAATTTTCTCAGGGTCCCTAAAACAATGCCATCACCCCCAGACACCAGGAAGTAAGTTTAAGAATAAGACACCCACATTCCCAAGAGGTAGGATGGGTAGTTTTATGGTCATTTGATGGGTTATGGATGTTTGTCATCAATTAGGGGGAATATAGGGATATGGGATTAAAAAAAAAAACTATTAACCTCAGATCTTACACTGGTATGGACTTTGGTATATTGATAGAAATTTAAAATTATTTTATTATACTGAATGTATGTTTTTACTCTTGGTTGGGGTATTGTGTTTATGCAGTTCATTTAAAAATGTAATGCATAATTAAAGATGCACGTTAGTAGTCATCTATAATAATCAAACTTGTAGTCATATTAGGCATTTTTTCAAAGTTAAACAGATATATTTATATAAATAGGTGATACCAAGACCCACAGAATATGGAATTTAATATATTTAGTTACCTAAGTCATTTCCTAACAGACACATCTGCTCCTGACAGCACCAATTACTTCAGAGAAGATGATGGGCATCAAAGAAACTCCATATGGAATTTGCTTTCATTATGTCAAACCTAGCCATTTTGGCAAGAAACCCTCCTTGTGTTGACTGGTGATAGTATGCTGTACACAATGGATATGCAGGACACAAAGCAAAGTGAATGCCAAACTTTGCCAAATCAAGGCAGGACAGTCCTTCAAAATTCCTGCTTCATAGAAGAGTCTGCCAGATATTGTAGGAGTGTAAACCAAAGGTGGATGCCCAGGTGCTGCAGAGGAAACTTGGGTGACTGTCCAGGCAGCCAGATGTTTGCCATTTCTACAGTTTTGGAAGTGGCTTACTTGGTACTTTCTGTTTACTCAGGTTATATTCTGGGGACTTTGATGGAGTTGAAGACTAGATAGTTGTAGTTTTCCTTAGTCATGATAGAAGGTAAATTAGGTACAGAGTTTGGACTCAGCAAGATAGGATAGATAATAGAGTATTTTTTCTCCCAATGTGCCAAAGGCAAAGGGGCTGGTTATTGTAAATGTAATTCTTACTTGATAATCCTTCTTATTGTATATAGTATTACTATGTTAAAGTCAAAATATTTCTTTTTATTTAGACAAAAAGGGGAAAATGTAGAATATTATTTTTACTAGGAAAATATACGTTATATTTGTTTATGCTGCAAAATATTACTTTAACTGTGTAAAGGTGTGTTACATTTGTTTTTGTGTCATTTGTTTAATTATGAAAAGATGTGTTGCTATTTCACCTTGCCTGCCTGAGGCATCTGATTGGTCTAAGAAAAAACTGCACAGCCAGTAGCTAGGCAGGAAAAGGATAGGTGGGGCTGGCAGGCACAGAGAATAAATAGGATGAGAAATCTAGACTGGAGAAAAGAAAAGGAGAACAAGAGGGGAGAACAAGGGAGAAAGTGAAAGAGACAGCCAGGCAGCTCCCAGCCAACAGACACAGAGTAGGACATACAGAAAGTAAGGTACAAAGCCCCAAGGCAAAACCTAGCTAAAGAGAAACTGGTTAATGTAAGTTAAAGAAAAAAAGAAAGCTAACCTGAAATGAGCATAAGATAAGGCCAAACATTCATAACTATTAAGTCTCCATGTCATGATTTGGGAGCTGGTTGGTGGCCCAAAAGAAAAAGCCTAGTACATTATACAACTTGTTTTTTGTTAAATCTACTTTCTATGATCATGGGCAATCTACAAAAATAGATGCCATTAATAACATTTTTGAAAACTTGGACTATAATGTGAACCTGTCTCTCCTTGCCTGCCCCCACAAAGCTCATTAAATCCTCATATAATTCAACACATTTTTCTAGCCACAAAACAATGCCTTCCTCCCTCCTTCCTAATACAATGACACTTGTGAGATTCCTAGTGGCAAGGAGCTTATAGCAGTGCTACAGAAACCCTGCAGCCTGCCCTGGACCTGCTCTCAGTAGTGATAAGATGCCAACCTAATTATGTATGTCAGGAGCCTTTATTCCCTCTCCAGAGAGGATTCTAACTCTTGAGTGCACTATGTGTCTGAAAAGACAAGATAAACTTCATTTCCAGCTGCCAAGTTTAAAGCGGTTTCTTACTGAATTTCCATCTGGGTATCTAATAAAATACTGCCTAAAACTAATTCAGCTATGTGGGGAAAATATTAATAAAAACAGACTGGAAATTTTGGAATGATTTTATACATGTTTTGGAAGACGTGAGAGCATCAGCAGAGAACTATCAAAGCTCATTACTTGACACGTGTACAGTTCAATATCTTCTTCCACATAAATTCCCAGGAATTGCTTCTGTATCCACAAGGGAGAGGTACATTTTTTAATGTTCTAGATGATTTTACCAAAATAGGAACAACTTAGTAAGGAAGCTACATTTCAGAGGAGATTCAAACATGCTTCAAAAAAGGGTCACTAAGATGATCAAAATAAAGTGAAGGTCCATTATGAGGTTTGGGTGATTATTTACAGACATAACCATTGAGGATGTTTTTACATTGAATTTTTAGTACTTTAGAGTGTGGCAGTATTCCGATGATTTTGGAAGAGTTGATATCTTATTTCATTCCTTAATAGAAGGAATGGAATCAAGTCCTATGTGCTTGTAACAACTTTTTAAAGACTAATTTATGATTCTTTATTCCAAGGTGCATTAGTACAATTCTTCTATAACTATAAATCAACCTGGGAAAATGTGATGCTACATGGTACCAACGCCACTAGAACTGTAGAAAGGTGACTCATCTCAGATCTTAATATAACCACAATGAAGTTAAAAATGGTAATGTTTTAGAGAAGCACACAGGCACATAGGAGAGATCTGCTAGAATAGTTCTTTCTCCTTTAAAATTTCTACTCTGGGATGCACAAAACTGTACTGTTTTATTTAAAAGAAAGGTGTTGGGGAAGGAGACAGGAAGGAATGAACAAAAGAATGAACTACGAGCTAGCAACTTTCTTAAAGTGGGGATGTTGTAACCCAGCCACCTGCCAAGGCTCTTCTTGCTCACTTCAGTAGTGATGTCCAGAAACCCATTCCCTCCCACTGTCCTCAGAGCACTTTGATTGCCTTACCTGGGAGCATTTTTGTCTCATTCTGATGTGTTTGCATATCTTTGTAATATAAGCATTTTGTCTCTTTCTTTTCTTTTCTTTTTATCTCTCTCTGTCTTTTCTTTTCCCTTTTTATTTTTCACTGAATAAATCCAAGGCCAAATATACAAACTGAATTCTGGCATGTCAAAGTTGGAGTCCTCTGTTCCTAAGCTAAATGATAAAGCCCCATACCTGACACAGGCTTTTAAGCATTATAGGTTCTGGGCATCTGATTCTGACTCTCTGAGAAGCAAAAGTTCAATTGCCAAAGTGTAAATTCTGAGACTCTCTACTCTACACCAGGGATGGGTCATTAACTGTTCTGAGTCCCATTTCTGTGTGATGGAAGATGGATGACCTGTGCAGGAATGGGGAGCAGGATAGCGGCTCAGCTCTGAGATGTTGCCCTAAGACCCCACTGTTGTTGGTTTTTACTCTTTACTCTTTGGGGGCCCACCAAATGAATCACACAGAGGTTTATTCTTTCTTATGAATGCCCAGTCTTAGCTTGGCTTGTTTCTAGCCAGTTTTTCTTAAATTATCCCGTCTATCTTTTGCTTGGGGCTTTTATCTTTCTCCTATATGCTTTTCTTTACTTCTTACTCCATGGCTTGCTGTGTAGTTGGGTGGCTAGCCCTTGATGTTCTCCTCTCCTTTTTTCACACCCCAATCTCTTTTCCCAGATTTCTTCTCCTATTTATTCTCTCTGCCTACCAGCCCCACCTATCCTTTCTCCTACATAGCTGGTAGGCCATTTTAGACAGGCAAAGTAACACAGCTTCAGAGTTAAACAAATGCAACATAAAAGAATGCAGTATATCTTTGCACCATTAAACAAATGTTCCATAGCATAAAATGAATGTAACGTATTTTTAACTATTATTCTACTACACACCATATTTCCCCATTTACATTTCCCCATTTGTGTATTAGTTAAAGCCTCATTGCTAAGTTCACCTGAGGACCTGTCTCCGTGTGTGTGTGTGTGTGTGTGTGTGTGTGTGTGTGTGTGTGTGTGTCTGTCTGTCTGTCTGTCTGTCTGTCTGAAAGAGTCTAACTACTGTTCACTTGAAGAAACCTGGGTCACTCAGTCTCTAGCTGCCTTTTATTTTTTTGTATGAAGCCACTTTAATTTTACCCAGAAATGTTTAATTTTAAATATAAAATGTCAACCAAGTATATTCAATCTTGAGGTTTCATAATAGGTTTGCTTGAAAGAATAACATGGCTTAGACTTCTCTGAAAAACCTAGATAGGCATTTTTCCTCAACTCCCCAGGTTTTAAAATTCTGTGAGGAAATCTAGGTGCCCTAGAGGAGAAAGTTATAAGACTTTCATTTAAAGTTTTCATCCTCATCAAAGAGAACTAATATAACAATATAACACATTCCCTGAGTTTAGTTTTAACTTTACTCCTTTTATTATATGAACTTGTAGAGAAAAGAAGTTAAAATAGACAGAAACTAGCTCACTTCATTTTTCCAAAACATACACAGTTTAGTGCCTTGTATAATATCTTTTCTAGATTATTTCTAGCAAAATTTTCTCTATTTGAACTATAATTTAAGATGGGCTTATAAACATTCCTGTCTCTAGATCTCATATGAACAGATATCCAAAAACATTGCCATTCACAAATTGTACTTAAATGAAATTTTCAACAGTAAAATATAAGACTAGGATTAATAGATGTTACTGAAACATCAAAATATGAAATGCATTACAATCTGTAGTGTATAGTAAGCTGATGTGGAGGGGGAAATGCATTTTGGTACACTGCCTTTGATTTAGAAATTTAGATTATTTGAAATCAGAATTACCCTAGCTTTTTGTTTAAATTAAATTATCTCAGAAATGAGATATTAAATGTGTGTTTGGAATGGGTCTATGAAAATGTAATGTAGTCATTGTGCCTTTTAACAACAATTAATAAGAGAGAAGTCATGAATTTGAAAACAGCAAGGAGGGATATATGAGATGCTTTAGAGGGAAGAAAGGGGGAAGGGGAAACGGTGTAATTTTGTTAATAAAGATGCCAAAAAATAAATATCTTATTTAAAACATCCTTTGTCACTTCTTGTAATTTAAATATTTTTCATGCATTATATTTTTTATGGAAAATACATTTTCCCCCAACGCAACCCCCATTCCCACCTCCTCCAAGGCAAGGCCTTCCATGGGGAGTCAGCAGAGCCTGGCACATTTAGTAGAGGCAGTTCTAAGCACTTCTTCCTGCACCCAGGCTATGTACAGTGTCCCACCATAGGCACTGGCCTCCAAAAACCCATTCATGCAGCAGAGATGGCTCCTGATCCCACTGCCAGGGGCCTCTTAAGCTGATCAAGCTACACAACTGTCTCCCTTATGCAGAAGTCCCATGGAGGCTCCAGAGCTATTGGTCCACAGTTCATGAGTTCCCACTAACTTGGTTTAGTTGGCTCTGTATGTTTTCCCATCATGATCTTGATGCCCCTTGCTCATAGAATCCCTCTTCCCTCTCTTTGGTGGACTCCTGGAGCTCTGCCTGGTGCTTGGCTGTGGATTTCTGCATTTGTTTCCATCAGCTACTAGATGAAGGCTCTGTGATGACAGGGTATTCACCAATCTGATTACTGAATTAGGCCAGTTCAGGCACCCTCTCCACTATTGCTGGTAGTCTAAGGGGTTCATCTTTGTGAATTCCTGGGAACTTCCCTAGGACTGTTTCTCCCTATCCTCATGATGTCTCCCTCTACCTTGGTATCTCTTTCCTTGCTCTCCCACTCCATCCCTGTTCCAGCTCAACCATCCCTTTCCCTTATGTGGAAGGCTGGGGGGCAGGAGGAGGGAGGAGAGGAAAATATATGTTGGTATGTAAAATGAATAGAAAGTTTCTTAATAATAAAATAGAATACATAAATAAATAAATAGAAAATATGTTTCTGATTATTCTCCAACTCCTCCCAAATCCTCCCACTTCTCCACCCATCCAAATACATACCCTTCATTTTTCTCTCTATAATAAGCATCTATGATAATAATAATAATAATAATAATAATAATAATAATAAAAACATAAAATTAGATTAACATAAAAAAACCAACCAATCAGACTAGGACAAAAACAGACAGAAATAAAAAAAATAAGAAAAAGGATAAGGAACTCAGGTACATGCAGAGATGCACACACATTCACAAACACAGAAATCCCATGAAAACATAAAAACCAAAACCCATACTGTATACACAAGGACATGTAAAGGAAAAGAAAAGGAAAAAACGTCCTGACAAACATTGTGAGATAAAGAATCTCCATGGACGCCCTTGAGTGCACTTTGTGTGGCCATCTACTGCTGGGCAGAGGCCTGAATGGTTTGTATACCCAGTGAGACTCTGTTGGAGAAAGCTAATTGTTTATTTTCGAGCAATCAGTTGGAGATAACTTCTGGGTTACAGAGAGGGACTTGTGTCCCTTTCTCCCTCAGCACTGGGACTCCATCTGGTGCAGACCCAGGCAGGTCCTGTGAATGTTGCCACGGTCTCTGTGAGTACTGGTGAGCTTTGATTGTGTTGATTTACAAGGCCCTGTTTCCTTGGTGTCCTCCATCCCCCTTGGCTCTTTCAGTCTCTCAGCTTCCTCTTCTGCAGGGTTCTCAGAGCCCTGCAAGGAGGGTCTTGATGGAGACATCCCATTCAGGACTGAGTATTCAAAGCTCTCTCACTTTCTGCACACTAACTAGATGGTGGGGATGTGTGTGTCTCTGTATTTATTTCTATATTCTCCAGGAGGAAGCTTCTCTGGTGATAGCTAAGCAAGACACTGATACATAAGCATAGCAGAATGTTGTTAGGGCCCATTCTTTTTTCTATGTTCCTTCAACAGAGCAGTAGTACTTGGTTTTACCCTAGGTCCCTGGGCTATCTAGTCTCAGGTTTTTGGCCACCTGATTAGTGTCAGAGTTGGGGTTCATCTCATAGAATGGGCCTGAAGTCCAACCACATATTGGTTCATTAGTCACACAAGCTTTTGTGATGCTATTGTATTAGCACATTTTCATACAGATCCCCAGTGTAGATTAAAAGGTTTGTAACTGGGTTGGTGTTTACCTTTTATCCTTTGGTAACATGCAGAGTACTTCCAGTACTATGAACACTAGTTAGTAGGTTAGACACCAACTGAAGTTCTCCATGTTCAGTGCGTTGTGTAGGTGTTACCTTCAGCTATGAGGCCTTGCTATGAGAGCGAACAACATCCTTGGCAACAACCTGGATTGCTTGGCAGTTCCTATGGGGCCCCTTTGGCCAACAACTTAATTTGATGTAACCCATTCCCAGAGGTTTCATTTAGTGATGAGAGATATCCAGTTGGTGCTCTGTCCTCTCAGCTATTGGACCATCCTGTTTAGACCCCCTCCATCTATCCATACAGTATATTTTGATCATGTTTTTCCTTTCCTCCAAATTCTTCAAGATCCTTCCCACCTTCCCACCCACCCAACTTTGTGTACTCTCTCCATTTCTCTGTCTCAAAAAAAATGGTAAAAGAAAACAAAACAAAAAGCCCACAAAGAAACTCTGAAGTTCATTTTGTGTTGATCAACTGTTCCTAGTCATGGGACCAACCCCAGAGTGATATTCTATTGGAGAATATCAGTTTTCCCTTTCCCAGCAGGTATCAATTGCAAATAGCTTCTTGGCTAAAGGTGGACATCATGTTCACTTCTACTCAGGACTAGGTTTTGTTTGGCTTGAATCTTTGCAGGTCTTATACATGCTACCACAGTCTCTATGAGTTCATATGTGCAGCAATCCTGTTGTGCCTAGAGAAGTCTGTTTCCTGAGAGTCATCCATCACTTCTGATCATCACAGAGGTTATGAGAGGGATCAACCACATTTGATTGGATTTAATGCCCCCTCCATTTGATCGTAGCCATATCTGACATTGCTAAAGTAGCCAAGTGCTTGAGAATGGATAGGCCATGGGACTAGGGAGAAACATAACTGTTATTATTCTGATAAAGGGACATAGCAATAAAAACATTTCTGATTTAAAATTTTAAAACAATGTAATTGAACAATGAAAACCCAGCCATATATTAGACTTATGCAAGAAGGGGTAATTGCTACTTTAATATTAATAGAGTAGAACAAAGAGAACTTTTATTTGATTGGGCTAAGAAATCTCTAGGGTCTGAAATACCAATTCTTTTGACAAGGGTATTGGTGAAATTATTAAGGCCACTCCACGTAGTTAAAAGAGAGGTTTATTTTGTGGGGTAACTTACAAATGAAGGAATAGGTTGTAGGGTGTGGCAAAGGTATGGCACAGTCTGGTGGTGTTCTCTGGAGAACTCTGCTCGGTCTACCTCCGGCATCCAGCGTCCCAGAACCGAGAGAGCACGAGCTCCTCCTCCACAGCCTTGTGGGCATGACCATTACCAAAGCCTCAATGGGGGTTGGAACTTCCAGGCCAATGCTGGGATGGCTATCCACTACACAAGGGAGAGTGCAAAAGTCAGGGGACACACAGGACTACTACAGAAGTCTGTTTGCATGTTAGTGGATATCTTTTTATCCCATGAAAGTTTTATGGTTAGTAAAGATATCAAAGTGTCCTTTTTATTTTTATGTACTGGAAATTCCTGTATATTTTTCTTAAATTTCTTTGTACAAATTCATGAAGGACTTTTAATTCTGATCCTGCATATGGGGTAGAGAAATGAAAATTCAGACTGGGCCATCTTACTCTAAAAGCTCACATACATGCTTGTTTAGGTAGGGCTGTGAGCGATCTCTCTATGTGGTCAGCTCAGGGTTTTACTCCAGATGATCTAAGGGCTTCTTGAAAAAGCGGAACAGCCACAGAAAACTTTATGTGTCTGATTCTAAATTGAAAGTCTGAGAATATTTTATGGATCCTAGTCAGCAATTTTAGAATATCTTTAAAAGTAAAAGTCCTTTTCATTCTTGAGTAGTTCATGTAGGTATACAATGTAATTTGATTATATCAGTTCATGATGGTCCCCTTCAACTGCTCCTAAACCCCATCAACATGGTCCTCTCTCAACTTTGTATAAGCCCTTCTTTTTTTAAAATAACTCAATTGATTACTGTTCTGCTGTGATGAAGCAATATGACAATGAAAATATAGAGAGGAAATCATTTATTTGGGCTCACAATTAGGTCCATCATGGTAGAGAGCAGCATAGAAACTGACAGCAGCAATGGCAGTAGATGCTGGATTTTGAGAGCTTACATCTTGAGCCACAAACACAAACCAGAGAGTTTGAACTGAAAGTCGGGTGAGGCTGTAAACTCTTGAAGCTCACCCCCAGTGACATCTTCCAGCAAGGCCATAGTTCCTAAACTTCTCCAAAGGGTACCACCAAGTGGAGATTGAATGTTCTCATACAGGAGCCTATGAGGGACGTTTCAAAACACTGAGTTCGCTTAGTGTTGCTCATATCTGCATGGCTATGAAGGCGTTCACTGGAGCATGGGAAACAAACCAGTGGCCACAGCCCAGAGAAGAATGACACTCCACCCCGATAGTTATTAAGTTAGGGCTGGAGTCACGTGAGATCTTCCTCTTCTGAAAAGAAGAGTTCTTGAGCATGCTTTGGGATGCACTGTGGTAGTTTGAATGTATTAGAATGTTCTGTCCCCAATTAGAGGTACCATTTAGGAGAGGTTATAGAGCCTTTAAGATCCTTCTAGAGGAAGTATGTCTCTGAAGGAAGTCTTTGAGAATTATGGCCTCACATCATTTCCAGTTTTTTAATCTATGCTTCATTCTTGTGGTTGAAGATAAGCTCACTCAGTTTCCTGCTCTAGCCCCCATTATCAACACCAACACCCCCGCCATTATGGACACTCCCTCTAGAACCATAAGCCAAAATAAACTCCATTTTCCATAAGTTGCTTCTGATCATGATGTTTTTATCACAGTAGCAGAAACGTAACTAAAACACCCACTGCTTCTGCTTTCCAAATCATTTGAGCTCAGTAGTATTTTGCGCATCCAAAAGACACATTTCTCACAACCTCCTCCTTGCCTGGCAGAAAATAGATACTCTGCAAATATTTTGGAACTCAATTGAAAACCAATGTTTAAGTTCAAGGAAAAGAGGCTTTCTCTAGATAAAAAGATTATATAAAAACTGACTGCTTTTAAATGAGAAAAGAAGAATTTAATTTAATCAGCTTGGTCATCTGGATAACCTGAAAATACATAACATCAACTTAGAGAGACTCAAGCAGTTTGTTCTAAAAGCCAATGTTAGAAAACTTTATATTTTGCTCAGAATAATATATTCAAAGTTTATATGTTTTCAGAATAATAAAAGAAAGCATCTAATATATGTTAAAGAGGTATAGCTTAAACAACTAAATGTTTTAAGTACTTTAATGGATAAACTCTGTCTTAATTGTTATAAAAGTACAAATATTGTTAACAGTTCTTTAGTTCTGATAAAGTAAGTAGGTGAGATGAATTTTCTTCTTTCTCTATAGGACATAAAAACTCATGGTCTTAAAGTGGTTATACATCTGTGTTCCCATTGAATCTCACACTTACTTGCCACATGTCTTCTTGCTTTTGCTCTAGCAATGGATTGCATATCAGTCAGTGTAAGCTATTGACTCCTGAGGCTTTCTGAAGTTTGCATGCTGACTGTGTAATTAAAATCTGTAAAAAGAAGCACCTGTCAGATCAAACCTTACCTCCTTCAGTTGGATGTCTGTCAGCTCAAGAGTTTATTTTTTCATGTAAAAAATGTCAGTAGCCCTCTAAAATGAAGTTTTCTGATGACTCAATAAAGCATTTAATTCTTGATGGTTATGTAAGAGAATAGTAATATATACATACAACATGTGTACACACTATACATATATATTATGTGTATATTTGAGAGCATATAGAGTGATAATACTTTATATATTATAGAGAATATTATATATGTGCATAGATAGATAGATAGATAGATAGATAGATAGATAGAATTTTAACCAGGAAATTTACATGTTCCAATTTGGAAGATGAGGGAATACATACACATAAATTTAAGTGTTCATATTTCTGATGTAGGTTTTAGTATTCCTTGATATAAAAAAAATCCACTATTTTATCATCCCTGAAGCTGTTCTTGTGAGAACAAAAATCTTCTCAGTGGGAAATACCAGGAAGTTTAGTTGCAAAGATGTTATTTATTCATTATTTCAACATTTCATCAAGTAATATAGGAGCTATGCTGAGCTCATGCATAATAGCAGGCTAATAGTTTTGAACTAGAAAATATGTTAATGCATGTGATCTGAACATATATACATGGTTGCATTTCTTTATTGAACTTATCCATGGGAGTTTGAGTATGGCATATCAATACTTATAAACATTCAGTATATAATTTTTATAGGGACAGAAAAACAGTAAAAGCCTGGGTTATTTCTTTTACTTTTTTCTATTTTTATTATTTAAAAAATTTCCCTACAATGTATTTTGATCATACTTTCCCCTCTCCCAATTCCTCCCAGATGCTCCCCAGCTCCTTAGCCACCTATCTCCATGTTACCAAAACCAAACCAAACAAAAAGCACACACAGAAAATCATGGAGTACTTTTTTTCTTGGCCCTAAGGCCTACACTGGAGTGTGGTTGATACACCCAGTGACACTCTACCAGAAGAAAATTGCTTTTCCCTTTCCCAGCAGGCATCAATTGCAAATAACTTCTTGGTTATGAGTGGGACTTCCTTTTCTCAGTGCTGAGATTTTTGCCTGGCTTCATCCTCTGCATGCCTTGTGTTTGCTGTCATTCTCTCTCTCTCTGAATTTATATGTGCATAAGCCCTGCTGTTGTGTGGAAATCACCCACCATCTCTGGCTCTTACAATGTTTCAGCCTCTTTTTCCACATAGATCCCTGAGCCTTGAGGGGAGGGTTTTGATCAAAACCTATCATTTAGGCTGAGTGTTCAAACACTCTCACTCCCCACACGTTGGCCACTTGTGTGTTTCTTTGTTGACTATTGTCTACTACAAGAAGCTTCTAGGATGAGGGCTGAGTGACACATTGATCTCTGGGTATAATGATCCTAATCCTGTTGATGAACTAGAACTTCAGTCCCTACAGATTCCTATCAATGGTTTCTGGCTCCCAGAAAACTCCATCATATTCTCACACAATCCTGTTTTGCAAGCTATCACCACTGTTCTCTGCAACCTATTATCCCTTGAAGGTTTTGCCAAATGAATTTTCCGCTAGTGCCATATGACCCTAATCATTCCAGAGAGCTTTGGGTGCTCCATTTCTCATGTTCTTTCTGAAATAGATCATCCTCTGTGAGTGCTCATTGCTGTCATAAAAGAATTGTGACTGGAGACTCATCGTGCTACCCCTTCTGCTTCCTCAATTTCCCCTTCCAATTTGAGCCATTCTCACACGTACTCCTTCTTATCCCATTGTCAGGGAAGAAAGGATGAGTGCCAAGCCACTTGTGCAAATGAATCCATTTCAGGTGTACTTTCAACGGTTTACTTAAGTCTTGCACTGGAGCTGTCCCTCCATGTTCATTCCTTCAGTCAGCATTATTGAGAGCTTCCCATTTTCCACTCATCGTTAAAAATCCCCAGGCAGGATGAAGAATAGTGCCAGGATGCTGGGGATGATAAGTATACATAGGTTAAAAGAAGATTAAGATTGTGTCTCACCTAAGCTAGATGAGCGGGAGGGTGTGTGTGTGATTATATCAAGCTCTTGTCCTTCTAGATGACTTTAATTTTAAAGCTTAACAACAATTCCATCTTTATTTCAAAGTTTTATGAATATATCTAGAGGCTTACTTGAGGAGTACACTCAATAGATCCACTTAATAGCCAATAACTCTCTCAGATCACTCAATTACTGAAGAAGATGGCAAATGTTTATTTGAAGGCACTGAACAAAAATACTCTATTTTTATGTCATATTAGACAAAAGTTGGAATTACTAATTACTTTAAACCCATTATTAATCTATTGCTTTCCCAATCCATAACAACATTTTAATATCTTTATCAGTTAAAGTAGTTATTTTGATACATTAAAAAGTGAAAAATTCACATAAAGATAATTAACATCTAGCTTGGGGAGAAAATTCGTGTGTGTGTGTATGTGAAAATTCTAACATACTTACATTTCAAATTAACATATACAATGATCTAAATTAATATAATATAATTGATAAGATTTGGAATTATATGTGCACATGTATAAACCTCTAATAGTTGTTCAGTTATCAATTTTGTTGGGCTTATTATTATTTTGTCATAAAAGTGTATGTAGTTTGGAAAACTGACTCATTACAGCCCTGTCATTAGTACATGAATTTCATTCCTTCTGAATGCAGTTTCCTTGAAATTCATTCCCCCTGTTTGTTTAACATGTAATATATGCACTTAGCAGTTTATTCAGGGTAAAATATACAAACAATGAAAGGCAAATCGAAATCTTCTCCTCTCAGATGGCCAGTATGTCTCCTCTGAGTCAGCGCTTTTGCTGGTTTCTCATCCATCTTTCTAGAGAAATATTGTGATTATGTATGTGTGTGTGTGTGTGTGTGTGTATGTGTGTGTGTGTGTGTGTATACATAAACATATATATGCAGATTCGTTTTTTTGAGTATGACTATCATCACAGAATACAGACTCTTGCATACCTGTTTTACTCACTGAAGATTTTATTGAAGGTATTTCCCTGTCACTCTTTAGGAAAATAGATATGATATATATTTAATCAGTAACCTTTTGAAGGCTGTTTAATTATTTTCCAAATTTTGCCAGTGTAAAAATTTAAATTAGTGTTTTTGTATATTTGTTATTTCACTTTTAGAATTAAGTTGTTTGATTTTAGAGAGGAGATAATACTATAGGTTTTCAAGCTACACACATTAAACACATTTTTATGCATTTCATGCATTGTATTCATGTGGTATCTGACTGTACATATAAAATCATTCATTGGAAAAGGTGACGGACAGGGAAATGAAGAGATACAGCCTGAGAAAAAATTGAAATAAAAGCCATTAACTAGATCCTGGAAGAGCTTAATAGAATTTTGTGTCTTCCAAGTCAAAATTTACTACATAATCATCTGTGTCAAACTGGCCATCAGAATTTGATACAGGAGCATTTCCATGAACATGCATATCTATAGTAGCTAGGAAAACTATCAGAGGCTCTGAGCAGGTAATTCTGAATAAGCAGTCTCACCTATTATTCCCAATGAACACATAAAAGTCTATGTGTATCATAATGGGGAAGTAGGGGCACACTACTCTATATAGTAGGGAGGGGTTTTTAAGCCAGTAAATTATATTCAGTTTAGAAGTATCACTGAGATAGAGCATTTTGCAGAAGTTTGCACAAAAGATATTAAAGGTTTAAAGGCCAGATACAAAGGTCAAAGCTGATAGTCAGAAAGTAAAAGTTCAGCATCTACAGTTCTGCTTTATTGACTAAGAGAGTACTAACAGCTTTGTGGAGTTTAATAAGGGGAATTATGAAAGGGATGAGTTGAGTTTTGAGTTCCCTTGAATGCCAGTGAGACACCTGTGACACATTAAAACACCAGGGTAAATATCAAATACTACCACTGCATACAGGGCTACTTTAAATTAAGTAGCAGGAGGTATAGATGCTATAATTATCCTAGAAGCTGCTTTGACTGTGAAATAAAATGTGTACCAATGTGGATTAAAAAGATGGGATCTTTGTCTATGAGTTGGATATTCCAGGCCTTGATGCATCAGCTCCAGGATATGATGGCTGCTCCCAGCATTCCTGCATTTTCATTCTATTAACCTGTCTGATGGTTTCCAATCTTAAAGTCACTAGCAGGCCATGAAATAGCTGTTGCCATTTTATTCAAAGCGTACACATTCCAGGAATAAATAATGTGGACTAAGGAAGGAAAGCACCAAATGCTGATTGTCCCTCTTTCATGCCATTTCCAACAGAGGAGTCAGACATGGCTTTGGCTTATTCATGTGTTTCTGTTTGTTCCCACACTGCCATCTGACTATACCAAAATTTTGATCGAGGAGGAAGATTAAACACTGGAGACATGATTAAATCTCGTTGGTATTCAAAATACATAAATAAAGGGGGGAAGTTCATTTGAAGGCTTCTTACTCCACAATTACATAAATGTTCATGACTTCCAAAGCCCACCTTTCTCATTAGTTGATTTGATCTTCACAGAATTCCCATGAGCTCCCAGAAGAAGCAACACCAGCTAAAAGAATGCTGAACACTAAAAATAATATTCAGAAGCAAATTTGGTAAGATCAATGTTTTTATCGTGCTTCTAAGCAGTAAGACTGATGCCATTTGCATTGTACTGACAGAATGTTTTTAATTTCACATTGGCTATTTTTCCACCCTACAGAAAGTACAAGAAATTAGACCAGTTTATTTCCAACTTACTACCAGAAAAGAATCTACAGTATGCCTAAACTATTCAAAAGCCAATATTACTATGAGTCTCCAAATCACTACAAACAAATGGTGATCAAATATGTTTTGGGCTAAGGAGCGATCAGAAGAATATGTGGTAAGCAGATCCCCTGTTTCCTTTTTTTATATTTCCACATGTTCCCTACTGCGATGAGAGTGGTCTTTGGTAAGATATGTGGGTTTTTTTCTTTTACTTTATAATACATTGTCATAAGATGCAAACTTAATGCAGACATTAAGACAATCCATTCTTCAATAGCTAGAAGAAGGGAGCCTATTTCTTTGGCTGACAGCAACAACATCACAGTGTAACTGACTATGGGGCTGTCAATCATCAGTATACTAAGGGTCTTGAGACTTGTCTCTAGAATGGAGCTGTCTCCTATGAATGATGTCATCTCACTGGAGAATACAAAGGGAAATTAGGAGATTAGAGAAATGAGATGTCATTAGCAGCTGACTTTCCTTAACAGAGAAGCAACTTGATTTAACTTTTTTTTTTTTTTTCCAAGACAGGGTTTTTCTGTGTAGCTTTGCGCCTTTCCTGGAACTCACTTGGTAGCCCAGGCTGGCCTCGAACTCACAGAGATCTGCCTGGCTCTGCCTCCCGAGTGCTGGGATTAAAGGCGTGTGCAACCACCGCCTGGCAAAAAGTAATTCTTAGGTACTCGTAGAGTCCCACTTACATTTTAATCAGCTACTTGTGAATTTTATTTTTTCTTGTAATAACATAAAATCCATTTTTAAATATTATGACCAGGAAAAATTATCAATCAAAACAAAACAACAAATTTTTAAGATATCCTTCAAATGTGACTGAAGTCATGAAATTTGTACTAATTGTCATCCACATTAACCAATGCTTCCTTTTTATAGCACTATGCTTTATAAAATAATACAAATATTGTTGAAAGTAAGTATACGCACACAGAGGGAAGGTTTTAAAAGAACATGTTTTACTTGAAAGGGGGGGCACAAAAAGAACTTGCAAAGTATTGCCCTCTTTCCAGGCTCCAGAGTCTGGTTGGTTTTGGCTTGCCACACCTTCAGGCCTCAGCTTACAGCATATTTTCATGCTGCCTTTGAGATTAGTTGTCTTTTTTATTTTTTTTTGTGACGGTTAACTTAAATATCTTGGTACAACTAGAAGACGTCTTTTTAAAAAATGTGATTTGAACTCATTACAACATAAGCATTAACAAAATGAGTAATAAAACCATGAACATTGCCCACTGCCTCCTTCTGATTAGTGCTGCAATGTTCCCTGGATTTGTTTTCAGGGTCAGAGAAAATATAGAAAGGCATTGTTGATGGAAGTTTTATTTTATTTATTTTGTAGAAAAAAAATGACAACTAACAGATTCAACCTCTTTCCTTGATCCTCAAGCTGTATTTCATTACTTGGTTTTTTTTCTGATAAATATGCTTCATAAGTAAATTATCTTGGTTTGAACTTTGACTTTCCTCATTGCCAAATGTTCATGAAATAACAAAATATCACAACTATTGCATTTAACTTCAGACAGCCTTTTGCATAGTCTTTGCCCATTATATAAAAGCAATTTGTCATGATCATGAATATTATATAAAGAGATCCACTTTTGACATTCTTGGTTTAAAAACATCGTTCCCACCCATCTCCCTGTTTCTTTCATCATTTCTTGCTATTGTGACTCATCCATTTCCTTTTCAGTTACCATTCTATTTACCTTTTAAATTAATACTTAGTAAAAATGTAAGTGCTATGACAATGTTATATAAATAATCCCCCAGAAAACCTTCAAGAACTTTATTTTCCATTAACTCCCTCCTGAGAGCTGTTTTCGTTTCTTATAAAAGGCAATTTACTAATCAAAAAAAAAAAATCCTAACAGTTTAGGAAGTGGAACTGTTTGCTTGTGTGCATTCTTCTGTTCAGACATGACGCAGCCTGTCTGGCCTCTTGTCATTGGTCAGTTGAGTGGGTCACATCCTAGGTTGTCCTCTGGTTCTTTGTAATGATGGTTGCCTTTATGTAGTGTCAAATGTTCTTGGCAGCTCAGGTAACTTCCATGTGTCATTTCTTTTTTGGCAGGACTTAGATGATCTTTGGTGGGGCTTCTCTGTTCCTTCTACCTTCTATTTTCTTCTCTGGCTTCAACAGCCAGGAAATATAGAATGTGTCTTTTACTTTTATTCTCAAACTTTCAGTCTTTCACACAAGGTAGAAAGTGTCTGAAGTTAATGAAAGGCAATCTTTCCTTCACCCACTGGGGAAATTGAAAGTATGACCTTTCTGGGAGACATACTGAGAGGCAGGTTGAAGTATGATGAAAATCTATGTCAAATTAAACGATCTCCTCCCCACCCTGTAACCAGTCATCAGGTAAGTTAGTGCACTCAGTCAGGATTATTAGGGAGATGTCCCATCTTGAAGAATTTACAAATACTCCCTTCCTGTGAACTGTATCTTTGTTTCAGCCTCATTACTTCTTTCTGTCATTTTTTTTTTTTTGGTTTCGATGGATTTGCTGATCAAATTACACGTCAGACACCTATAACCTTGAGCAGAAATTTCAAGTACAGTAAGTTGAAATGAATACGCTCATAGCAACCTCTCCTCTACCTGAAAAAAGCATATTCACCTCTGTGCCTAGGGAAAAAAAAAATACCGTGTCCTATTCCAAATTTACTTATGACTAATAATCTAACTAGGAATGGTGATGGATTAATAATCCTTTTAGAGTGCGGATGACCGTAGAGGAAGTGCTTATGGTAGGATCAAGAAAACAGTGATAACAAATATGTGATTGTCTAGATTTTTAAATTGTGCAAAAGGCTTCATATATGTTTCTATTCTAGTTTCAAACCACAGAAAACTCCTAAAAAAGGCAGCTAAATGGTATTATGGCTGACGAGATTTTTGCTTTGTTTGTTTGGTTGAGTTTTTTTTGTTTGTTTGTTTTTTTGTTTTTTTGAGACAAGATATCCCTAAGAAGCCCTGTCTGGCCTTGAACTATCACAGAAAGGGCCAGGCTGGAGAGATGGCTCAGCCGTTAAAGGCTAGGCTCACAACCAAAAATATAAGAAAGGGCCATCAGTCTCTGTTTCCCAAGTTCTGCAATTAAAGATGTGTACCAAGGTCCAACAGAAATTTAAAGGACTTACTTTGAAGGACCTGATTGATCACATTTTCCAAACTATAATTCTATAAATAAAAATAAATATATTAAAATGAATTGTGCTTATCTACATTCATAATTCACTACTGTTCCACCCACTGAGAAATGGACTCTTGAAATTGTCATTGTCTCTGAATGAATGAACAAATACATAAACAATAAGTAAATGATTGAGATGAAGCAGCAACCAGTGTTACTTGCAAAGACTTCCCAATCTTTGTTCAGAAGACAAGGAATTCTTGGGAAGGAAATACCACCCAGCCTTCAAAGTAGTCAACCTCTATCATGCTCTGAGTGTAGAACCCAGGCTCCTCAGGCAGCTCCTCTGCGTGACAGATGTTGCATTGGAATAAATTAGTACACAGCCTTCCCCCTCCAATATCTTTCAGGATTTTTATTGAAAACCCTATTCACAATGAATTGATTTTAAGTTGTTTGTTTGTTTTTGTTTTTGTTTTTTGAGACGGGGTTTCTCTGTGTAGTTTTGCGCCTTTCCTGGAACTCGCCCTGTAGACCAGGCTGGCCTCAAACTCACAGAGATCCAACTGCCTCTGCCTCCCGAGTGCTGGGGTTAAAGGTGTGCGCCACCACCGCCCAGCATTAAGCTCAGATCTTAAAGGATTCCCTGATGCTATGATCCATATCACTGTATGTTACAGTTCTGAATATTTGATAGTCATACCTTTTAAATTCAAGTTTGTGTCTACATTAATTCATAGTTACAATGAGAGAAACACAAGGCCAGAAAACATTCTTACACTATCACCTGGGTTCCATATGCAGGATCTCCCACACATGTTAAATAAAACAAGCACTACCTACAATGGGGACTGTGGTCAGTCACCCCAGTAACATAGCTATTCATTTTATCTGAGGATCCCAAACACTGAGTCACTAATACCAAATATAGCCACTTATTAGGTCCTAATTTAATACCTTTGTAAAGCATGTACTCTTTGAAGACTAGAACGGCCAATCCTGCAGAATCTGGAGTTACAGCAATAGGAATCACAAAACATTCCAGTATCTGTGAGTCCTGCATCCCTTGGTTCCCAGACACAGCTATCCTTCCTTTTGGTGATGTGTTTATAAATGTCTCCAATTTAGTAAATAAATTTCATCTGGAATGTTAGAATTCCATGCTTTCAGAGTTTTACCCCCAAGACTGAATTAATTCTGCATTTAAGGGTCATTTTAGTATTCTTGTAGAAGATATGATCAGTAGATTCCATGATGATGGACAAGTTTCTGTATCTTCATTTTAAGAAGTAGGTTTCCTGGATAAATGCTTTAATGTATGGAATTCCATGCTGCTATAGCAAAACCCCATAGCCTTTATATAATGGTGCCAGACAATGTTCTGCCGTCAGAAAAGTCAAACCTGTATCCAATAATATATACCATGTCTGTGATAATGGAACATAACTCTTCTAGGAACGGGGAGAGATACTATAGTCTACTTACTACCAAATGACCAGTTGGTCTTCTCAAAGCATAGTGCCATGTCAGACTCTGCTTTTCTCTGTTGCAGGCCATTTGGACATTCAGAGGCTGCAGTAGTTAAACAGTTTCATACCTGTGAATGCATGCCTTTAGTTCCATTACTCACCCCTGTCTCTGACTCCATGACTGTTCTATTCACACCATTATCATGGTGGTCTGTACTGACCACTAATGAGACCCAGTAACCTCAGTGTATTTGGTTGTTTTGTATATTTTGTCATTCAGTATTTTTCCCATGGTGAATACTTTCTGATGCACTTTAAAGATGTGATACAAAGCCTTCCTATTTTGTGCACTTACAACTGCTACCTATGTACCCGTATCCTGATTGTCTTATACCCTATTCTCTAGTCATTTTATTTAAATGATTCTCTTCCACATGACTATGTCGTTGACCTGTAAAAAATAATATAGCACCATCTTTTATATTAGTGAGCTTTCCATGGCTGTGACAAATATATGATATACTTAAAAGGAAGAAATAATTATTTTGACTCATACTTTAGAGACATTGGTCTGAGTTTAGATAGTTCCTTTACTTTGGGCCTGATGAGAGACACGATATCTTGGTGGCAGAAAATGGTACTTACCTCATGGGAGAGAAGGGAAGAGTGACAGTGAGTGTGAGAGATGATGAGAGATAATGATAATGAGATAATGAGAGAGAGAGACAGAGAGACAGAGAGACAGAGACAGAGAGAGATAATGAGAGAGAGAGACAGAGAGAGAGAGACAGAGAGAGATAATGAGAGACAGAGAGAGACAGAGAGAGACAGAGAGAGAAAGCACAAAATGTACACTCAAAAGCATGTTCCCTGGTGATCTACTCCCTCCAACCAGGTACCATCTCCTAATGCCCTGTTCAGTAGGAAATCATCAACATATTAACCTATTTTCAAGATTAGTACCTTGTGATCCCATCACCTTTCAATAGTTCCAACAGCTAGATAAAAACCCTCAACACATGAGCCTTTAGGGATTATTTTATAGCCAAAACACAAAAGTCTTCCTTTTACCAAGTAAATGTCTAACCACACTCCCTGTATCTTCACTTGGGCATACTCCCTTCTCCATGGTCTTAACTTATGGAATGAGCTGCAATGCAGACATACTCCTTTTTTTGTTCTGTGTACATACACTAAGTAACTCATGGCTTCACACATTTTTATCTTTTTAAAATTATATCTTTTATTTTTGAGGTTATAATATAGTCATATCATTTCCCCTTCCCTTTCCTCTAAGATGTTGCATGCATCCCTCTTTGCTCTCTTATAACTTTGTGGCCTCTTTTTTCAATTATTGTTACATAAATGCATGTATACATATATACATATATATTCCTAAGTATAAGCTGTTCAGTGTATATGTTACTTGCATGTTTGTTTTCAAGGATGACCATTTGGCATTAGATAATCGAACAACGATCTCTTTCCTGGGAAAGACAATCTCTCCCCACTAAGCATCCCTGAGTTACCAGTAGTTCTTCGTGTAGGATTGATGCACTGTAATCTTTCTCCTATCCACTTTTAGCATGTTGTTGTACATGTTCAGCCCATGTTTAGGCAGTCATGTTGCACATCTTATGTGACCAACAAAAAGGGTAACCTTTTTAGAGAGGACTTCTTAAAATATCCCATGGAGGTCATTTGTGAAAATGGTAGATTTGATGGAGAGCATGTGTACATGCTGATGTAGACTCTGATAACCTCTCTGAGTCTGTTAAATTGACTTGAGATACCATTTCCAGAATTCTATGGAATACCAGTGAGCTTACTAAAAAGATGTCATCTCTATTTTTTTGATAGGGGGAGTTCATGAAAGTGTTTCTCTGTGTAACTCTGACCATCCTGTAACTCACTCTGTAGACCAGACTGGCCTCAAACTCATAGCGATCTACCTGCCTCTGCCCCCAAAGTGCTGGGAATAAAGGTGTGTGCCACCACTGCCCAGTCAGATGCCAACTCTTAATGGAAAATTCCAGAAATAAGGTCACTTTCTTGGTTAAGCATTCAGTATCTAGCAGGATCTAGCCACATGCTAAGGGTTCTTTTACAAATGGCATGAGATTTCTTTGTGTGGCTGATATTGTACCAAAATGAACTCTAAGATGTCTTTGATGTGATTTTTTTTTCATATGTATTCAATCCATGGGCTTCTGCCTACAGTCTTCCCTGATCATGACAGTTCTCCCATCACAGTGTCTACTGGACTGCTCAGTACAAGTAGTGATGGATATTCACAGTGTCCTTTTATGCTGTGGCTCCACTGAAAGAGAACAGATTTCTGTTTCCATGTTTATTCACCAAGCACCATCCCTAAGTATGGAGTATATGTCCTCTGCAGCATTTTTGTTGTTTGTTTCCATTTATTTCCTTTCGGGGTATTATACTTTATTAGCCATCTCTACAATGACTGTGGTGATCATTAGGATTACTGCAGCCTCCTGGCTTCTGGCCATCAGGCAGCACCCCTAACTTCTAGTACAGTATGACCCCATCATTCCCACAGCATCATTCCCACAGCATCATCCCCACAGCATCATCCCATAGCATCATCCCATAGCATCATCCCCACAGCATCATCCCCACAGCATCATCCCATAGCATCATCCCATAGCATCATCCCCACAGCATCATTCCAACAGCATCATCCCACAGCATCATTCCCACAGTATTATCCCATAGCATCATTCCCACAGCATCATCCCACAGCATCATTCCAACAGCATTATCGCACAGCATTATCCCATAGCATCATTCCCACAGCATCATCCTATTGGTGAAATTATTAAGGCCACTCCATGTAGTTAAAAGGGAGGTTTATTTTGTGGGGTAACTTACAAATGAAGGGATAGGTTGTAGGGTCTGGCAAAGGTATGGCGCAGTCCTGCGGTGTTCTCTGGAGAACTCTGCTCAGTCTACCTCCTGCATCCCCAGTCCCAGAACCAAGAGAGAGACCTCCTCTTGATCCTTGGTCTTCCACTTCCTCCTCCACCCTGCCTTGTGGGCGTGACCATTACCGAAGCCTCAATGGGGGTTGGAACTTCCAGGTCAATGCTGGGATGGCTATCCACTACATCATCCCCACAGCATCATCCCCACAGCATCATCCCCACAGCATCATCCCAACAGCATCATCCCACAGCACCATTTCCACAGCATCATCCCATAGCATCATTCCCACAGCATCATCCCCACAGCATCATTCCCACGGCATCATTCCCACAGCATCATCCCATAGCATCATTCCCACAGCATCATTCCAACAGCATCATCCCACAGCATCATCCCCACAGCATCATCCCATAGCATCATCCCCACAGCATCATTCCAACAGCATCATCCCACAGCATCATCCTCACAGCATCAGCCCCACAGCATCATTCCCACAGCATCATTCTCACAGTATCATCCTCACAGCATCATCCCACAGCATCATTCCCACAGCATCATCCCCACATCATCATCCCAACAGCATCATCCCCACATCATCATCCCAACAGCATCATCCCACAGCATCATTCCCACAGCATCATCCCCACAGCATCAGCCCCACAGCATCATCCCCACATCATCATCCCAACAGCATCATCCCACAGCATCATTCCCACAGCATCATCCCCACAGCATCAGCCCCACAGCATCAGCCCCACACCATCATTCCCACACCATCATCCCATAGCATCATTCCCACAGCATCATCCCCACATCATCATCCCAACAGCATCATCCCATAGCATCATCCCATAGCATCATTCCCACAGCATCATCCCCACAGCATCATCCCCACAGCATCATCCCCACAGCATCATCCCACAGCATCATCCCCACAGCATCATCCCACAGCATCATCCCTACAGATGGCAGTGTACCTTTACAATGGCTGTCTACTGTCATCCCCTTTCTACATGGAACCTTTCTTTACTCTTTTTTTCTCCCTTATTGAAAAATAGTTTTTTCTATATCCTGATTATGGTTTTCCTTCCCTCTATTCTTCCCAATTCCTCTGCACCTCTCCTGCCATGTGGCAGGTAAATTTGCTGTCCTGAGAGAAATGAGTTCCATCCTATCCTGCTGCATTCACTGAGGATTATAAAAATCTCATGCCAAGTGTATCTGTGTCTTGTTATTATGAAGATGTTACACACTGATAGAAAAGACATCAACTAGTCTTAATATTCTGTTTTTGTGGTTGAAAGTATTTTGTTTTTAGGATAAAAATTATATGTAACTTTCAAAATGTATACTTTCTATATTTCAAAACCCTATCTGCAAAGAGAACTTTGGATTTTTATATAAATTATGTGTGTAAAATCATTTTACTTTTTTACATTTAACTTATTTTTCCCAATTTTACTAGTTCTTTGAGAATTTTCTACAATGTGTTTTTATTATATTCACTTCCTGCCTATCTCCTCCAAGACACACCTACTAGTCTTATTATTCTTTAAATTAGCTATTCTCAATTGCAAACAATTTCCCCAAAGAACTTTTGACAATGTCCAGAAATAATTCTGATACAACTAAGGCACATACTACAAGTCCCTCCTGGATAGAGATGATAAAGTTGATGGTAGAGACATTCTAGAATCCATAGATTAGTGTTCTCACATATACATGAATCTGTTTGATGTGAACTCCTGGAATGTCAGCCACAGGACTGTAGTGATAGCTCAGTAGTTAAGAGCCCTGGATTCTGTTCCAGAGAAGCACAGTTTGATTCCCAGTATCCACGTGATGGTTCATAACAATCTATAACTGCAGTCCCAAGAGATCTGATACCCTTGTCTGTCCTCTGCAGGTGCCCAGCAACACATGGTGCACAGGCATGCATGTAGGCAGAACAGCACAAACATGACAATAAATATGTTTTTTAAAATGGTGTCAGCCATCCAGTGCTTGATAAGATCTGTTTCTGGTCTTCCTTCCTGTTCAGATCTAGCCTGTCCCAGTCAGGTGATGCTGGGATTCAGTCCTGATAGTCAGTCTGGCAACTACAAAAGGAGGCGAATAAACCTTTTTAGGAACATATGTTGATTTGCATGAAGGGAAAAAGGGAGAGGTTTTCTGCAGGATACTGTAACAAAGCAGAGCTCCTAAGCCTTACTAGAGAATGGTGGTCCACCCTCAGCAAACTCAGAGGATACAAAGAATTTTGGAGAAATGTGACATTCAATAGCATCCATCTGGTCTTTGTCTCAGTTTTCAAGCTGCAGGATTTTCCTATTAGGTCCTTGAGTTTTACATATAGTCAAACATCTCTGGAGTTCTGCTACTATCAAAATTTGGTCTTCACCTCCATCTCCCCCCATAAATGACAAGTGTCTCTTCCTATGCTACTAGCAAGGCTTTCTGGTTCTAACACTTAACTATTTAACTGCTGGCTAGCAGGTCTCAGTTCCTTACATTGGTATCAATACAACAGTGTAGCAATCTCCCAACTATGTTATGTTGGCAAGAATCATTCTCCTCATGTTTCCAAAATGTCAGCAGCATCATAGTTGCCAGTTTTTCAACAGTACATTTATCAAGGTGGTCACCATCAATGAAAACTCAGGAACCACCCACTCATACCACACACTGGACACATGACACCTGTCAATCAGTGGATCATCCTACTCACCCACTGGGGTTGGCTGCCTTTATTCTTAGACTACTCTTCACTCCACTTTTGCCAACCCAAATCCCCCAAGAAACAGATGCTAAAACAGGATTAGATATGCAAATGAGTTATTAAGGGAGAAACCTATGTAAGAGGAAATAGAAAGGTAGCAGAAGAAGAAGACCACCAGACCATGATATGAACCTGAAGACTAGAAACGACCAAGGCTACTGTCTTGACTAAGTTTGCCAACTTGTAAGGCTGTGGTTGGCCAATTGAAAAAGCCATATGTCTTTTTCCCCAAATATCTCCATTGGTATGCCCATTTCACTTACCATTGTTGTAAAGCATTCCTTGTGAGATAAGCTTCTACATAGATATAAAGACATATATTTAATGTGCCACAACATCTGAGGCCAAACATTTCCTTTCCTGTGGTAGATTACTTTTAGGTCATTTTTGCACAATCACACAATTGCTTTAAAGTGGGAGATACTATTTTCACTTAGTGTTCATAGGTAGTCACAAAAGCCAGTCAGAGCCCTGGTCTCTTACTTGCTATGTGTGCAGAGGGATGTTTTAATGGACAGGCAAGTTCTGCTTTTGTCCTCCTGGATGCTGACATGGAATAGCAAGTGAGGAAAAGCTCGCTTGAAAGGTAAAGGTTCTCATAGGAGTTTGTGGAAGCTCCATCATCCCCTTTACAATGTGTTGCAATTTATCACTCTCAGAAACAAGCATAGACCTTGGCACAACTGAATTCATCAACATAAATTATCAATTGTTAATGTTTCCCCAAGGGAAATTGAGAAACACTTAATTATGTGATAAATATCAAAGAGTTGGTTTTGTTTTGTTTTGTTTTGTTTTGTTTGTTTTTGTTTTTGTTTTTTGTTTTACTGAAGGGAACTGTTTAGAGACCTTCAAAAACATACTCCAATCTGCCCAAGATACTGTGCTATAGAAATAAAAATGCCACTTCTGAATGCAGGCTATCCTTCACTATTTGAAAGTTTTTGGATACAAATGGAATATTAATAGAGTTCCTCTTCTATGTCTAAGCTATAGAATAAAATGATGCCTGTAAGTTTATTTAAGCATTTGGCATATGCATATATCTCAAAATACAAAAATGCTATAAATATAATTTTATCAGGCCACTTCCCTATGAGTTTAAAAGTGGATTAAAAACAATTATTTCTGTCTTCAGATGTGGTATAGGGTAGTATAAAGATGTTTGAAAAGGCATAGGCTACAATTCTAGAGCTAAGAGCTGGAATTGTAGTTTATGATATGGATGCTTTATGGTGTCCTGTAAATTAAGCTACTTGATAATTCTCTTGCTTATAAAAACATACTACTTCTGTTATACAGTTGTTTTCAAAGTTAAATGCTGGTAATCAGCATATTTAAGTGTCTACCCCATACTTGGCATACAGTAGGCACATAGTAACTATTAGTTACTATCAATTGTTTTCTGTCATAAGTATGTCCATAAATGGCTGAAGAGTTCGTTATTGGAATTTATTCCTCATGTAAGGACAAAATCATTACACACAAAAATTTCATCACCCTTTTCAAGCATTTGTTATTTAGTCTTCAGCCTCTTTTCTTGTTTGTTACTCATTACTCATATACTCCTTATCCACACTCACCACCGTCCACACCAGTTTCTTTAAAGAACAAAGAGCACTTATTAATCAATAATGTTATAAAAGACTTAAAACATAGAGTAAAAGAATAAGTTTCTGTGTGTTTTCACATTACTGGCATGTTACTCTTTGTGATTTATGTGAAAATGAGACAGTCTCCCCAGGCATTCCCAGAGTTTTCAAGATTATGATATTTTAAACATAGTTCTATTAATAATCACATTCTACAACTTTGGAGGGTTTTCATTCCTCTTGTCCTAGATTTAGCATCTAATTGGCAGATTATTGGTATCTAGATATTCAATTTTGAGCTGATGATATATAAATCAACAATAAATATGAGTGAGAGTTTGAGAGCGATTTTTTGTGCAAATAGATGGATCGTGGCATCAGACTTCCAAGAGATACATTTTATGCTACTAGACCTCACACCTTCTTCCTTACTTGACCCAACTTCCCAAACAGAGGTTGGTCACAGTTGCTAACACAGTTGCTCACACAGTTGCCCTATGCATGTGTAAGATGCCAATGAATGGCTTCTAATTATATATGTTGCATGTAATTATAATTAATAAGTTGAGCTTATGTAATGCTGAGGCACCTCCTACTTTGGTCTGTCAATATTATTTTATTTCAATCACTGAGTCTATCTGGTTGTAACACTACATATATCTGCTCATGTGTTTTATTACCTTTCATTTTCTACTTTCCATACCAACAGAAGCAGGAAACATCTTGCTTGTCATGTGGTGTCCTCTACAAGGAGTCACTCCTGCATCTAGTTAGACAAGCATGTGTATATTGCTCTGTGCTTAGTTATAGCGAACATTCAATACTGCTCTGCTAATTTGTTTTTAAGAAGTGTAGTCGTGTCTGAGTATTTTCAGTATTCACTTTTCTTCTTTTCCAGGTGGCATTAAATGCAAAACAAAAACTGATCAAGAGTTTGGAATTATCCTTGGCTTATCGTGTTTCCATAGTTACAGGTCTGTGTTGTTCATCTTCCTAATTCAGCCTCAATGGCTTGCCCTGCCTTTGCGACCCAAGCTTATTAAATCCTGATTACTATGTTTCATTGGTGCTGGCCTCCTCCTTACACACTACAATCACTTATAAAGCAGGCACTCTTCTTACATTGTGATTGATGCTTTGGAGCACAAACACCAATTTCCCAATATTTCTCACCCCTCATGTTAAAGTTCATCCTAAAAGAACTGGCCCTTTTTCATGGTACTCTTTGTGGAGGCAACGAATTTTTTTTTAACTTTTCCTTTGTCAAGGTTTTCCCTTTATTCTTTTCAGTCTGTGACTAATCATCCACTTTCTACCTTTTCATCTAGAAAAGCAACTATTTCTTTGGGGATTTTTGGTACCACAATAATAAATGAAGATAATAAATAAATAAATAAATAAATAAATAAATAAATAAGATTTTGTTGGAAAACAAGCAGAACATAATATGAATCAATAGATAAATATTTTGAAAATGAAAAATATAATTCAAATAATTGGCCTGTTGCCTCCTGTGAGTGAAATTTGGAGATTCTAGACAAGTCTACAAATAAAATGGGGAAAATTGAACAAAATTGCTGAGGAATGTAATTGAAAAGCTTTATGTCAGATAGAATTGGGCTATATGTAGAACTAGCAATAACAATAGCAAAAAATAAGTCATAAGTGAAATAGTTTACTTTTCTCAAAAGGAATCTAAAAGCAGGCAGTTCATAAAAAAGATGCAGCTTCCATGTCATAAGTGTCAGGACCTTGTGACCACAGAATCTTTAGTGGTCTGATTTGTGATCAAGTATGGTGTTCCTCAAAGACCAGCTCTCATATCCACATTCCAGGTCACAAAGACATGACAGAAACAGATCAACCCAGGAAGGGGAAATTGTTAAGATCTCCTTGGTAAACTGGGATGGGGTGGTGGAAGTGGTGGTGGTGGTGGTGGTGGTGGTGGTGGTGGTGGTGTGGTGGTGGTGGTGGTAGTGGTATGAAAACATGAGGGAACTGGATGTTCTAGCTGGGGGAGGGAGAGCAAGGAAAGAGGTATCTTGATAGAGGAAGGCATTATGGGTTTAGGGAGAAACTTGCTGCTAGGGAAATTCCCAGGAACTCACAAGAATGACCCCAGCTAAGACTCTAAGCAGCAGTGGAGAGAGTGCCTGAACTGGCCTTCCCCTGTAATCAAATAGATAACTTTCCTAATTGTCATCATAGAATCTTCATCCAGTAGCTGATGGAAGCAGAGTCAGAGATCCATAGCTAAGCACTGGACAGAGCATCCAGAGTCCAGACCAAGAAAGGGAGGAGAGATTATAGGAGCAAGGGGGTGTGGGTCATGATCATGATGGGGAAACCCACAGAGACAGCTGACCAAGGTTAGCTGGAGCTCACAGACTCAGGACTGACAGCTGGGGAACCTGCATGAGACAAAATCAGGTCCTCTGAATATGGGTGACAGTTGTGTGGCTTGGGCAGTTGGTGGGGCCCCTAGCAGTGGGACCAGGATTTATCTTAAGTGTATGAACTGGTCTTCTGGAGCTCATTCCCTCTAAATGGATGCTTTGCTAAGCTCAGCCTCTATGCTGGGTGTGTGTGTGTGTGTGGTGGGGGGGGGGGGGGTTTTGGTGGTGGGGGCCATTGGTTGATCCTGCCTTAACTTGATATGCCAGACTTTGTTGACTCTCCATGGGAGGCCTTTTCCTCTCTGAGGAATGGTTAGGGGGAAGGAGGGGAACAGTATGTAAAATTTAAAAAAAAAAAAAGCCTGTTAAATAAAAAAATAAAAAGAAATAGTTCTTTAAAGTCTTAATTGAATGTGCTTACATCTCATTGTCTATAATACAGTTATAGACTCCCATATTATTGTGAATAGGTTGGAAAAGGTAGTCTCTTTATTGAACTACAAAGTAAGCAACTAAAGTTCAAGCTTATTGTTGCTATAGAAGAAGAAAGATACTGTGATCAGCTATCAATTTATATTACAAATTACTAAACAAATAAGCTGAAGAGCAGATGAGCAGTAGGCAATACAGACTCAGTCATACCGGAGTAAATGCTGTATCACACCCACAATAAAGATCTGTTTCAAATATTCATTTGTTTTAAACAGCATTTTACACAGAGAAAGCTAATCTCTGTGTGTCAAATTTCTCATTTGACATAGTTCTCATTTCTTGTAATACCAATGGTATTTTATGTAGGCAATCTGATAAGTTATTGAGGTTTAGGCAACCAGATGACTTATTTAAAATTTTTTAATTCTTCAAGCTAAATTTTTGATAAATAACTATATTTTGAATATAAATGATACTCCCATTTCCAGAGAACAAATTTAATTGCTTGGACATAGTTTATCTCCCCAGAAATCATGAGTTGAAGTCTTGGTCCCCTTTGCAGCAGTGTGAGAGGTGAGGGGCTCCTCAGAATCGAAGCTCAAAGAGGAGAAACTGCTGTCCTGGGGGACTAAGGTTGATTCCATGGGATGCTGTATTAGTTACTGGGAGAATACGTTGTGGTAAGATACCCCTTCCTGTGTTCTTGTCTACTGCTTGCCCTGATCTGGCTTTGTCTGTAAGTGACTCTGGTGGTGTGATGACGTCTGCCATGGCATTCAGCTAAGAACAGCTCTCACCAAATCAAGACCATGCTGTGGGGATGTTCAATGCCCAAGATGTGAGCAAAATAAGCCTCTTTTCTGTAGAAATTATATAGCCTTTGATATTTCATTGTAACAGAAAATGGACAAAAATTCACCTTGACTAAAGTCATGAATGGCAATGTGTTGTCCAAGATTCTAAACCAGTTGTTCTGACCAATTCTCACTAAAGAGTCAATTCTCACTAAAACACAATTCTCTTCACTTATTGTGTGTCTTTTGTCTGTTGCACTATGTTTATATAATACATAATCCCCTTAACATGTGCTTTTTATATCTACCTTCATTTTTCCCACCTGCTTTTCAGCCAGCACTAGGTAAATAATATAGCCTTCCTATTTAGAAGCAGTCTAGAATTTGTGTGTTCAGTATTTTATGCTTCTTTCATACTCTTTTGTATGAATTAGATGCCTGATAATTAATTAAGGGGAGAATAAAAGAATATATTTGTTGATAGACTGGCTAGTGGTTCTGCTGAGTAGTTTCAGGCCAAAGGCAGAAGAAATCATTCCTGAAGTGTAAGAAGAAATAAAAAGCATACATTTTGGTTGAGTTTATACTCCTGAGTCTTCCATTGTAATCTTGAAGGTCAAATAAGGGCTGTAAGTATTAACAAGGTTCTGTGCAATTTTGTTTCTGATTGCTTGTTTTTGTTTGTCCTGATCTTATCATCTGGGAATATGAGAACAAGTGAGAATATAAAAAAGCCTGAAGAAATAGTGAGAGGAATGGTGTTTGCTGAGAAGACAAAACGCAAAAGTAATCTCAGAGGTAGTGGAAAGGATGAGATGGGGGGGCAAAGAACAGGGCGACATCAAAGAGAGTTCAATATTTCAGAGCTATATGGAGAGAAAGAGAGATAGGAACTGTGATTATTAACCTCTAACCTCCTTTTTAGGCCTGGTTAAGCTCTATTCATAGTTGAGGAATTGAGGGTAGGTAAACATGTATGACTAAAAGGGAATAAAAGTAGAAATAGGTTATATCCAGCAAGAAATGACCTATGACTACAGAATGATGGTATCAGGCACAGAACAAAACACTATTGTGGGGGATGGAACAAGTTGAGATGGGGGTAATCGGAAATCATGGGTTGGTAGAAAGGCTACTAATGTGAAAAAGAACACTTAAAATAAGGACGGTGGACAGGTACCAGAGGCAGGCTCATGACACCTGAAGGAGGAGACTGACGAGTGTGGGAGATAAGAAGTGACATCTTTCTTTGAGAAGCAGTCTTTATTCAGGCCACGGCATTCCAAGGTAACTTTTTAAAATGTGCTATTTTAGCACATAACATAACAGAAAGAAGAACATCCTGTGCAAATTTAATCTTTGGGAATATTCAAAGCAACAGCATATTGTTTATTATCATATTTCATAATCGCAGAGTCATTCTACGCCCTGACATTCTTCTCAATGCTTCTGTTTTCCTCAGCACCGCTATATGCCACATGTGTCACACTTCCTCAAACACATAGCTTTGACTGAATTGAATCTTCCTCTAGGACATAATGAATGGACTACATACACTCTAGACACATTACCACACTACCAAAATATCCAACTTTGCGTTTTGTTAACATAGATGGTGGAATTTTCCATGAACAGATCTCGGTACTTCAGTCCTGTCACAGTCCTCAAATTGATCACTTCCTTGATATGTGTTGATTCTCATCATTGATCCATACTGTCTTGTCCAGGCCCCTTTTATCAATGTATCATCACTCTCAAGAATATGAGAGTAACAACGCCTAACAATCTGATGTCATTTCTTTACAAAATTCAATAACATATTTGCCAGACTCATCTTATGTTCCAGATACTTTTGTGGGCAGCAGGGTTATACTGGTACCTAAAGCAAAATCCCTCCCCTCATGTCACATATATTCTGGTAAAGAAAGTAGAACATAAAATGAATAATTTAGTGTGTGAGATGTCAAATGGCAATAGATTCCACAAGCAAAAATGAAGGAAAGATAGGGAGGGTGAATTGGGTGTAAAGGAGTAAATGAAGTGTAAAATGGAATGAAAGTGGAAGCCTCCTTATGATGGTGATATTTGTACATAGATTTGGAATTAACACACTGAACTAGACATTCTGGAACCTGAGACTGTTAACTTGTATAGCCAGAGGAATTAAGAGTTAGTTTAGGTAAGGTTTGAGGAGGCCTCATTAGCAATTTGCCCCTGGTAACTACTGAAAAGTTCTCTGTGAAAGGAAAACACTGTTTTTTTTTTTCTTTTCTTTTTACTTTTCTTTTTTTTATGTGTTTTAATTTTATACATCAGCCATGGGTTCCCCTGTCTTCCCCCCTCCCGCCCCCACCTCCACCTTCCTCCCATCCCTGACCCTCCATTCCCATGTCCTCCAGGACCAAGGTACCCCTGGGGATTCATTTAAACCTGGTGGATTCAGTACAGGCAGGTCCTTTCCCCTCCTTCCAGGCTGAGCATGTGTCCCTGTGTAAGCCCAAGGTTCCAAACAGCCAGCTCATGCACTAAGGACAGGTCCTGGTCCCACAGCCTGGGTGCCTCCCAAACAGATCTACATGAACAACCTGGATGACAGTGGGAGTAATGAAGGGCAAGATTTGAGGGAAAGAAAGTTTAGGGGAGCAAGAGATCCTAGATGGATCAAGAACAGGAAGGGAGAACACTGGGTTTTGAAATCAAAGGTGACAGGAGTTTGTTCCAGGACAGTCAGAAGTTACTTGTAGGTTTTGAACATCCATATCTGCAGGGAGTGGGATTTGGAATATGAGAGAAAGAACTGAAGGTGATTAAGGGGGGTGGAGGAGGCTGATGCTTTCCTGATGATAGAAAAAAATGTATTTAAACATGAGAAGCTCTGGGACAATGAATTGAATTAGTGAATTCAATCATTTTAATAGATGGCATTTGTTACCTAGGAGAATAAGTTCTTGAAGCATATTCTAAAAATCTAGTATAATTGTTATTAAATTTAAATTCAAATGCAAATATTTGAGGCAAAAATCAACTCATTTTGTCCCAAAATACAAAGGGCATGATACAAAACTTCAGGACACTCCAAAGTCTCAAGTAAGATGAATCCAAAGGGATGATCTCGAACGAAGCAGGAATGCAAATGGTCACATGGGAGGTCTTTATTAATACCATCAGCAGATCTGTCACCAGAAATGTGTCAACCAAAACTCTTACATCTATTGTACTCTCATGAAAAAGTGAAAGACAATGAAGACAACTGCGGGTAAGGAAGATCAGACTGGAGGCAATCTGAGACCATTAGATATTTCCTGTAAGAAATGTGGGAAGTCCTGCAGGGTGTGATGAGAGAAACTGAAAGAAACTCTTGAAATGGTATATTTTTTGAAAGATCTTAATAAAGGTAAATAGATGAGCAATTATAAAAGCTATTGTTATTACTCAAAAATGTGATACAACCACAGGAAGAAGCCACAGATAATATATCACAAAGGAAGCATCTCCATTGTCCTATTTCTTCCTTGTAGGCCCCATCTCCTACAAGTTATACTTGGAAAATGAGCTGAGCATTCAAACCAAGAGCCTGTTGGGGACATTTCATTTTCAAACATAACATCACACAACAGTGTCATCATACTTTTTTAAATGTATAAGTAGTTTTACATCATAGATTGTCTCAATGGCTTTTTTAAAAGACAAACATCTTACAAAACATCTTTTCTGATCACAATGGGGTTAAATTAGAAATCAACAACAGAAGCAAAACTGGAAGATTCATTAATCTTTGGAAATGCAAAAATGGGCTTTTAAATAGCTAATATATCAAAGACAAAAATCTCAAACTAAATTAGGAAATATTTGGAAGTAAGTGACAATGAAAATATAGCATGCCAAAATGCCGAAGATACAGTGTTAGCAGTAAGAGAAAAACTTACATCTCTATGTACTTATATTAATTAAATATAGTGTGTGTGTGTGTGTGTGTGTGTGTGTGTGTGTGTGTTTGTGTGTGTGTGTGTGTTTGTGTGTGTGTGTGTGTGTGTTTATATGATGGCACACCACTCTAGTCCTAGCACTTGGGAGGTTAAAACAAGGGTATGGTGAGCTTAAGGTTAGTGTGAGGTACAAAGTGAGACCCTGTCTCGGAGAGAGCAAGGAAGGGAGAGAGAAAGGTGGGGTAGAAGGCTTCCTACTGACAGCTTTGTGAAAACTGAAGCAAAACTCCTTCTAAGTACTATCAAGACAATGTTAGCAGCAAGGTAAAAGGAATGGACACAATAACAGTTATTGGTATTTGTTACCACCTTTTCTTGGTTTGAATGTGGAATGCACCCTGCAGGCTTGTGTGTTTGAAACCCTGGTTCCCAACTGGTGGCCCTGCTTGTGTTGTGGAACCTTTCAGAGACAGAGACTCACCTTGGAGACAGAGCCTCACCAGAGGAAGAGGGTAAACATGGATGCCGTGACATTGAGAGTTAAGGTAACCAGCCCACCTCCCACTACTGCTACCATAACTTCCTTGCCATGAAGGAATGCATCCATTCGCACAATCAGCCAGAATGTGTTCCTTCTTGAGCTGCTTCTTGCTAGGAGTTTTGCCATAGCAATAAGAAAAGTAAGAAATAAATTCGATGTGAAGAAGTAGAGCCATTTCTGTGGTGATACTTGCAAAGATGCTCTAACATCATCACAATCTCCATCAAAATTCTAAAGACTTTTTTGCAGAAATTAAAATATATATATATACATATCCTAAAATTACTTGTTTGAGTCTTTGGAAATCCTGTGAATGCTAGTGTGGTGGTCTGAATGAAAACAGTCCCTGTAAGATCATAGAGACTGGCACTATGAGGAGGGAGTGGCACTATGATAAGGTGTGGCCTTGTTGGAGGGAATGTGTCACTGGGGGTGGGCTTTGGGGTCTCAGATGCTCAAGCCAGGCCCAGTGTCACTCTCTCTTCCTGCTGCCTGCAGATCCAGATGTAGAACTCTCAGCTACCTCTCCAGCACCATGTCTGCCTGCATGCCCCTATGCTTCCTACCATGGCAAAAACTAAACTAGCGAACTATAAGCCAGCCACAGTAAATGTTTCCTTCATAAGAGTTGCTGTGGTCATGGCATCTCTTCACAGCAATAAAAACCCTAACTAAGACAGCCGGCATGGGAGTAAAGATTTCATTTTTACAAAACACTAAATGGCCAGCTAACTGGTCTATTCACACCACCTTATTCTTCCATATCAAAGAGTCCACTTCTTCTTGTCTATCTAGCACAAAGCAGAGAAATAAGTAACAAATCATGCTGATCCTATAGGTTACATCATAAAAAACTGGGAAAGTATATTAAAACTGCTAAACTGTGTGTTGTACAAATGTCATGATATCACATCTGTATGAGAATAATTGAATTAATTTCAGTCTTCTGCACCTAATACCTTTCTCCTACAAGGTATTAAAGAAAGGTAGAAGAGATAAACTTGCAAATATACATCTATATGAAAACAAGAAGAGAAAAAAATCAATGACTATTTATGCAACATTGTGTCATAGCAAAATATATTATTAACTTAATACAATGTTCTTAAGCTTAAGTCTATATTTTTATATTTGATCATTGTCTCTTGGTCAGCAAAATAATTGTTCAACATTGTATTTACATGCAAACTAAAGTTGGGAAAGTATTTTGTCAGAATTTGTAAAAGTTGTATATTTGTTAATTGATTGAAAATCACAATTTTGTTGTTTTGATGTTGTGTATTTTTCAATAATACCCTTGCACAGAAAAGAAGCATTCTTATATTTGGAGCCCCCAAATATCGAGTATTTCAGAGTTTTAGATTTTTAAATACTGCTATGTTCCATTTTAATACACTCATTTTTTAAATATTATATTCCTGGCAGAATGAGTTTATCAATGATCTCTGTAACTTCACATCATATTCTTATATCCACTTGAGACATGGGATATTTTAGAGAAGAAAAAGTAGACTCGAGCGCATCTTCCATGAGCTGTAGTCAGCATCTTCATTGGTATTAAGAAAGCAATGACTGAGCCCACCTCTCTATCTATGGATTTATAGCTTTCATGGCATCTGGAAATGATTTCTGATTCTTTTAGTTTAGTATTCAGGACTCAGCTTATGCTTAATTTTTTAAAATATGTCTGAGGACTGAAGATGTAGTCAGTAAATACTTGTGTGCAGGTATAAAGACCTAAGTTCAGATACCCACCACCCACTTAAAAGTCAGGTATAGGGGCTGAGAGTTGGCTTAGTGACTAAGGACATTTGCTGTTGCAGACCACTCAAGTCCATTTCACATATGGCAGCTCACAGCAGTCTGCAATTCCAGGTCCAGAGGATCCAACACCTTTTTATAGACATACATGGTTCACAGAAATTCATGCAAGTAGAACACTCATACACTTAAAAAAATTAAACATTTTAAAATTTAAGAAACAGTGGTGAATGTCTGTAGTCCCAGCATTTGAGGGAGTGCTACAGAAACAAGATGACCTCTGGATCTCACTGGCCAAACACTCCAGATGAATCAACTAGCTCCACGTTCAGTGAAGAGATTCTATCTCAAAGAGTAAGAGGAAAAGCTATGGAAGGAGACGTCAATATTGACCTCTGACCTCCATATACACACACATAAATGTACACACCAAGAGATGTGTATACACATACCACATCATGCCTTTACACATATTACACAAACATACAAAATGAACAAATATGTTCTAATTAATTAGAACAGTTTTAGGTTTGTAGTGAAGTTGAATATAAATTACCCAGAATGCACATTTTTCTCCTGTCTCCTCAGAGACACAGCTGCCAATGTCAGGAGCTTCCATCAGAGTGAAGGACTGCCACACCTGATTAATCTTCACTGTCACTCTGTTATGCCCCTAAGCACATGTTACATTACATTGTTCAAATGATGCTATATATTCTGTGGGTTTTGACAATGTATAATAACATTTATCCACCAATATAGTATCACACTGTTTCACTGTCTCAAACAGTGGTCGGTGCCTTGTTAGTCCCCGATGACCACCAATAATAGTTTTTCTATTTCCATAGATATCCTTTTCCAGGGTGTCACACAATTACATAGTGTGTGGCCTTTCAAATTGGCTTCTTGAACTTAGAAATATACACTTAGGATCTTGCCATATCTTTTCAAGGCCTAAGATTTCTGGATCCCTGGAGCACTAAACTATATCCCACTGTCAGTTTGGCACAGTTTATATGCCCACGTCTTTACTGGACATACAAATTTAAAAGACACAGTATTTTTGTCTCCCCCTCTTCACATATCCTTCAGGGATTCCAATATGCATGTATTACCTACCTGAAGTCATTCCACAGGTCGTCTCTGTCTTTTTATATTTCAGCTTTCATTCACTCTGGGCTTTGTTTCAAATAGTTTTTGTTGTTACTTGTTCAAGTTTATTGATTCCTTTGTCCACAGATTTAATTTAGCTATTATTTTCTCTATCCAATCCTTGCAGTTCCTGTTTTATCTTTTTCCTTCTTCATAAAGCCCAACATGTCCTCAGCTAGGTCCTTCTGGGATACAACTTTTGGCATCAGCCTATCATTGAGAAGTTAGTACCCCTCATGGTTGTTTTACAAGGCAAAAACACAGGTATCTTCCAGTATAGGAGAAACTTTATCTGTTATAGGGACTAGTTGGGCAACTCAGAAAGCTCTGAGTGCCCACAGTGTCTGTGTAGCCAAAATCACAGGAGCAGACACTCAGCTGTCCCTGAGCTGTGACTGAATATCTAAGTCATGGTCATGGCTTTACACAGTTTCATTGGGTACACATTGAAATACCCAGTGTCTCTGCTCAACTAGCCATCAAATCTCCCTTTGGCTGCTCAGTTGCCCTTCTACCCTGCAAGATAAAGAAAGATACTCAAAGTAGTTGTCTCTTAACCTTAGCCTTTAACTGCTCATCAGCTCGCCACCTCTCTCTCGGGTATAGATTATCCCCATTTGATACAAATCTGCTTTTATTTATACCTTTAAAGTAACCTCCTTCTCCTTTCAGTAATAATCAATATATCTGTTTTCTTGTACCTGTTTCCATTTTTTTGGGGGGGGACTTCCAATATAATTATTATGCTTATTATTATTTCTGACAGTTTTTCTCAGACAGTTTAAAACATGTTGTGTTAGTTTGTTATGACTAACAAAACTAAGTGCCAGAGATTATGTGGATTAAATAACAGAAATTTAGTCTCAGTTTTGAGAGCTGGAAGTACAAGATAAAGCATGAACAGAATGGCATTTTTTAAGACTTTCTCCCTAGTAGTCATTTTCTGGGATCTTGTCTCTTTACAAGAGTGTATCTGTTTCCGGATATTCTTTTTGTGAGGATATTAGTCATATTGAGTTTGGGCCTAATCAAATGGACTTATTTTAACTTAGTATAATTTTGTAAAGAGCCTGTCTACAAATGCAGCTGCATTCTGAAGGTAGTGAGGGATTGAGACTCCAACATACAAACTTTAGGAGGAAATTTCCATCTGTAATGCATGCTTACTACTACTTCACATTGATAAAGTCTAATGGTTTATTTTCAGTGACTACCAGAGTGTATCAATCAATCACATTGGATACAACTGATACGTATAACTTCTCTGAAACACTTTCTTCATTTTGGCCATTCTTCTATCTGCTTTTCTGGTCTCCCTTGCCAGTTCCTCCTCACATGACCTCTAAGAATTAGAGCATCACTGCACTTAGTTCTCAGAGCTCATCCACACTCATTATCTAGGTGATGTCACGAAACTACAAATTTCAGGTAACATCTGTAAGTGCACAGAAGTCCTAAATTTATACAGAAACCCAGACGTTATCCTTAAATTCTTGATATTTGTATTCAACTACCCACACATTTCTCTAAAATGTTGTCTAAAGTAGACATTCTTTGCTTAGTGTTTACAGATCCCCTTCTTACCCCCCAGGCTTCATTATGACAGTCTGACTCATAATAGAATCATAATAAATATTTGCTAAATGAATAATTGATCACAATTACAACCAGCATAGTTAGTCTTCATGGAAGAAATTTTCTCAAATGTGACTTGGACTATGGCCTGCGAAACTGATTTTGCTTGCATAACTACTCTATAAAACTGGGATAAGAGAAGAGAATGCTATCTTTCTTTGTTCCCGGAAAAACTGCCTATAAGAATCTTCTGATTAAACCTAGAATTCAGTCTTTTAAAGAAAAGACATGAAAATTGAATCTCTGGTATTTTCATCTTATAAAGTGAGTTTCTGCCAATGTGAAGTGTGTAACCTGAATGTGGTTGTTTCATTATTGATGGTAGAAGCAATCCTTAACTCTCTCCGTGCAAACTTTGCCTAGGTCCACTGAAAGGTGTAATGTTAGCATTAAATTCTACTTCTTGCATTTTCTATAATTTTCAATTTTCCAGTTGGCTGTGTACTTGCTCCCAGAGTTACAGGAATTCATCCACCCAATATGTTGGAGACTAAACAAATTAGTGCTGTAGATCTTTATTTAAAGGTTGAGATAGAAAGCAAATAAAAACTGACTCCTTTTGGGCCATGCAGGTGGGCGACAAAATTAGAAAGGGAAAAAATCTGTTTCCCATGCTATATTTGGGCCTCCTTATCTTTCACTTACTTCTAGATACTTTTTTCAATGGCAAACCTTCTGGAAGTCCACATGAAAACAATGAATTCTGATAGGTAGTGCTGCTGGTAATAAAGATGACTAAACATAAATATTTACAAATTAAAAACTAAGTGATGGTGCAGTTTGACTACTAGGTTCTTATGTTGCTTTCCTCTGCCATAACAAATTCCTACAACTTCAAATGACAAACTGAATTCATGCCTGCAAAAGTCCACTTTGCCATATGAGGTTACACATTCACAAGTTTGAGCATTAGCATGTGGACATTTTGAAGGGCCATGTCTTATCTCAACAGCATGAGTGAATTGGTGTCAGCACTTCTTTTTGGTCCTGCTGTTCTAAATACTCATTGGTAATGCACAGTTACGTCAGTGCATATCTTGGAAACCATGCTTATCACAATATGATATACATGAATTTATAAACATTTCTCCCATGCTTTCAATGCATTTATTTCAGTGAAATCTCCCAGGATATAGATTTCTGCTTTAAAAAGTAACTAACAATTTGTGTACCCATATTTTGGCATCTTTGCTAATTTCTTGTTAGAATGATTTAGGATTATCACCTTACTCATACAACAACATAACTGCTTACACTACAGGACAGCAATGGTGTTCACTGGTGAGGCTAACAGTCAGATCTGTTTTGTGTTTTGAAGTTCACTTAAGTGCCACATAAAATGAGTGTTTGTAAGTCTCTTGATTCAGCAACAAAAACATTGTATTTCTCTTTCCCTTTATTTCTCTGCTTGATATTAGTCCACAGGGCCAAGCTTCTCAGTGGCTTAAACTACAAGGATAAACTACACACAGAAAACTATTTCATAGCTTTAGAGTTAGTTCAATCCAATATTATTAACCCCCCTGTAATAATATGAGTTTCTGTGCCCCTGTGTGTCCCATGTGTGTGTATCCCTGTGTGTATGTCCGTGTGTGTGTGTATGTCCGTGTGTGTGTGTGTGTGTGTGTGTGTGTGTGTGTGTGTGTGTGTTCAAGTGCTTCCTCTGATTTCTCCTCAAGGCTATACCTGTCCTCAGCATCACATGTAATTTAGAACAAAACACAATAAAAAGAAGGATCTCTGTACTATCAGAGAGGAATATTCCCATAGAATGTCTCAAAGGCTTCTCTTCTGGGCTCTATCCCCAGAACTGATTTTCATGCGCAGACTGAATATGCAAAGGAGACATTAAACTAAGTCTGGCATTTAAAATATCTCCAGTAAGAGGCAACTTCTGCCAGCAAGAATCAAGTGTAGTAAATTACTTTGGAAGAAGGCAAATAATGTCTGTGTCGTTTTATGGCATCATATGAACGTGCCACACTTTATCTCTTTCTCAGAGACTGGCTATTTAGGCAGTTTCTAGTCCATTGGTATTATGAGCACTTCTGAAATAGACTGGTATGTAGTTGGAGTTTTCCTGCCTGGCCCAGTCAGGACAAATCTCTCTTACCCACCAGTCCCACAGTTGCTCAGACCCAACCAAGAAAACACACAGAAACTTATATTGCTTATAAACTGTATGGCCGTGGCAGGCTGCTTGTTATCTACTTTTTCTATCTTAAATTAACCCATTTCTATTTATCTATACTTTGCCACATGGCTCGTGGCTTACCAGTACCTTACATCTTTTCATGGCGGCAGCTGGCAGTGTCTTTCTCGAGTCTTCTACTTCCCAGAATTCTCTACTCTCTTGTCCTGCCTATACGTCCTGCCTGGCCACTGGCCAATCAGAACTTTATTTACACAGAGCAATATCCACAGCACTGGTAAATATCTCCTTTGTTACAAATATGCAAGAGTTTCTCTATCACATATAACACGTACCTTATAAGTAATATCTTATTAATGGAATCAAATTGCTTTTCAATGTAGCACTATTAATTTACATTCCTTCCAGAAGTGTATACAGCTTTCTGTTTTCCTATAGCTTTCAATTGAAGTTACTATTATCTTAATTGTATACATTGTTGGAGAATGGAAAGGTTGAAAAGTATCCCTTTTTGAGATATTCTTGGTTATATTATTTGCCTATTAATTGAATGTGCTTTTTAATTTTCCCATTTTCAATATTTTACAAAGTAAATATATACACACAAGCACACATATATAAAAAAGAGATTAGTTTTCTAATAAGAGAGAAAGAGAGTGGGAAATGGTGTGGGTTTGGGTTGGTAAGGAGGTATAGAGGACCCAGGAGGAGTTGGAGGTAAAATCATAATCTGAATTATTATAAGAAAAAATATATTTTCAATAGTAAATGAGATTAATACCTACAACTATATGTGTCTTATTTAACAATAGTAAAATCCATAATTGAGTAAATTAGTTATACAAAACTTACAAATAAGTAATATTAGGTTGCATAAGATGAGACAGGGGTTATTGGTGTCATTGCACATTTCTCTAATGCCCTGAGAAACTAGGAGTGACAGATATAAAACCTCTACCTGTGACTATTATATTGCCCATAAGGAAAGAGTAGAAATAATTAGGAAACAATCTAGTGGGCCTTGGCTCTGTCTAAGAAGTGGACACAGAACTGGAAGGAGCATGCAGCCTGGAGACCCTGTATACCTATCCATGAACTGGGAAAGGCTAGAAAGCTCAATGGGTAGCAGCAAGCTTGGCAAACTAAGTTTGAGTCCCAGCATCCCCATAGTGAAAAGAGAGAATCCTGATTCCTCTTTTCCTACAAGTTGTCCTCTGTCCTTTCTACAAGCATATTATGGCATGAGTGCAATACACACAGACATAGACACACACACTGGGCCCTGTCAACTTGTCAGCATTGGCTAATGGATAACAATTCTCAGGGATATGTAAAAGGGGTATCAGTGGGGCTAAAGGAGGAAGAAGGCAAGCTTGAGTTCATATTACTACTGCAGAGAGTGAAGAGATGACTCCACATAAGAGAAGAACCAGTTTTTGAAGTTCTAACACCAGAGAATATCAATTCATTCTGTGTGTCTCAGTCAAACACTTCTAAATGGAATAGCTAGGAAATTTAATTTTCACAACCGTATAAAGGACAACCCTGTGAGGCAGGGAGCATCAGGTGTCTCTTCAGATGTAGGATAGCTATAAAATGCCACTTCAGACAGAGATTCGTTTGTGGCTAAACTCTTGCAGCTATCATCAGTGCTGAGGGCTGTGACATGGTGTCCCTAGTTGAACAATTCCTGAAACAGATGCTTGTAGCATCTTAGTCTTTCTAAGGTCACTATACATAGGATGGAACAGGCTCAGCAGACCAGTAAACAAAACAGGGGTTATTGGTGTCATTGCACATTTCTCTAAAAACATTTCATACTCACTCTCCTCTTGTGTGGGGAGCCTACATCTCAATCAATCCATCTTTTAAGTTAAAGCTATTGTTTCATTATTTCATTTCCTACTTTTCCCATTTTACTGAAAATGCAAGGAAGATGTTTTCTAATTTCAATTCTAGGCACTTGTGTAAGTTTTGGAAATCTGTTGTCTTCCTTTGCACCACTGAATTCAGTGGGCTTTGAAGGTTTATGCTTGGCAATTCTAAGTATCATGCTGTGGGATGGTCTGTATGTCAAATGTGTTGCTTTGATTAGTTAAAATAAATAAAGTGCTGATTGGCCAGTAGCCAGATAGGAAGGATAGGGTAGGTGGGACAAGGTGGAAGAGAATGCTGGGAAATGAAGGCTGGAGAGGGAGACACCACCAGCCACTGCCATGACAAGAAAGATGTAAGGTACTGGTAAGCCACGAGCCACATGGCAAAGTATAGATTAATAGAAATGGGCTAAATATAAGAGTAAGAGCTAGACAATGATAGCCTGAGCTAATGGCCAAGCAGTTTAAATAATATGTGTCTGTGTATTTATTTTATAAATGGGCTACCAGACTATTGGGGCTTAGTGGGACCTGGAGAAAGGCTCTCCAACTACAGTATCATGTTAGATTACTTCTATTTTCCCATTCTTGAATAATTAAATGTACATCCAGGCTTGGAATTCACAGAATCAACAATTTTCACATTCTTCCTCTCACTAGCTACCAATTGTTACAATCTGTCTCTCAGTTTTAAAGCCACTAATTAAATAGTTGATTTCTATTTTGATACTTGTCCAGTACCAAGGAAAATGTATTCCTTCTCTAGCCTTCTTGCATATCTGTGAAAAAATGTCTTACGCATTCAGAAGGGATATGTTTTACTGGTGTTGAGATGATTCTCTTCCAATTCATCTGTGAAACGTGACAAAAAGGACCTAGCCATGAAAGGAGAAATGATATTAGTGAAACAAGACCAATTTCCAAAACTATATAAAATGTGTACTGAAGGCATCAGAATTAGCAGAAGAGCAGTAGGAAGACTACTTCATCTCCATTGGATGGCCAAAGAAGAATCTATGATGGTTTCCCTGAAATCTGTCATTTCTGAGTTGAGAGATTTCACAGAGTTTCAAGACTTTCAACAGATGGGGACACTGAAAGGCCCAAGCTTCTACAAATTATGATTGGGATTTTCAAGCAAAGACTTCTGTTGCCCTTTTTATTGTCCCTCACATTTTGTTGTTAGTGCTCACATCCCCAGCTGTTGAGGGTGCTGGAAAGACAGGGCTTCTGAGGCTGGCACTAGTATGACATTGACAGAATGAAAACATTACCCAGGACATGAACACACAATGAAGGATTCATCTTTTCTACTGCTCAAGTTTTAAATTCATAAATTTTAAAGAAGATGGAGAGATAATCAAAGAGTACCTTGGGCAGATAAAGTGGTAACGAAGAAAAACAGCATGGATATGCAGTGGATATCTCTTTATGAAAATAATCAAATCATCTTAGGATCAAAAATCCACATACAAACAATATTTTCATACATCTCTGTGTGAATTCAACCCAACAAGCAAAGCATAGACAAATCCTATAGATAGGAAAATGACTATGTCAAAAGAGACTTAGGGGATTTGCATCTACAAGAAGATGTTCTCTTATACCAAGAGAGTAAGAACACATACTTGTTTCACATTTGGAAATTGGTGTAGAGCTTCTGAGTCTTTGTTCGGGAAGATACTTCAGAATCGAAGCATGGTACCAAACCAAGTCAGCGTCTTCTCCCTCATCATGTATGTACTTGAGTCCTTGATAATAGTTATACAAAGTGGCATAACTGTTGCAGTGCTGTTCAGAGAGTGGATGAACTTTCAAAGACTGTCACCGGTGGAAATGATTCTTATTAGCCTTGGCGTTTCACATTTCTGTCTACAATTGGCATCAATGATATACAACTTTGGCACCTTTTCTAGACCTGTCCAAGTATTGTGGAAGATATCAGTTATCTGGGAGTTTATGAACATTTTGACATTCTGGCTAACCAGTTTTCTTGCTGTCTTCTACTGTGCCAAGGTCTCTTCCTTCACCCACCCCATCTTCCACTGGCTGAAGTGGAAAATTTTGAAATTGGTTCCCTGGCTGATATTGGGTACTCTGATAGCTTCTTGTTTGTCAACCATCCCTTCCATTATTAAATATCAAATCCAGAATGAATTAATCACCCTGGATCATTTACCCAGAAACAGTACTTTGATTGTAAGACTTAAGATGTTGGAAGAGCGTTTTTCTGGTCCTCTTAAAGTTATTGGTTTTGGTATTCCCTTCCTTGTGTTCCTGGTTGCTATTATCTTACTCACAGTCTCACTGGTCCGACACTGGGGGCAGATGAAAGACTATAACAACAACAACTCCAGCATGAAAGCTCGGTCCACTGTTCTGAGGTCTCTTGCTACCTTCTTCGTCTTCTTCACCTCCTATTTCCTGACTATAGTAGTCTCCTTTATAGGCACCATATTTGATAAGAAATCATGGTTCTGGGTCTGTGAAGCTGTCATCTATGGTTTAGTCTGTATTCATTATACTTCACTAATGATGAGCAACCCTACATTGAAAAAAGTACTGAAGATGCAATTCTGAAGCCGAGAACCTTCCTGTGGCATGAAAAACTGTAAAGCCTCTGGGGTAAGAAGACTTTGCATTGGCACAGCCCTTATCTGATTATAAAATGCCTTGAATGCAAGCTTTGTTTCCTTTCAGGCCACAGGTGCCTGACTTTATAAATCAACACCTGTCTTGCCTGTATTCTGACCCACTCCTTTCCTGTCCTATCCATAGTCCCAGATTTATTTTGATTTTCCTATGACTACCTTGTCTCTCCTTAGTTTTAGCCACTTCTGGAATGTCTTACTATTGCCCAAACACTTTTCTACTGCTTCTGAACCTTCATGCAGTGATTTATTCCCACCTTTACCTCTCTCCAAATACCATCACTTTATTCCTTTACAGCTCCAACAAAAATTTAATTCTTATTTTATTTCACTGATCAAGACATTGTATTCTTCACTAGAATGGCAGGCCATTTATCCAGTCTAGTCTCATCCTTAATATCTCCAAATATCAAAGATTTTGGTGGGTTAAAAATTCATAATTTTTATTGCCTTGATTCTTGCTTCACTTGTACTCTTAGAGTGAACATTATGGATAGATTCCTGTATTAGTTTCTAACTAGTTGTATTAATTTGTTTGTGGATTACCCTATGTAACACAGAGCTAAGAAGCCCTCTTTACTTCACAACACCTGAGTAATATCAGCTGATATTTCTTATACTCTGTTCTGTGCTTCTAACAATCCAAAGTCTTCCCCAAATGGGTAAGAATATAGGTTAACAAGAATTACTAAATAGTCTTATTAATAAAAAATACCCAGAGCCAGGTATTGGGGTGAAAGCTGAAAAATCAGAGAAACAGAACAAACCAGCCACATTCTTACCTCTATGAAATTCTCAGGCTCGAGAGAATGAGTTCCTGTTTCCTCACAACATATACACCTTTCTGTGTCCTGCCATATTAATTCCTGGGATTAAAGGCCTATGTCCTTCCCAAGCAAATACATGAGATCTCAAGTGCTGGGATTAAAGGTGTGTGCCACCACTTCCTGACCTCTATGTCTAATTTAGTAGCTGGCTTTGTCTCCTGATCCCCAGGAAATCTTTATTGGGGTACACAATATATCACCACATTTTTCCTTTTCTTCTCTAAAATAATAAAAGGTTATAACTAATATAAGAAAAAATATGTACAATAACTATATACAATATAAACAATCAAGAATTATATTAACAATGTCCAGTTCATAAACATTTGACAAATTCAGAGAAAATATTCCATTATTTATCCTGTTTTGGTGAGTTCAAAATGTACTTCACTTTCTACCCTAACATGTACTCCCAACCAAAAACTATCCTTTGATTCTTTCAAAATTAGACACTTTACAGCTCTGTAGTAAGTTTCTTTTTTGAATTTGTTAACAATGAAAACTATAACTATAAATGTGTAATGTCTTTCTGTATGCTGTGAATATGTGTTGCTCTGATTGATTGATAAATAAAGCTACATTGGCCTATGGTGATGCTGCTTAAAGGCAGGTGGGAAATCCAAGTAGAGAAACAGAGAGAAGGGCAGAGTGAGGAGATGACAGCCTGCCACCCAAGGAGCAACCTGCAGCAGACTGGCAAAGCCATAGAACATGTGCTAAAAACACAGATTAATAGAAATTATTTAATTTAAGATATAAGAGCTAGCTAGCAAGAGGCCTGCCATAGAACATACAGTTTGTAAAGAATATTAAGCCTCTGAGTATTTGTGTTTTAAGTGGCTATGGGACCTTGGGGCCAGGCAGATTGGAAGAAAACTTTTGACTATATTGGTTGCCCAACATGTTGGCTTGAGTGTCCACCTAAAACCTGAGAGAACTTAATAAGAGAGTCTAAAACAGAGCCCAAAACAGCTTCCTACTTCATGTCTCATGTGGGTTTCAAGATCACAGCATTTGGGCTTGAGCGCAGCATGGCAGATTCCCAAATTGGTTCACAGAGCTGTCTCCAAGCTTGCACAACACACTGCATGACTGATTTAGCTTTTACTCATACAAACAAAAAGGGCTGATGGCAGCATGGACTCCAGAGTTGGTGGGGTAAGTGTGACTCTCCTGGGTATCTCTGCCATGTTGAAAAGCTGAAGTGGGTGGAGTCAGCAGTCAGGGCTCCTGCTTCAGTCTTAGCCATGCTGCAGTTTGCAATGATCAGAAAAGAATGATAGATACATAGAAGACGGATTCAGATAGAATAAACCTCTAAATAGTTTACATTATATGTAAAAGTGTATGTAGGCTTGGAAGAGAAAGGAAAAGGAAGATATACAGTTATGTAAAGAAATATATAATTAAAAAATAAAGTCTTTAAAGAGACATAAAAATAATATAAAACATAAACCACATAAAGATGGAAATCACACAGAGAGTCTGGATTATATTATCTTTGGGATTTTTAACTACAGAAAGGCATTTGATTGTAAAGACTACTCAGTTAAACAAATATGTATATTTTAAAAGTATCTTGACTTCAAATTTTGTGTCTAAGGATACATTGCTTTTGAAAGAGGTTCTGCTTTTGTTTCCACAGAAGATGAGAACCTGTGGATTACTTCCAGATTAATATGGTTCCATCAAGGAAGACCCCCTGAGAGGTCTCCAGATGATCCAACAACCAGAACAGCTTCAAGGCAACTGGCTCAGAGAATATAGCCTCACAGACTACTCCAGTCAGGATTTGACAATCATCCTAAAATTTTCTTTATGTCTCCATAAGACTACCAGCACCCCCAATCAGCAGGAAGTAGCCTAGAAAACTATGCCCACATTCCCCAAAATGGATTACAGTTGTTTTTCTTTGTTTAGGTTGTTTATTGCAAATTATTGTTGGTCATAGTAATCTATTTCTAAAAGAAGAAAGAGGGATATTATATAGAAGTGTAGGATATAGATATCATAGGATGAAAGGATAGATTATTGAATCTACTTTTAAAGAGCAACAACTTGTTTAAAATGTCTTACATTGCTATGGATTTTAGTTTATTTATACAAATTTAAAGTTAATTTTGTTATACTACATATATTTCTACTTTTGTTTAAGGCATTATATTTATGCAACTCATTTAAAATTGCAATGAATAATTAAGAAATATGATTAATAATTAGTCATCTATGATAATCACACTTATAGTCATGTTAGTTAAGTTTTCTAGGTATACATAGATATATTTCAATTAAGTAGGTAATCTTTAACACTTCAAAGACCTACAGAATATGGCTTTTAAAATATTTTAAGAACTTAGACTTTTCTGGACATTGAGAGATGTCTGCTTCTGGCAGCACTGATCTACTTCAGAGAAGGTGATGGACATTGAAGAAACTCCATATGGAGTTTGATTTCCTTATGGCAAAAGTTAGCTAGACTGCTAACAGAATAATATATCAACTGAACATGCAGGACCCATGGAGAAATGATCACTAAATTTTGCCAAAACAAGGCGAGATGATCCTTCAGGTTCCTCCTTCACAAAGGAGACTGCCAGATATTCCATAGGACAGAGAGAAGCAACTATAATACTCTAGGCTGAAGACAGGTGCCCCAATGTTGCAGAGGAACTTTGGATGACTGTCCAAGTAGCCAGCTGTCTCTGTTATCCTAGATTTTTGGAAGTTGCCTACAATGCACTTCCAGTTAACTTAGGTACTATTATATCCTTCCAGGGTCTTTGATGTAATTGAAGACTAAATGGTTATAATTATAATTTTCCTTGGTTATGATAAAAAGATAAATTAGATATGAAGCTTTAGACTCACAAATATAGGAAAGATGATAAAATATTTTCTTTAATTTTGCCAAATACAAATAGACAATATTATAACTATAATTCTTACTTGTTAACTGTTCTATTATACATAATTTTACTACATTAAAGTTAAAACCTTCCTTTTTAATTAGACAGAAAAGGGGAAGTGCTGTGGGATGTCTTTCTGTATGCTGTGAATATGTGTTGCTCTGATTGGTTGATAGATAAAGCTGAATTGGCCTATGAGAAGGCAGCTTAGAGGCAGGTGGGAAATCCAAGTAGAGAGTCAGAGAGAAGAAGGGCAGAGTAAGGAGATGTCAGCCTGTTGTCCAAGGAGCAACATGCCAGCAGACCAGTAAAGCCATGGAACATGTGGCAAAACATAGATGAATAGGAATGGGTTAATTTAAGATAAAAGAGCTAGCTAGCAAGAGGCCTGCGACAGGTCATCCAGTCTGGAAATAACATTAAGCTTTTGAGTGATTATTTTATAAGTGGCTGTGGGACTGTGGGACTGTGGGACAGGCAGGACTGGAGAAAACTTTCGACTACATATAGGAACCACAGAGCAAACAATTCTGAAACCACCCACAAGACATCATTGTTCTATGGAAATTCTTTTTAACTTCCACATCTAACAAATATCATAGACATTTCCTTCACAGGGTCTGGTCTTACCTCCCCATATTTTTCTATTCACCTCTCTGCTTTTCATACTGACTCACTAACAACCAAATATCTCAATAATATCTAACTCTGGGCCCTTTTTGTCTCAGCTTCTCTATCCTCAACACTTACAATGTATTTCTCCAAAACACAGTCACATTTCTTCCAGCATTCTGGTACCAAGGTAAAGAACACACCTTTTTCACTTTTGTACATGGTGGACACATTTGGTGACCTGAACTTCTGGCACTTTTTTTCGAAGAATGAAACTACTCCTGAAAGCAAACCATCCTATGGAGAAAAAGATACAGGTAACTCATGCTTGGTTGTGAAAGCAAAGCTCAGTGTCCAGAAAGAAATAAATATTCTTTCTCTTCAATTTGTCACTCTGACATGTCTTCCATGTTGAATAACTTTTGAAACTGAGGGCATGAATCTAAGTAAAACCTGAGAGACTGCTTCCAAAATTGCCATTCAGCATTTTTTCCCACAGCATCACTGATATTGCATAAAGAAGAGAGAAAAATGCTGTCCCACTCAAAGAAGGAAGTGTTCCATGCAATCAGGATATCTCCAGAACTGCATTGGTTCACCTGCAGCTGAAGGTGGGATGGAAACTGGTGGATTTGGTAATGTCTACTGAGCAGAGACTCACCTGCAGTGATACTATACAGAAGAAATGCTCACAGTGTGACCAAGGCTTCTTGGGGCGGTCTGTAAGCTTCCAGGGAGTTAGGCTGTAAGAGTTTGAGATCCTTTCAGAATGGATTGAGCAAAAGCCAGTGAAACTTGGATTATACCTTTGTTATTTGTAGCTACATTCTGAAGGGTTCCTGCATGTTCCAAAATCTCAGATAGCTGGAAGAAATAAGAACTGTTCTCTTTACATGAATATAAATAGAGAAAAAGCAAAAAGAACCCCCTTGCCTCCACTATCACACACAGAGATACTATTCCAGAAACTGAGGGATATTTTTAGTGTTCTCACTATCTTACTTTAAATAAAGTGCAATGGAAAACTTATCCATGATATACATGAGGTTGGAGTGTTAAAAGCAGCTGAAGGGATGAGGAAATATGAAAAAAGAAATAGAAACAGAAATATGCTTGTCCTACATATTTGTGGCACCCACAAGTTCCCAAGGAGATTTTACATACATTATCTCATTTCAAGCTGGAAGGACAAGTCAAGATCACCCAACCAACCCTGCTGGAAAACAGACCTATGAAAGTTAAATCTCTGCTGATGACTCATTCTCAACTTAAAACCAATGAAATAGAAAATGAAGGGGTGCTTGTTAAGGGAGCAAAGTGTTTCAATCCAGAAAAAGAAAAGATAAAAAGGGAGATACTGTAGAAAAATTATAGAGATAATGTGCCCAAGAATATAGAAAATCTTATGAGAGTTTTAATTACCAAAGGGCTAATGTGTTTCTGTTGTTCAATCTTCAATACTGTATCTTATATTAGACACACTATGCTTAGCAGTGAGTGTATTATGAATACTAGAATGAAGAAAGTTATGTTTCTATGTTCAGAAGCTGAGTGGTAGCATCAATGAAGTAGGGAAAACCATGTGAGCATTGTAGGATGGCACCTGCAAAGACATAACACTATATACATGTCAAATTATTAAGAATTTGAAAGTAAACTTCTGCCCTTTATACAGTGTCCCATGATCTTGGTGAATGGCTTATATCACTGTGGAGACTGGAAACTGATGAATTCCTAATAACATCTATCATGGAGTCTATTCATAATTAGACAAACTCAGATTTTATTTGATAAATAAAAGTCTTTCTCCTTTATCCACATTCCTACTAGGTAGAATGTATGAGCACAGAAGTTTCCAATGCACCTTTTGGCCTCTTTCTGAGTCTGGTAGTCAAGATATTACATCATCAGCCTTGGAAACACCTGCTAAGTCCTAACTCCCAATAATCTACAATATAAACCTTAGTGTTTGCATGAGACATACCTCATCGCTCCTTCCTGAATGTCAATATCCTTGCACAGGATATTTGCATAGGCTCTCTCCATGCATAGAAAATGCACACCTCATATTTGCTGTCATTTACCTTTCCCATCCAGTATTCCCTTTCTAAAGGCATTGCCTTTCTTGGCCTAGCACTATTCCTGCTCATGCATGAATGCCAAATCTACTACAGGCTTTTTGTTCCTCAAAGTTATTCTTAATTCTATTACACATCAATGTGATATCAATGAGAGCTTCCTCACATTGCAGAATTTTACTTTTTAAATTTGTACCTTTGTAAAGGTTTTCTATGCACAAGAAATTAAAGTACTTTTAAATGATGCCAATGAGATGATGAGTAACATGTCTGAATCTGGGAATTTAGAATTAAATAAATATTATGTAATATTATGACTTATCATAGTACCAATTTACTGTATTCTACTGGGAATGCAAAGATAGATGGCAGTGTGATCAGATCAGCATGTGATCTCTCACAAAACAAGTTGTGTATATTGATGATGATGCCCAAGGAAAATCAGAATATCTCTGACCATTTTTTCTTTTGAGAAGACCTAGGCTGGGACTTGGGTGCTTCATAGAAGGTCCACAGTAGAAAAGTGTTTGAAAGATAGCTGCCTCTCTCTTACTTATCAAAGAATGGTAAAAGCTGAAGAGCCTCTCATGTTCTATTTTTGGTTGTGAGCCTAGCCTTTAACAGCTGAGCCATCTCTCCAGCCCGCCTCTCATGTTCTAAAGAATAGGAAATAGCCTAAATTTCAACCCTCTCCCCTATGGAGGATGCCAGAATATACCACCAAGCAAGACATCCCTTCATTTCTTACACTTCCTTCAATTTGATGATCCTTCAGAAATAAGAAGAAAGGAAAAGATGTGGTAGACAAATGAGAAACTATGCCTCCAACTCCTCAGCCAGCTCTTAATTAGACCAAAAATAGGTGATGAAATTAATTTTTAAGTTTAATTGCTAATTTACAAACCTTAAAACAAAAACATTTGCTAGATCCATAAGACTTATTATCTGTGCTTGAGAAAGGTGGATTATAGGAAAATGTTTAGTTAGAATATTTTGATTTTTTTCTTTCTTTCTTGTGCTTGGTCTAATCATTAAGTTTGTTACAAGAAGTATAAAAGATGGTAAGATATTGAAAGTCTTGATAGTTTTTTTCTGAGATTGAGTACCAACTACTGTGCATTAGATTTAGATCCTACTTAAAATTATTCAAAGATAATATCATTTCTCAGAAGAGCTAAGCCAAAGGCCTCTTTCTTATTATCTTAGTTTTCTATCACCATAGTCACCATGGCTCCCTACATCTGAATCCTAATGGAGCATCATGAAATCTAAGGCTTCAGAACAGAATCCTTCCACCCATAGTAGAAAACCCTTAACCTAAGGCTCTAATTTCACTCTGTTCTGATGTTCATATTTATATTTTATGTGTTTTCCATATATCCTTGCATTTCTATTATAAATTATGGCAATCTATTTTCAAAATTGGTCTTGTTGCTTTTAAAGGAGACAGACAGATAGAGATCAATGATAGACAGACAGATAGATAGATAGATAGATAGATAGATAGATAGATGATAGGCTTGATATTTTCCAAGAGGAGGATATCAAAAGAACTTTAGCAATAGAATATTCATAATGAAATTTTAACAGTAAGTCATTTTTAAATATCTTGTAATACTGCTTTTGTTTCAGAAACGTATACTAAGAAAGAGAATATGAGGGACCTTTTTCTCCTAGACTTTAGAAGACTATATCAGTAAGCTATAACACATGTCAGGGACTCAAAGTAAAGACAAAAGCTTCCAAACAGGAGGATTACATCATGGACTTTCTACATGGAACTATCACTAGAACACAGGACTCATTTATCATCCACAGGTCAAGTCCCCAACACTCAGGGCAACATATTACTGAATCAGTTTCTTCTATTTTAATAAAACATTCAAAATTGATTCTAAGTATGAATTGGCTAGCTTTAATGACAATAATTGGATAAACAATTTTAATGCCAAGTTTCCCCTAAGTTGATATTTTTGATAATATGTATTAAAATGGCATTATTATCCATTTATTGGATAGTAGAAATTCTTTATGGATTCATTTTTTTCTTTAAAATTTAATTTAAATGTTTCATTCTTTTTCAAAATAAATAAGTAAATGAGTGTCTATTTTAAAACTATGTGAGATGGAACTGAATTACAGGCAAGGTAGTCAAAATGACTGAGAATAATCACTTACATATTTTCAGGGGAAAGTGACTCTTCAGATTTAAGTTTAAAATTAGAAGAAAGATAAATTTCACAAGCTTTCATTCTTAAGGCTAAAGATAGGCTGTGTAGGTAGTTATTTTGAGGATGTTGGCAGATCAGTGTTGTCAGTACTTGAGGGTTTGAATGAGGCTCACTTCAAGAAATTGGAAATACCATGGTCTTCCGGTATAAATCAAGAAATCAGCTTTCCTCCCTACTCCTTCCCTAAGTGCAACCATCTCAGAATTATCCAGAAAAAGGTTAGTTAGTGCAAGGGTTCTTCAGTCAAAATCAGGATTTATATCAAAGCAGAGTCCATACTACATAGAAAAATGAGGGAGCGGGTCTTAAAAAGAGAAAGGGAAAATAAAAATTTCACAAGCAAATAAAAAGGTAACACACATTTAAGGTAGGTCCACATTTGGTCAGTTACATCCAGGGAAGGAGAATGTTTGGTTAGCCCACTTGAAGCTGTCTAGTTCTACTGACAATTGCTCCATGCAATAGCCCATTAAATTTGGGTCACATCAATTTCCCCAGTTTTCACTCTGTTTACTGCTTTACCCACTGTGCTGATTGTTACTTTTCATCACGTGTTGTGATGGCTACTTTAGAATTTATTACAGGCCCATAAGTAGCTGTGAGTAGAGAATTCCATATCCTATAACAAGTAAGTACAAGATGGATAGCATAAGATGTGAGTATGGCACAGTAAGATATTTGTGCCTAGGCTTAGGATATTTGGAATGACGTTTGTTTCTCACACAGATTGGTCGACCACCTTTGTTACCATAATGAGAACATCTCAAAAAAATCAATCCTAGTCCCTTTGGATGAAGCTAACACTGAGGTACAATTCCTTCTCAGAGCAGAAAACCATTGAATCTGACAGTCATCTGTTGAGACCATATCTTCATTTGGCTCTTGTCTCCTTGCTCTTTCCAGTATCCTTCACTCATTTTTCTTCAGACAATATTCTTTTGGTAGAATCTGTGGTGGGTAATGTGTTCCCTGAAATATTGTGTGTTCCCCAAAATAAACATATCTGGGGTCAGGAACAGACAGCCACTAGAACAGAGCCAGAAATGGTGGCTAGAAAATGGGAAGAGTAAGCCATAACAGAAGTTGGGCAGTGGTGGTACACACCTTTAATCCCAGCACTTGGGAGGCAGAGCTAGCCAGATCTCTGAATTCAAGGCCACTTTAGATTAGAAACAGCTAAGCATGGTGACCCACGCCTTTAATCACAGGGAGTGGGGGCAGAAAGAAAAAGGTATATAAGGCGTGAAGACCAGGAACTAAAGAGGAAAAAGCATGCAGTTAGTTAAGCATTTGGTTGGTTAAGTGTTCAGGCTTGGAGCAACACAGTTCAGCTGAGATTCATGTGGAGGAGGACTCAGAAGCTTCCAGCCTGAGGAAACAGGATCACCTGAGGAACTAGCAAGGTGAGATAGCTGTAGCTTGTTCTGCTTCTCTGATCTTCCAGCATTCACCCCAATAACTGGCCTCGGATTTGAATTTTATTAATAAGACTCTTTAAGATTTATACTACAAGAATCCCTTTGGAGAATCTGCTCAAATTTCTCTTGTTTTAAGAAGATACAAACAAAGACATTAGCTCATCTTAGTTACACTGTAATAGAAAGCAAGCTGAAGAAGGAAAAGGAAAAGATATTTAAATATTCCCTTTCCAAGAAAGGGAGCATAACTCCCCACTCCTTTGCTGAGGAAGCATTTAGTGACTATTGTAGAGCAGAAATTCTCAAGCTGTGGGTCATGACTCCTTTGGGGGTCGAATATTAGATATCCTACATATCAGATATTTATATTACAATCCATAACATTAGCAAAATTACAGTGATGAGGTATCAGCAAAACTAATTTTATGGTTGTGGTCGCCACAACATAAGGAACTATATTAAAGGGTCACAGCATTAAGGAAGGTTGAGAACCACTGGTCTAGAGAGTATAGTATGAAGAATGAGGAAAATATTGATTCCATGGGAAAGAATCCTAAAAACATTACCCAGGAAGGTGACCAGGCTTAACATCATCAGGGTGCTATCATATTTTGCAGTATGCCATTTTAGCAGAACTTAAGAATGACACCCTACCTCTACCATTTTCATCCTGAATTTCAGTCTACCCATAACAAGAACAGCAGAGAAACCTGGCCAGAAGGACATTCTGCCAGGTTCCTGGCCCTTCAAAGTTCTCCAATTCATGGAATGCTTGTAAAACCATCACAAACTGGAACAGGATCAGAAGCATGTTGATTATGTACACCTTGAAAGGAACCTAGAGAAAAGACACCAAGAAAAAGAGAGAGGAATCTTAATAAATATTAGCATTAGTTAATAGTCATGTAGCAATGTTGAATTTGTTAGTAGTGACAAGCATAGTCATGAATTCCAATGAACAGTAGAGGCAAACAAATGTTGCTGGTTTTGTCTTTTCTTTGTAACTTTCCTATCAATCCAAGTGATTTTAAAATGTAAAGAATATTTTATAATAATTTCCTTAATTATTCTAATACATGGAAAATTTTGTCTCATAAGAGTAAGTTGATTTTTTTCGAGTGTTTTGTAATTGCTGGCTAAATGTCAGACATCTTATATAGAAGAGTAGAGGATGATGCAAACAATATTTGTGCATAAAGATGGGTGCATCATTTCTTGTATCAAGGTGACAGACACCTCTTCTTCTTCTTCCCTGCCATAAGTAATCAATTCTCATAACACTCCTCTCTTTAAAAGAGGTTGCTCTCTTCTATATGCCAGACTTTGTAGTTGCCCTGGGACCTGGACTCTGTGGTGAGTTCAGGAAAATTGTGACCTCTTTTCATTTATTAAGGTCTTTTTCATTGAGAGATAAAAGTACATCCTTATTGGCATTCTCCATCCTAGGAGTAAGCACTACATCAGAGTGGTTTTTTTTTTCTTAGTTCTACATAGCTAAGGCCCTAACACATGCAGTAGAGAGAAAAAAACAGAGGGAAGTGATTAGACCAAGATATTTTAGAATACGAATTTCTGAGTGTGTGAAAACTCACAGAATCTTAATCTCAGAGGAAATATCAAAAGACATCTATCTTAGTCTTAAGATCTTCAAACTCTGTCCTCTTTTGCTAAAATTAAACCTCAATCTTCATGTTCCTTCCTAGGGAAGATGCTTCCAGCTAAAAATCACTATGGCTTTTGCAATGCCCCACCAATCCAGAAAGCTTTTTTCCCCTGAAATTATGAAAAACACATATGTGGTTTTTCCACTGAACAAATAAACACTATGGTGCTGAAAATGTTTCCAAATTATATACCCTTTCCTAATTCTTGTTATAACACATATAAAGACAGGGGAAATGTCTCATTGAATAAAGTATTTTCTACTCAAGCATAAATACAGTGTAAAACCTGGAAATGCATGGAAGCTGTCTGTAATCCCAGAAATGGGGAGACAAAATCAGGGGATTCTGGGAGAAGATGGCTAGGTAGACCAGCTGGAATTGATGAGCTCCCGCTTCAATGAAATACTCTGTTTCAATAAAAAAAATGTGGAGAATAATTAAAAAGACACAGTCAACTTCAGGCCTCCACATGCAGGTCTATACAAGTACACAGGCCCCTGAAAATGTGTGCAACCACACACATGTGAACACATACACATACCACACACACAGACACATACAAAAATAATGAAGCACCCTATGAAATCACTTCTTTCCCTAGTTTGAATGTATTTCATATACTCCCCCCCAAACATCCAACAAATAGTCAAATTTTTGTCTGTATGTGTATAGAGGGAAAATTATTATATATCAAATTATATAGAGAACTTACAAATGCTTATGGACAGTGAATGTCAACAGATTAGTTGTAAATGCAGGAAGATAAAAAATAACAGACTCAGAGATGCCAGGCCGAAACTTTTTTTATATGAGAAGGTTCAAAGATGAACTGCATCTAACAGAACCGGCCCGCCGAGGATGCAGGGTACTTAAGCCAAAGATGCCAAGCGCCAGACAGACAAAGAGCTTAGGTGATGGTGCAAGTATAAATCATATGCCTTTGCTTTCTTACCAGAGGCAAAACCCATACAAAGAAGAAATAAAAAGCATCTACAACAAGAGGTCTAAAGAGTAAAGCCCACCTTGTTTCTTTTATTCTTAAGTGCCCAAGAAAGAAAAAGCCTACAATGCTTTCCACTAGCAGTGACATGTGGCCTGGCCACAATACTCCCCAGACTTCCCTTGTTGGAAGAATTATCTGACTTTTGATTTAAGGAAAAAAAAAAAAAAAGACTAATACAAGGGAAAATTTTCTCAGAATGTGCATTAGTGTTGTTTTGAGTTGTTTTTTTGTTTTGTTTTGTTTTTGCCTTACTAACCATGGTAACCCAAGGGCTGGGGAATGTGAAGTAAGCACTCTTGCCCTGAGCTGCACTCCCAGCCCAGAATAATGATTGGCTTGTTTGTTTTTGTTTGTTTTTAACTAATTGGAGGTGTCAGTGTGTTCGTGTGTGTGTGTGTGTGTGTGTGTGTGTGTGTGTGTGTGTGTGTGTGGTGTGTGTGATTGGTATGTGATGTGTACATGGATAATTCATGTGTGTGGTATGTATATATGTGCATGTGAAATGTATGATGTACATGTGATAGATAGGGATGTAATGTATGTTAGCATAGCTGCACATTCTAGAGGATGCCTGTGTGCCTGTGGAAGTCAGAGCTGCACATTCTAGAGGATGTCTGTATGCCTGTGGAAGTCAGAGGACAACCTCTGGAGTTGGTTTTTACCTTCCATCTTTCTTGAATCAGGGTCTCTGTGGTGGTTTGATTCAGAATGGCCTCCATAGGTTCATGTATTTGAATGCTGAGGAAGAGGCACTATTTGGAAAGATTAAGAGGTATGGCCTTTTTTCTTTCTTTCTTTCTTTTTTATTTATTTATTTTTTTAATTTTTTTTAACCTGAGGTTAGAACCCAGGGCCTTGTGCTTGCTAGGCAAGCGCTCTACCACTGAGCTAAATCCCAAACCGGTGTTGCGCCTTTAATCCCAGCACTCAGGAGGCAAAGGCAGGAAGATCTCTGCGAGTTTGAGGCCAGGCTGGGCTATAGAGTGAAAGGCGCAAAGCTACACAGAGAAACCCTGTCTCGAAAAACCAAAAAAAAAAAAAAAAAGGTATGGACTTGTTGGAGGAAGTGTGTCACTAGGGATGGGCTTTGAGGTGTCAGAAACCCATGCCAGGCCCAGTGGCCCAGTGGCTTTCTTTCTTCCTGCTTCCTACAGATCCAGCTATAGAACTCTTAGCAACTTCTCTAAAGCCATGGCTGCCTGTGTGCAGCCATGTTCCCAACATGATGAAAATGGACTAAATATCTGAAACTGTAAGGAAGCCCCCCCCCATTGAATATTTTTTTTTGTAAGAGTTGCTGTGGTCATGGTGTCTCTCACAGTCACACAACACTGACTAAGACAGTCTCCCGTACTGTTTCTGCTGCTCTGTACACTCTAGGCTAGCTAGCTTGCAAGCTGCTGGGCATCCTCCTGGCTCCGCATCCATCTCCAGGGAGCAGGGCTGTGATTCAAGACATATGCTACAGCGTCCCAAGTTTAGTGTTGGTGCTAGGGGTCTGAACTTAGGCACTTTAGTAGTTAATTCTGAAAGCAACTGTACCCACTGAACCATTTTCCTGGTTTGGAGAATGTGAATTTTTAAGCAAAGCTTATAGAATTTTATTGGTCATAATTTCTAGGGGAAAGTTTTAGAATGGTCTTTTTATAGTCTCCCAAACATAACTTTCATCTTATTAACTAATCACTTATGATGATGAAGTCACAATAATTCTGATATGTAACACTTAGATACTAACACCAGGAGCTCTGGGTGTGGCTTCTTAAGTAATAAATTTATTTTTTCGAGACAAGGTTTCTCTGTGTAGCTTTGTGCCCTTCCTGGAACTCACTTGGTAGCCCAGGCTGACCTTGAACTCACAGAGATCCACCTGGGTCTGCCTCCCAAGAGCTGGGATTAAAGGCATGTGCCACCACCGCCCGGCAAGTTATGATTTCTTTTCTTCAGGTACAAACAAAAGCAACTCAACATTGAATTGACTACAAAGTAAATTTTAGGGAGATGACATAAAATTAAGTGTATTTGTTAGAATAATGTCCCCAAGAAAATTATTCATGGGTAAGATTTTTCCTTTAAAAACAAATTATTCTAATGCATGTGAAATTACATGAGCAGAAACAGAGAAATGTACTCATGAAATTATGAACACATGGCTGGTATACAATGGACTTATAGTTCCAAACCTCCTAAGATACATGTCAAGTTACTTTTAGTTTGAGATTTCCTTTTATACTTCAGTGGATGTATACTTTCTTTAGATATACATTTTTTAAATGAGAACATCGTTTTGAAAGAAATAGAAGACATAGAGGTTTGGTTTTAATTGAAGAAAAGATGATTTAAAAAATATCAAAACCAAATCTTTGAATAATAGTCTAATCTTTTCTTTTAATTTTACTGATGGCTTTGAGGTAGTATTTGTAGTGTTTACCTCAAGATTATTTGAGTCAGGTTTATTTAGTGTTTTAAAATGATAATTCCAGCTTCCATAGATTTTTCTGGAATTAATAACTCAAGTAGAGCCCAGGATGCCATAATTTTTAAGTTTTCCACATGGTTTAAAAGAACACTGAAGTAGTAGAGTGTCATACATCCTTTTCTGGAAAGGCTAAATGCCACTTATTGTAACCTTCCTGCACTACAAGTCTAGAGACTAGAATCTAGTGCTAAGATACAAAAGCAGCCATTGACAATGTCTAATAATAAAAATGGTTGTATTCTAGCAAAATGGTACAAAACTCCAGCAACCAACTGGATTCCCTCTGTGGGCTGCAATTTGGCAACTCCTTCCCAAATGTGTCCATTTTCAACTTGTTACTTTTCTACTGCTGAAAACTTCAGGACGAAAGCAACTTATAGAAGAAAGAATTTATTCTGACTTATGTCCCAGAGATTCCATAGCAGCAGGGCAGTGGCAGCAGGAAGTCATGGTGGCTAAAGCAAGATGCTGAGAACTAACACCTTAACCATAAGCACAAAGCAGAGTCACTTGGGAGTATGGCATTAATGCTGTCAAGGCAAGCTTCCAGTGACATACTCCCTCCAGCAAGGCCATACCTCCCGAACCTTCCCTAACATCTCACCATCTGGGGACCAAGTATTCAAATGCCTGAGACTAGGAGGAACATTTCTCTCTCAAACCACCACCCCACCAAAGTTTCAGAAATGGGAATCAAGAAAAGATGCACCAGCCAGTACTAATGAAGGGTTAGAAGAAAAGGAAGAGGAACTGCAAACTGTCCTTGGCTGATGACCTAGAATGTTATCTCTGTTGTAGCTATTCAGAGAAGGAATCTTTATCATGACCTAGTCAGATGTAACTTAATTATCTTCTTAATTAAAAAGCAAGCAGCAGCAGCATTCTGGAAACCCACTGCCTGTCTTTCCAAGAAGCAAATAACCGAAGACGGAGGAACTAGATGTAAAGCACCCTTACTTCCATAGTAGCTAAGTTACAGAACCAATCTTGGTGTCCAAAAACAGAGGATTGGTTAAAGAAAATGTGTATTTACATAATGGAATTGTTTTCAGCCCTAAAGAAAGATAAGTTATGCCATTTGCACAAAAGTAGCTCCAGGTGGAAAATAATTATATGAAAAATATTAAAATAATAGCTAAAAGAACATTACACATTTTTTCTCTCATTGTATCACTTGAATTTTTACAAATATCAAAAAATCATGACTGTATATGACATGCAGGGAGAAGTGAAACTGTAGGAGAATAATGGGGAACAATGGGAAGGGAGGAACCGAAGCAGAGAGAGCAATGGCAGTGAGAATATTCTTAGCACACAATAAATACTTTTATAAAATACCTGTATATAAAACAATACCATGTATAAAGAATACATGCAATAAAAATTTTAAAATATAAAAATTAAATTTCAGACATGTAAATTATGATAACACATAATGTTAATATTATGTTTATTTTATTGAAAAGAAAATAAAAGCAATTTCATATTTTAGAAAATACTAAATTGTCACAAAACATCAGGCAGAATGACAAAGTGAAAGAGAATCTCTATGTATTTGATGAAATTAGGATACAGTTATATGACTCTTCAAATATATATGGTTAGGAGCCTGAGATGGAGCTTAGTCAGTAAAATTCTTATTCTTATTCTTAATACACAAGTATGAGGTCCTGAGCTCAGATCACTAGCAACCATATAAAAGCTTGTGTGGCAGCATTTACCTGGAACCTTAACTCTTAGGAGTGTGGTGGGGACAGAGACTGGAAGATCCCTCACTCTTGCTAGCAGCCAGTGTAACCAATGACAGACTTTGTATCAATAAATAAGGTGAACAGCTATAGAAGCAGATGTTGGATGTCTACCTCTGACCTACACATGCACACACACACACACATACACACACACCCACACATTCAAAAAATGTAGTAAAAATTCAGCTAAGGTAAGACTGAATATCAAGAAATATCACACACGTCTCTGCAAAGGCTCATGGAGTTCAGAATGCAGTATATTTCAAAATCAATATATAAGACAATGAAACTGGAGCTTACTAGCTACCATTAGGAGATTTCCTAATAAATACCCCTAAATATCTGATCACTTTCAACTTAAAATCTAAGTCCAAACAAGCTCATGCAGAAAGTAATAGAACTTGAAAGCCCAGAGCATTATGCCTACTTCTCTCACACATGCATCTTTTTATAAGTAGAAAATCCAGATAGAATCCAGAGTAATCAACAATGAAAGGTCATTCATAGAAACCAGTATCAAACATATAAGAAACACAGAAAATCAAAATAACATTAATGCTGGGAAAGAGTACATTATAGCAAAGGTTTCAATACAAAAGATCATGATCAAGTATATTTCCAAAACCTTAAATTAAATCACAAAAACATGCTCTATTGGATAAACATCCAAGGTGGTTACACTCATAATCCTAGCACTAGGGAAGTAGAGGCAGAGGATTAAGAGTTCAGGGCTAGCTTTGACTGCACAGCAAGTTTGAGGCCACACTAGCCTGCATGATACCATTTCAAAATGAAGAATAAAACCGCAATGACAAGGTAAGAAAAAAATCATAGTGTAAGATGAAAGTAAACCTGACTGTGAAAGGAGACAATTAAATGATCACATTCATGATAGAAGCAGCTAAGAAGAAAATAAATTTAAAAAATCCTGAATTCAAACTAAGAAATGTGCCAACCAGATTTGAGTTAAGGGAGCAAAATGAAATTAAAAAGATAAAAAGATTTAAATTAGGATAGGAGTTACTTTTGGAGAAGTAGGAAGATTTGGGGGTGTTAGTCTGGCTCTTGAAACAGATGGTCTATATGTTCAGTTCTTACTTACTGAGCATACTGCATTTATAGTTTTTATTTTCCTTCTGTGGGTTTATGTTATACTTCAAAACAAATGAAAGTGGAATAGGAATAGCATAACAGAAATGAATGGAGTTCCAACCTATATACTACTGTTACATAGTACTGGTGCATACTACTGGTGCTTCCTTGGGAAGATGTTGAAGAGTCACAGAAAAAGTTTCCTGAACACAGAGAAATCAAGACGGGACTGAGTAGGAAACTCTTTTTTTTTTTTTTTAATCTTAACTATTACCAGAAGGTGCTATGCAGGCTGCTGCAGAGGGAGAAAAGGCATCAATGGTCTCGCCCAGCTATAGAACATATATATTATAATACCCAATCACGAGTCAATATATGACTGTCAGTGATGGAACTATTTTGAGGATAACCATTGCTTTGTGATTGGATTTGAGGAACATTGCACACAGAGAGAATGTGTACCTTATCACACACTTGACATAATCAAAAACCTATGGATAGGGGAGTATGGGCCCAAGTGGAATATACTGTCTTTGTTACCCTAAATGAACTGTTTGCCTAAATGAAGTGTTGTCAAACTGCCTTCTAAATATTTACAATTATACCCACTGACCAATGTGGCTTCAGTCTGAGGCAGAATTCCTTTTTACAGAGGTTGACTACTATTGCAAAGACTCATAATTCTAAAAGATTTAAAATAAGTGACTAGTGAATAGATAGCCTGTAATAAGATATTATTATAACCCTGCCTATAAGCCTCTGGCGACCTCACAGTGGAGAGGCCAGAAATAATTTAAGAGCTGGAGAATGGGGAAGAATGTCATAAGATGCTGCCCTTGGATATGGCATTGTTGTTGAAACTATGAAGACACAGCAGCTATGGAATCCTGTGCCAAACTGACCCTTCCAGTCTTCCACTATGGACAAAGAAAGTGATAATGACTGTTAATAGTTGCTGGGGGAGGAAACATCATGGGGGACCACGTAAAAAAAGAAGGGGTTCAGAGAAAGGAAGGGAGATACTAAAGAGTGAAAAGGTGAGTATAATCACATAATGTTGTACATACATGTGAATTTTTCAAAAATAATGAGAAAAAGAGAATTTTTTCCTAAAATTAGAGAAATCTAAAACTACAAAATGAAAAATCTACCAAGACTTACAGGGAAGTAAACACAAAACTCTCAACAGTGGGGTATATTCCAACAAAATGGTGAATTTCATGTAAAAAGAAAGTTGTTGAAAAAGAGTATTGAATCCCTAAAAGTATCCATCTCAAAAAGACAATCCTGAGAATAATGGGTGAACAGTGGCATATGTGTGTTAATCCCTGACAATATAGAAACAAGATCACAGCCAATGCAGATCTAGATCTACTAGAATAAGAATGAAACTACACACACATATACAAAAAATAATTCATAAAGTCATTGTAAAAGGAACTACTACCATAACTGTGTATATAGTGTGAACTTTACAAATTATCATTTATAAAATGCATTTACAAAATGCAGTCATATAACCAAAATTTAAAAGCAAGAGAAATATTAAAATATAATAATTGAGCAAAAATATGTCAGAAATAAACTCAACAGTATTAATTGATTTAACAAATATAAATAAATAATACTAAAAGGAAAGTTTTCTCAATTTGGACCATAAAACAAAATATAATTATGTGCTAACATCAAGAGAAACAAACATTTAAGTTTAAGTAAATAATAAAGGTTAAAGTTAAAAAGAAGGAAAAAGTCTTTTTGTAGTAATCTATAACTCACTGATGTAATGTTAAATAGATGAAGTGGTTACTAAAAGCTTAGAGTGACTAAGTAATACAAAATAGAGCTGTTTGTTTTATGTCTATGTCTGTACTCAGAAAACAAAGTCTTTTCAAGTTCTTGCATCCTTTATAAAAACTGATTACAGGGTCAGGGGAGATTGCTTACTGAGTAAGGTACTTGCCACACAAGCATAAAGGCCTGGAGTTCGGATCCCTAAGACCTATATAAAAATGGAAGGTGTGACAGCATACCTGTACTTCTAGGGCTTTGGAATAAGACACAGATATTCAGAACAGCTAGCTAGCTAGATTAGCCTATCAGCAAGCTCAGAGGAGGGACCCTAACAATATATAAGATAGTGAGGGATCGAGAAAGATACCCAGTATCAACCTCTGCATCCAACACATGTACACATACAAGTGCATGCACAGATACATGTGTACTCATATACACACCACTTTCACGTATTCCTCAAAGAAAACACATGATGACATATTAAGCAACCATAAAATTGTAAATTTCAAAAACAAATAGCAAATATACTATTCTACTACACAGAATCACAATGCTAGAAATTAATATCAAAGCCAAAAAGGAAAGAGTGCCCCCAAATGATCCAATTGTTAATATTTCTAACAACTCTTAGTAACAAAGAGAAAAGCAGACTAAAACTCCACAGACATAGATAAAAATAATAACTATAAAGTGCTTAAAAAGTAGAATCCTGGGTCTGGTTAAGGTTTACAATTGAATCAGTGATCTAAATAAGTATAAATACAAGCAGGAATAGTATCAATATAGAGTACATCTGATGTGGTTGTTTGAATGAGAATGGCCCCCATAGGATCATATATAGGAATGCTAGCTTCCCAGTTGGTAGAACTATTTGGGAAGAATTAGGAGGTGGGGCCTTGTTGGAGGAGGTGTGTCACTGAAGATGAGCTTTGAGGTTTCAAAAGCTCATGCCATTCCCAGTTAGTTCTCTCTCTCTCTGCCTTGTGGTTATTGTTTAAAAATGTAAATGCTCAGATACTGCTCCAGCACCATGCCTGCTTGCCTGCTGCCATGCTCCCCACCATGATTCATGGATTATTGGTGAAATTATTAAGGCCACTCCACATAGTTAAAAGGGAGGTTTATTTTGTGGGGTAATTTACAAGTGAAGGGATAGGTCGGTTGCAGGGTCTGGGAAAGGTGTAGCGCAGTCCAGCAGTGTTCTCTGGAGAACTCTTCTTGGTCTACCTCCAGAGTCCAGGGTCCAGGAATCAAGAGAGCTGGCCCATCTGGATCTCAGGTCTTCAGGGTCTTCTCTCAGCCCTGCCTTGTAGGCGTGACAGTTACCGAAGCCTCAATGGGGGTTGGAACTTCCAGATCAAAGCTGGAATGGCTACCCACTACAATGGATTCTAATATTCTGGAACAATTAGCCCCAAATTAAACATTTTCTTTTGTAAGTCATGGTGTCCTATCATAGAAACAGAAAAATTACTAAGATAACTGTTTTTAAATAAAATTGAGAATATTATCACCAATTCAGAGAAAATATTAAATGAACTATTACTATCAAGTACTATCAAGCTACTATTCTTTGGAGATGTAGTTAAAATTTAAGTGAAATAAGTAGAGTCTTTTTCTGAGAAATTTTACATTACTAACACTAGAAAGAAAACATGGATTAATCTCCATAGACAATTAATTAAAAAAACATTAATTTTGTAGGAAGACATGACAGGTATAAGATAGATTGAAGAGGTTAGTGAAGGGTAGATATGATCAAACTATACATGCATACATGTATAAAACTCTCAAAGAATAGATAATTTTTAATTTAAAAGAAATAGAAAATAAATTAGTAATCCTCCAAACACAAATAGTTTACACAAGTAAATCTGACCAAAAATTTTTCAATACATAAATGAGAGTTATAGAAAACTAGAAAGAAGTGAAGTATTATTTTTTGTGGATGGTTCCAATGTAATTCTGTATATTAACTAAAAACTCTAACACTTGGTAAAGGGACCAATGTAAAAAAATATACAGATGCATATACATGTTACAAGTAAGTAACAGAAAATGTAATGCAGAAGGTCATCTATATAATAACAGAAATGAAGCTCTGCACTACCAGTAATAACTAACAGGATGTCTGTCCTGAAAGAATAAATCACTCTGAGATATTCCTGCAGTGCATACAGGCAGTCCTAGATGAACACAATAGCATTTTTTTTCAATCAAGGACAAAATGACTCATATATTTCTGAATCAACATAATAGTTTTTCCATAAAAATTATGCTCAATATTTTTTAAAACTAGATAAGTGGTTTTTTGTTTGTTTGTTTGTTTGTTTTGTTTTTTTGCTTTTTGTTTTTTTTTTTACAATTTGGGGTAAATTAAGATGTTCATTTGTTTTTGGTTTGTTTGTTTTTTAATTCTGAGTAGAGTAAGGAAGGCAGAAGAGGAAATGGCTCTCTGGATAAGGAAAGTCATCACAGGGCTGGGGTTGGGGACATAGCAAAGTGGCCAAGCACTATCAGACATTTGTAGAGACTTGAGTTCAGTAACCAGAACAGAAAATAAACTCCTATAAACCTAACAATGTGTATAATGTAATCTAATAATGTCATAAAATATAAAGGTGACAGAAAATAAATAATGAGCTCTAAGGCCATTTGTATCTAAAAATCTAGTTAAATTATTTACAATTATCTGAAAAAAAATAAGACTATAATTCTATCATTAGTTATCCAGGAATTAACAGATTGCTTCTGAGAAGAAAATTTTAAATCAAGGCTTTGGTAATTTACTTTTTCATTATATATCTTGTTTCTTTTCAGTTTTGTGCTATGATTACTTCCAATCCTAAATTTAAAAAGAAGTAAAATTTAAATTATGCATACTCATTTTAGTAAATTCTGAAAATTTAAAAAAGTTTAAAAATTACAACAAAATTAATTGCTATTCCATTACCCAGAGTTGCACTGATATAAAATTTTCATTTGCTTCTCTTTGTTCTCTTCATGATATGCAATTCATATTCAACATTCAGTATATGTAGATGAATCAAAGAGGCAGGAAGAAAGGTCATTGAGAACATGCATTTCTATATGGTAAACAGAAAAGAGGAGAGTGGGGATGAGAGGGGAAGGAAAAGGAAGCTCGGAGTGGGTGTCTTAGTCAGGATTTTATCGCTGTGAAGAGACAATATGTCCACAGCAATCCTTATAAAAGAAAACATTTCATTGGGGCCGGCTTACAGTTCCAAGATTTAGTCCATTATCAGCATGGTGGGACAGATGGCAGTGTGCAGGCAGGCAGAGTGCTAAAGAAGAAGCTGAGAGCTCTATATCATGATCTGCAGTCAGCAGAAGGAGACACACTATGCCACACTGGGCATAGCTGGAGCACATGAGACCTCAAGCCTGTCCCCCATTTTCTTCAAACAAGGCCACACCTCCTAACAGCGCCACTCCCTACTAATCAAGTACATGAGTCTATAGGGGCATTCCTATTTAAACCACCACAGTGAGAGCTGAGGAAAGGTTAAAAAATATTGATTTAGTTGGTTGTTTTTACTCTTTTGGCTCTTTGGGGTGCCCGCCACCTAAATAAGCCACACATGGAAGCTTATTCTCTCTTATAAATGCCTGCCTTTAGATTGGCTTATTTCTATCCAGCCCTTCTTAAATTATCCCATCTACCTTTTGCATCTGAGATTTTACCTTTCTCTATTTCTGCATATCTTTTCTTTCCTTCTTATTCCATGTTTGGCTGTGTACCTGGGTGGATGGCCCCTTATTTTCTTGTTCCTTGATCTCTCTTGCTTCCCAATTCCTCTTTTTCTACTTCTATTTATTCTCTCTGCCTGCCAGTTCCTCCTATCCTTTCTTCTAGCTTGCTATTGACCATCCAGCTCTTTGTTAGATCAATCAGGTATTTCAGACAGGCAAAGTAACACAGCCTCACAGAGTTAAACAACTGCAATATGAAAGAATGCAAAACATCTTTGTATCATTAAAACAAATGTTTCACAGCATAAACAAATGTTACACATATTATTGTAATATTCCACAACAATTTGATATTATTATTTATTAAATACAACTACCATGTATTTCAACACATAAAACTGATTAGTGATTGAACAGATAGAAATGCGCATTAAACTAATTTATTATTACATATTATATAAATGTATGAAACTATCATAATTTATACCACACAGATATACAATGGTATCTCAACAATATATAATAATTCATTTATAGTCAGCAATTTATAGTTATTGTAATACATAATGTGATAAGTATAACCTTTATTTTTAAATGTGGCATATTGTGAGGCTCAAAGTATCAACTGAAGAAGAAAAGGGAATACTTGTGAGAAAAGTTGTTTCTGATTATCTATTAGCCTTACACACCCTTCAAGAAATACAGGGAGTGATTAGAATTGGCCTTTTAAAAATTTTCTTAAGTCATTACACATTAAAACTGACTTTCTATGAGACTGAACCATAGGCAGTCTAGCAAAGTTTTACATATTTAATGTGTATATGTAAATTGCTAGTACATACAGACATCTCTTCCTTTGTAAACATTCATATAACCTCTTAATTTTAAAACATAGTACCATAGAAATATGTATGACTTTTACCCTTCTCATAGTTAAAGGTAGCCTTTTAAGACGATCAGGATAAAACCCGAACTTGATGGATGTTGACCACCGGGCAATCCTATTTTCTTAGAGAAAAATATGGTATAGCCTGTGCTCAGAAAGACTCAACGGTGTTTACCCTATGAGGTGTGAACAAAGTGGCATTCAAAATGTCTTTCCCCTGCTCCAGTCAATAAGTTACAAGACTCCCCAAATGCTGGGGCCATTTTCCACACACCTAGTGATGCTCCTCCAGAATCAGAAAAGCTATGAGAATGCCAAGGACTCATCTCTGCAATAGGTTTTCCTTTGGCTTGTCACACACATAGTCACAATATCCAACTTTCCACTCAACCCAAACTTGACATACCCAGTCTCCCTCTGTTCATTGCCAAACCTTAACTGTTAATACCATTGGATTCTCTGAAAAAGTTCAAGAGGACCAGTGAGAAATTGTTGGAGTGTTTCAATTTTTTGGCTGGCTTTTACAATTAAAGAAAGAGAATGTACTTTTAAAATGCATTTAGCTAGAGGGATAAACAAGACCCTACTTTTATCTTGAACATTTTTGTGTTGCATACCTTAAAAGAAAAGCCAAGCTTAATTGCTTTAATTATATTTTAATACGAAAACTCACTTAGAAATTCTAGTTATAATTAAGTGCTTATTTTTAGTTGATTTAGAAAATGACTGTGATGTTTAGTACTCTGCTGACAAATTATAATATTCCCCTTTAACACTCTACCAGTGTATTTTGGCCTAATGTTTCACCTTATGCCTTTCAAGTTGTCATGTGGGAAAAAGAGCACACATTTTCATGTTTTGAATTTTTTATTTCATGAAAAATCCAAAAATTTAGAGTTCAGGGTGCCTTGTATTTTTTTTTATAATATTATGAATATTTTCTACACCATTAAAATAATGGTGATTTTTTAATTGTTATTTTAAGAAATGGGACTATTCTGGTAACCACTCCTTCCCCTATTATAACCAGGTTTAATGACAGGCAGAGAGAGAGAGAGAGAGAGAGAGAGAGAGAGAGAACAAACCCCTTTATCGGGGCCAGCAAACAGAGAACAGGGGCATGGGGTACTTGTCCCCATTGCTCAGGGACTCCTGCTGAGAGGCCTGTGTTTAGGGGCTCTGTAGATTCCAGTGGAAAGCCTCACTTCCTGGAGTTCTCTTTCTAGAGCAAGTTTGAGAAAGCAACACGGTTAATATGAACATGGACAAGCTACTTGTCAGCCAGTCGTTAATCTTCATTGACCGAGAGTGAAATTGGCCAGGTCCATGTGTCCTGAGGACCATGGAGAACTGTAGGATTGCCTTCTGGTAGAGGAAACACCATCCAGGGCTGGGGAGGCATTTCCCAGCAGTGCTTTCCTCTAGGAAAGAGGGAACCCCAAATGCCACCTAGACAGTAATTGTCTGAGTCACGGTTTCTACTGATATGATAAAACACCACAGACAAAAGCATCTTGAGGAGGAAAGGATTTCTTTCATCTTACATTTCTAGGTAGCACTCCATCACTGAAGGAAGTCAGGACAGGCATTCAATTAGGGCAGGAAGCTGGAGGTAGGAACTAATCCAGAGGCCATGTACTGGCTTGCTCCTTGGGTTTGATCAGCCTGCTTCCTTATACTACCCAGACCACCCTCCAGGATGGGCTCAGTCATATCAATCATCCATCAGTTATGAAAACACACCAAAGGCTTACCACACATCAATCTTAGAGGGGTATTTTCTCATTTGAGGGTCTCTCTTCCTAAATACTCTGTGTCAAGTTGACATAAAACTACTAAGTGTAATAATCTAACAAACTAATAACTTTCCAGGACTAATCTTATTCATTGGAAAAAAATTGACAAAACCATATTTTTTTATATTTAACATTTTGGTATTTTTCCATTTTTGTTAGTAACATTTTAATGAAGAACATTTGCAAAAAATATTTTGTGCAGTTCATATTCATAGAAATTAAAATCTTAGTGTCAGAAGACAACAATTCCATTAAGACTTTCATTTCTATTACCACTGTGTCTCCAGAAAGATTAAACAAGTTTATAACCTCATAGCAAATATATGAAAGTACCACTTTACCAATATTTCTCCAACTAAATATTATCTCTTTCAGTGTTGTCCCTATTTTGACACAGGAAAAGTGGTATCTTAACAGTATATTTAATTGGTATTTCATTATTAACATGAAGTACATATTGCTTTATAAACTATTTTCTGGGTAAAGCCAATTGCCTCTTTATGGCCTTATTTTTTTTTCATTTTTTTTTTGATGGAGTATTACTGATTTTGAGGATTTCTGTATCAGTCCCACTTCTCATTGCTAGAACAAAATACCTGGCAGAAGCAACTTCAGGAAGCAAGAGTTCCCCTTGGCTCAGTTTCAGGGCCCAGGACCTCACAGCAGGGAAGCAATTCCAGTAGGAATCTGAGGCAGCCATACATCTGTGATTCATCTACAGGTGAGAGTGTTTAAGAGGTACCACTTCTCAACTTTCTCTCTACTACACATCCTGTCCAGGACCCCAGCCCCCAGGATGGGGCTATCCATTTAGGATAAAATTTCCTACTTTAATTAGTCTAATCTAGAAACTTATTTCACAGACATGCCCAGAAGTTTATTTCCATGGTGATTCTAAATCCCACGAAATTGACAGTCAAGATAAATGAACACAACTCCACCCTTGTCAACTTGACATTCAAACAGTCACTTTTAAGCCTTTGCCTTTCATTCCTTGTCCCTATATGCTCATGACCATGTCATAATGCAAAATGTTTGGTGTGACGGCCGGTTTCCCGAAACTCCGTCCGCCATCACAAGATGGCGCTGACTTCCTCCCAGGGCAGAGCCCTGGGTTGTTTACCACATAGGCTCTCCCGCTCAGATGGCGCTGACTTCCTACCAGGGCGGAGCCCTGGGTTGTTTACCAAGTCGGCTCTCCCGTTCAACTCCGCCCAGTAACAGCAATGCACCAATCCCAATCCGCCTAGTGTATCAGGCCAGCAGAGCATGCCCACATCCTGCATAAAAGCCCGTCAACTGCCGTAGTCGGGGCCCCTCATCTCCAGCTCTCCTTCAACCAAGCAGCGCTTCAATAAACCGTGATTGGAGAAGAATCCTTGTGAATCCTTGTGTCGTGGCTTTCTTCCCCGCTGGCCAGGGCTCGCCGCAGCTGGTGCCAAAACCCGGGAACCTCTCGCATTCAGCAGACACCAGTGAGGGGCCGAAGAAGGATTCAGAACTCCACACGGAAAGCGGCCGACGTCGGGTAAGTGTCCTCAGGTATGACATATATAATTGGTGGAATTAACCCTCCTTTGCTTGCAGTCATTTTTGTGTTTTTGGTGATCATTGTGTTGCTCTGCTGTTTCTGGCGGAGACTAATCCACTCTTGTCTACAAGGGGGAGAAGGTATGGAAGCCATAAAACAAGGGCGTAGAGCACTAACAGATCACCAAGATAGCATGTCAGAGGCTGAAAGTGGAGAAGGGGGTATAAAAGAAAAACAGGAGGACAGTCATAAGCAGAGGATGAAAAGGAAAAAGGAAGATAAAAGGAAATCCCCAGAAAGAAAAGGGGAAGAAAAATCTAAGCATGTAGAACCTTCAGCACCGCTATATCCGCTGCTGGATGAATTTGCCGCCATGCGGCTCTCAGAGGAAGAGACTTCAGAGGAAGAGATCTCTGAGATAGATGAGGAAGACCTAGAGGAGGAAGCAGCTCGATACGAGCAAGACAGATATGGCCCACTAGGGTACAGTAGTTCAGGAGCTCCAAAACAGACTCCTCCTTCTTATGTTGCTTCCGCTAATGGCTGCCATTTCATACAAGGAAAAACATGGTCCCGGTTAGCGTCAGCATTTCCGGTATTTGAAGACCCACAAACGGGAAGATATCATGAGCCAATTCCGTATAAGCAGTTGAAAGATCTGGTAGAAGCAGCTCGAAGTTATGGACCTAACGCTGCATACACTCTGACTCTATTGTAGCGGCTGACCGCTCAAGCCATGACCCCCTCCGATTGGACAGAAATTGCGCGAGCCTGTTTAAGCACAGGGCAGTATCTTGATTTTAAATCTATAGTTACTGATGCCGCCCAGGTCCAAGCTAGACTTAATGCTCAAAATCAACAACCTCATTGGAATGCAGACATGCTACTAGGACAGGGACAGTGGACAGCAAATCAAACAGCATTTCCACTGGAGGTTTATACGCAAATAAATCAGATACATTTAAGAGCTTGGAGGACGCTCCCTAAAAGAGGAGAGGTGTCTGGAAATTTAACTAAGATTATACAAGGACCTAATGAGCCTTTTTCCGATTTTGTGGCTCGCATGATGGAGGCAGCAGGAAAGATTTTTGGGGACGCTGAGACCGCTATGCCGCTTGTACAACAGCTAGTGTATGAGTAGGCCACAAAAGAATGCAGAAGGGCTATCACCCCATGGAAAGGGAAAGGGTTAGAAGCATGGTTGAAAGCATGCAGGGAGATTGGTGGACCGTTGACTAACGCTGGCCTTGCAGCTGCCGTCTTGGCAGCTACTCGCGGTGGAAGAAATCCTGGTGCATGTTTCAAATGTGGCATGACCAGACATTTAAAAAAGGACTGTAGACAAGGCAATAAGCCGGCTGCCAACGCCCCAAGGATGCCTGGTACATGTCCCAGATGTAAAAAGGGAAAACACTGGGCAAATGAATGCAGGTCAGTTAAAGATATTAACGGCCAACCAATTGGAACAAATACAGCAACAGCAGGTCCAAAAAACGGGATGCGGGGCCCCCGTCCCCAGGGCCCGAAAGCATATGGGGCAATCCAAGATCCCAACATGCGGCCTCCTCCAACATCAGGAGAGCAACCGCAGGCTCCGCAGGGTTGGACCTCCGTGCCACCTCCGGATTGGTACTAACTCCCAGAATGGGAATACAGGCAGTGGAAACAGACATGCAAGGACCTTTGGATAAGGGAACAGTAGGATTGATAATTGGCCGCTCATCTAGCACACTTAGGGGTCTGATGGTTTTGCCAGGAGTAGTGGACCCTGACTATACAGGGGTCATCAAAGCCATGTGCCACTCTCCGCTAGGTATCATTTCCATAGCACCCGGAGATCGCATTGCTCAGTTGCTAGTGTTAAAGTCTAATCATGATAGATTCCCTGCTAAAAGTCAAATTAGGGGAGAGAAGGGATTTGGTTCTACCGGAGTAGATCTTGCCTGCCTGTCTTTAGATCTCAATAATCGACCTATGCTTCAATTAACAATAGAAGGTAAAGTTTTTTCAGGACTGGTAGACACTGGTGCTGACCGGAGTGTCATGAGTAAGCAGAGTTGGCCGTCTAATTGGCCTTTACAACAAGCTTCCCACTCATTACAAACTCCAGAGATCAGTGCAAAAACACTTCAATGGGAAGCAGAGGACCAGAAGGGGACATTTCAACCCTTTGTGGTCGAGTTACCCATAAACTTGTGGGGCAGAGATATACAGCAACAAATGAGCCTCATTCTTACGAATGATTATTCTCAAACAAGTCAAAACCTTATGAGACAACAAGGATTTATGCCAGGACGAGGTTTAGGAGCCCGGTTACAGGGCTGCCCTGAGCCAGTAAGCACTGAAACAAAACTTGACAGAAAAGGACTGGGTTTTTCATAGGGGCCGCTGAGGGTCTGCAGATACAGATTCCTTGGAAAACTGAGTCAGCTGTTTGGGTGCCTCAGTGGCCCCTTTCTTTGGAGAAACTCAAAGCAGCCAAAGAACTAGTTCAGGAACAACTATCCTTGGGACATATTGAGCCCTCTGTCTCACCTTGGAATTCTCCCATATTTGTTATTAAAAAGTCAGGAAAGTGGAGGTTGCTCCATGACTTGAGAGCCATAAATAACCAAATGCAAATTTTGGGACCTATACAAAGGGGCTTGCCTCTGTTAACGGCCATACCCCGGAACTGGGAGGTGATAATTGTAGACATCAAAGATTGTTTCTTTTCCATACTGCTGCATCCTAGAGATAGAGAGCGGTTTGCATTCACTGTCCCCTCAACCAATCATGAAGAACCTGATGCTAGATTTCAATGGAAAGTGTTGCCACAAGGGATGGCCAATAGCCCTACTATGTGTCAGCTTTATGTGGGGCAAGCCCTTGAGCCAGTTCGCCGTAGCTTTCCCTCAGTGAGGATCATCCACTACATGGATGACATCCTGCTGGCGGCGGCATCTGAAAAAGAGCTAGAAAATGCTTTTAGTGCTCTCTCTTCCAGTTTGGCCATTAAAGATCTGTTTATTGCCCCAGAGAAAGTACAGAAAAGGGGAATAGTACAATTCTTGGGAGCACAAATGTCATCTAATACGGTAAGACCTCAAAAATTGTGCATTCGAACTGCACATCTAAAGACATTAAATGACTTCCAAAAATTGTTGGGAGACATTAATTGGCTGTGTGGGTATTTGCCACTCACAAGGCACGATCTACAACCACTTTTTTCAATCCTAGAAGGGGATCCTGATGTGAATTCACCTCGGCAGCTTACCCCTGAGGGTGCCCAGGCTTTGAAGTTAGTGGAGAAAGCAATCGGTGATGCACAACTGACTCGCTTCGAGCCAAGCCAGGACCTCATCTTCTGTATTCTGCCAACCTTAACCACACCTACGGGGGTGTTATGGCAGGATAGCCCACTGTGGTGGATACATGGGCATGCTTTGGGCACGAAAACCTTGCATTATTATCCTGATCTTGTAGCATATCAAGCAATACAGGGCACTAAATTTAGTATGACACATTTTGCTAAGGAACCAGATAAAGTCATTGTGCCTTATACCAAAGCCCAGGTAGAAGTTTTGGCTGGAACTACAGATATTTGGCCTATTTTCTTAACAGCCTTTTCAGGAATGATTGATAATCATTATCCGGCCGACAAATTATTGTCCTTTGTACAAAGAAATGTTGTCTATTTTCCAAAAGTTACTTCTCCTGAGCCTGTACATAATTCCTTAACTATCTTTACAGATGGCTCAAAGACTGGTCAAGGAGCTTATGCTATTCAGGGATCCAAGCCAGTGGTTTTGAAGTTCAGGCCAAATGCACCACAGGTGGTAGAGTGCCTCGTTGTCCTGGAAGTGTTTAAAGCATTTGCAGATCAACCTTTTAATTTGTTCTCTGATTCGCAGTATGTGGTTAATGCTGTTAAGAACCTTGAGGTTGCTTCTCATATTCACTTGGGCAGCATGATAGCTCCCATATTACAACAAATACAGCAGTTAATTCTATCCAGGCAGCTTCCCTTTTATATTGGACATATTAGGGCACATACTTTTCTTCCAGGACCCATGAGTGCTATGAATGATCTGGTTGATAAGGTTACGCGGTCCGAAATTTTGATTGCCCTTGATCCATTGCTTGCAGCTAAGAATTTTCATTCCCTGTATCATCTTTCAGCAAATACTTTACGGTTAAAGTTTCATATTTCTAGGGAACAGGCTAGACAAATTGTTAAAGAGTGCCCTGCATGTGTTATCCTTCATCACCCTCCATCTACCGGAGTAAATCCTAAAGGCTTAAAATCTCTGGCCCTATGGCAGATGGATGTGACTCATATTTCTGAATTTGGAAAAACAAAGTATGTACATGTGTCTGTAGATACGTACTCAGGGATTATACATGCCACCCCCCTAGCGGGAGAAAAGACCGCCCACGTAAAGGTTCACTGCCCTGAAGCGTGGGCGGCATGGGGAAAGCCAGAAATGCTAAAAACTGACAATGGGCCTGCCTATACTTCCAAAGGCTTTAAAGCATTTACTTCTCAAATGCAAGTAAATCATAAGACTGGATTACCATATAATCCACAAGGTCAAGGCATTGTTGAACGAGCCAACCGCACTTTAAAAGAGTTGTTGCAAAAACAAAAAGGGGGAATTGCAACACACGCTACTCCCAGAGAACGCCTTGCTCTTGCCTTATTCACTCTTAATTTTTTTAATTTGGATGCCTCAGGACACTCAGCAGCAGACAGGCATGTCACAGGTCTGACAACTAAGACACAACATGTAATGTGGAAAGATGTTTTGGATAACAAATGGTATGGACCGGATCCTGTGATTGCTGGATTGGCTGCGAAGTTCTATTACCTTCTTTAAGGAGTGGGTGGGTGTTGGCATGTTTGGCGCGGTAATCTTAGCGGGATTTGTGTTGGTGTTGTTCTTGCTGTGTCGCTTAGCCCGAAGTCGCAGGCTGGAGAAGGTTGCAATTGCTAGAGCGCTGGCAGCGTTGGAAGCAGGCAGTTCTCCCCAAGTATGGATAAGCATGCTCAAAGAAGCCTAATACAATGCCCTTGCACCTGGAGGCATTTTGCCATTGCACCCAGAGGGATTGTAGATGGTCTTGGGAGTTACTGGGCTTTTGCACTGCCTTTGCACCTCCGAGGGTTTGTCCCATTGCACCGGAGAAGGAGTGCTTATCTAGCCCTAGGCCTCCCTTGATCGGTCCACACATCATGAGGTGGGGACCTGAACGGGAATAAGTCCTCTATTCTCCATTACTAAACAAAAAGGGGGAACTGTGACGGCCGGTTTCCCGAAACTCCGTCCGCCATCACAAGATGGCGCTGACTTCCTCCCAGGGCGGAGCCCTGGGTTGTTTACCAAGTCGGCTCTCCCGTTCAACTCCGCCCAGTAACAGCAATGCACCAATCCCAATCTGCCTAGTGTATCAGGCCAGCAGAGCACGCCCACATCCTGCATAAAAGCCCGTCAACTGCCGTGGTCGGGGCCCCTCATCTCCAGCTCTCCTTCAACCAAGCAGCGCTTCAATAAACCGTGATCGGAGAAGAATCCTTGTGTCGTGGCTTTCTTCCCCGCTGGCCGGGGCTCGCCGCAGTTTGGTATTATAAAAAAAAAAAAACCCATAGTTTTTAAAATAGTTTAAACACTGTTTAAAAGTTGAAAGTCCAAGTTTCATTTAAGACTCAAGACAGTCTTTTAACTATGAGCTTCTGGAAAACAAGAACAAATTCCAAACTTCTGATCTATGGTGGGTTACTGAATAACATTCCTATCCCAAAAGGGAGAAATGGGGGAACAACAAGGGAAATTCTGCCCAAACAAGACTAAATCCCAGCAGAGCAAATATCAAGTTCTTCAGCTGTTTTTCCATCCAGATGGAATCATCTGGATTCCAAGGGCCTTAGGTAGGATGCCCCCTCATTCTGCTGACTGTAGCAGACACAGTCTTTCTCTTGTCCTGGGCTCCACTCTATACATGTAGCTTACCTCAGTTTGTATCCAACACTGCTATATCCCACTCCTGGAATGTTCAATATCCTGGGGTCTCCACTGAAACTCTGGCTTCATCTTCATAGCTTCATACAATGACATACCAGGGTCTCCATGCACTATATCCGAGTCTGCCTGACATTGTCTGGACTCAGTATCTCTCTGGAGCTATGAAGCAAGAGTCTGTGAACTCCTTCTCTTAGTTACTTTTCTATTACTGTGAAAAAACACCGTGACCAAGACAACTTATAAAAGAAAAATATTTAATTTGAGGCTCACAGTTCCAGAGGGTTATTAACCATGCTGATTATATTAGGGAGCATGGCAGCAGACAGGCAGGCAAGGCATTGGAATGGTAGCTGAGAGCTTACATCCTTTGGGGCAAGTAGAAGCCAAAGAAAGCTAACTGGTAATGGCTTGGGCTTTTGAAACCTTAAAGTCCATACCCAGTGACACACCTCCTCCAGCAAGGCCACACTTCCTGATCCTTCCCAAACAGTTCCACCAACTGGGAAGAGAGCATTCAAATATATGAGCCTTTGGGGGCCATTCTCATTCAGACCACCACACCCCTCAATATTGCATCTTTCATGCCATCAAAACTAGTATTTCATGGATGATTCTTCCAAGCTCTGCTGCCAGCTCTTGGTGGTGCCTGGGCTCCTTTGATCATGACTTTGTGGCTTTTCTAAGTTCTAAGGGCAGAATCTGCAAAATTAATTTTTAGGCATTTGTTCTTAAGCAGGGGATGGCTTCACTTGTGCTCCAGGACTGGGCTCAATCCTTGCAAATGAGTTTGCATTTTTATAAGTTGTAGCCTTTGATGGGTTCAGTTTTACCTCAGGCACCTTTCACATTGCTTCTCTTTAATAATTACAGGTTTTTTTTCTTCAGTACTCATCTTTAATACAACTTTAAACTTGCTCTTGCTCTTTGACAAACTACATTTATATCTTTCTTTCCCTCCTGAAAAGTGATGAACAGTAATTATGCAGCAATATGAACACTATTGTACCTTGGATTTTCCTCCACCAAATACATTAGTTCCTTACTTTCAAATTCAACCACATTCAAGTTCTCAAGACACAGGCAGAAGGCAGCCAGAATGTTTGCCAGAATATAACATAGGTGACCTCTGGCTCAGTTCCCAATAGAGTCCTTATTTTTCTCTGAAACCTCATGAGCTCTGCCTCCAGTGTATGCAATCTCTGACACCCTTCTGGCCTCCCAAACTCTCACCAGAGCAACACATTAAGCTCTGCTTAAATATTGAAGTATTTCTCTATCCCAGAATTCCAAACTCTTCCACTTTCTCCTACAAACTAGTTCCCAGAGCCTGAGAACCACATGGTCAGGTTTATCATCACAACAGCCCTACTTCTCAGTAACAATTTTCTGTATCAATTGCTTGTCTCATTACTGTGACAAACTATCTGAGAAAACAGCTTGAGGTGGGAAAGGGCTGTTTTGGTCAGAGTCGCAGGGTCTAGCAATCTGTCAGGGGAATCCTGCTAGTGGGAGTTTGAGGTGTCTAGCAACCTAGCCTCTGTACTCAGGGCAAAAGAGCTCTTAAGGTTGCCACACACTTCCTTTCTCCTTTTTGTTCAGTCCCTGGCCCATGGAAGAAGCATTTAGGGAAGTTATTGTTTTCTCAATTAATCTAATCTAGAAATTTTGCAGACATTCCCAGAGGTTTGCTTCCAAGGTGATTCTAAATCCTAACATGTGTCTAATTATCATGATTTTCTTCTCATCTTTACCATTTCCATCCTCCAGTCACACCACAGATACATCCATTCACACATGCTAGCATACTGCACATTCTCTCCATTTCTAGACACCACAATATCATGCCTTGAGCTTTGCCTACTTACTAATCTCATGTTTGCACTGAGAAAAGTTTCACTTATCACAATAGAGACAATGAGGGGGCAGAAAATGATGGAGAAAGTGTTGGGAACAATAAGAAAAGAAAGAGAAGCTGCATATCCATCTTGATCTTTATGATCTTGGAAGACTGATGGCTCTATTGATATAGAATTTGAGAATAAGGGAAGGTCTCTGAATCTTCTGGCTAAAAAGTTGTATTTACCAGACAGTTCCAAAGATTAGGATACCTGCTGTAAGAACTCAGGTAGTTGGTGATAAACCTAGAATTAGAACGTGTATCTTTAGTATTTAATTGAGATATTGTTTCCCCCTATGCATACACCCTTAACAGAGTTTATTTAGCCTACTGCATAAACACAAGGCCATTATTTTCATAATTTCTCTTCCATGGTCATCATCACTACAATATTAAGGCCCAGCATTTACCATTGTTAGAATATAGAAACCTTGTTATTTTCTGCTTTCACTATAAAATAGAGCTATGTTCAACTTATATGCTAATTATTCTAGAATTGTTGGATGTACCTAAAGAGAAGTAAATGAAATAGTTAGGATGTCCAGGTAGCAGTGGCACATGCCTTTAATCCCAGCACTCAAGAGGCAGAGCCAAGCAGATCTCTGTGTATTCGAGGCCAGCCTTGGTCTACAGAGTGAGATCCAGGACAGGCACCAAAACTACATGGAGAAACCCTGTCTTGAAAAACAAAACAAAACAAAACAAAAACAGTTAGAAGGAATGACTGTAGGCAGTTTTTTCTGTCTCACCTACCAACTCCCAAATAATCACATGGAGATTTCTTATTAATTATGAGAGCTTGGCTGATAGCTTAGGCTTGTTACTAACTAGCTCTTACAATTTAATTTAACCCATTTCTATTAATTTTTATGTTGCCACTTGTTACCTCTCCTACATATCCTGCTTCCCCTCAGTTCACAGACTACTCTTCTGACTCCTCTCTTCTTCTTCCCAGAGTCTTTAGTCTGGTTCTCTTGCCTAACCTTATCCTGTCTAGCTATAGGCCAGTAAGCTTCTTTATTAATAATCACAGTGACATATATTCACACAGTATAAAGGAATATTCCACAAATGACTGTCACAGAGTCTTGGAATATAAGTACAAAGAATTTCTAGTGACCTAATATTTATTCACAAATAGCAATAGTCATGTCTACCATACTGTAACATCCCAATATAATGTAGACTTGGTTAGCTTCCTCACTGCTCTTATATTTCTAGTTCCTAGGTAGCTAGGTAGATAACAGTGGGTATGTAGCCTTTGAGGATGGACTCCTCCTTCAAGGTCAGCTTTGAACCCCACCTCCTGTGTGGTTTTGTTTTGTTTTGTTTTGTTTTGTTTTTGTCTTTTTAAAAGGCCACAAAATAAACTTTACTAATTGAATTTGCCACATATATCCCACACTTCAATATCTTTCTCACATGCTACCAAATAGAAGCCATAATGGGATCTTCACATCAGTCTTTAGTGAACCTTGTTAATAATTTATTTACTTCAAATGTACAATGAAAAGACTTAAAACAAAGTTTTTTTTCTTTGAAACCTAAAACAACTGTGATGTCTGAAGTGTTAACCAAAGTTCATTCCCTGGACCAAGATCAGGTTTTGGGTGGCTTCCAGTAATTCTTGCAACAAGAACATCCAAGGGTCTAACCTACTGGGGAACGAGAATGCACATACATATACCCAGAGGAAGACACACACACACACACACACACACACACACACACACACACAGCATATCTAAAATAAAAACAAATCTTTAAACTAATTTTCAATCATGAATGTTTTTCTGTTATCATTCTGGCAACATGGGTTTTGAGGCATCTAAATGATTACAGAGTTTTTCTCCATCATGAATTGGTCCATGTAACAGAAAGGAAGCATGTAGTCTTGAAATCTGAGTAATCTATCATTTTTAGTCTGTGATATCATTTGAGAAAATTTAAAAAATGGTACCCTGCAGGAAGAAATCATTCATGAGGGTTGGCCTGAGCATTTACATCTGCACACCATTTCCAATATACACTTTTTGCTTTATGCTGCAAGACAAGAATGTGAATTCTTAGCTGCCTGTTTTAGCTGCCATATCTGACACTTGTTTCCATGCCACTTTTAAGAGGTTCATGTATTGCTGTGGAACCCAGGGCCAAATTAAACCCTTTTCTAAGTTCACATAGATATGATCTATTATCAAAGCAACAGAAAAGGCATATCTATGAAATTTTAGATCAGAACTCATTATCTCATGTATTTGAACAGAAGTATGAAATCTAAAAGTGTTACTTATCATTTAAATTTATAGGCCTTTTTTCCATATTAGTTGAAGTATGTAAACAAATTATAAAGAGATATTATAATGATTGAACAGATTATTGACACATTTTAGATTTTTTCCAAAATAATTATTTTTTTAAATTGAATGTAAGTATGTTGGCTGATCATAACAATTTATATATATTCAGATTTCCTTTGGCATGAGTTTCTTTCAGATCTTCAAAGTGTAATGTTATATTGTAAGGCTTTAAGAGACCAATTACACACTAAATGTTTTACAGTTACAGGGTTACTTTGTGTTTTGACTAGGCATTATTACCACATTGATTACATTCATAGGGTTTCTCTCCAGTATATTTTTTATATAGGGCTGTGCAAAGACATTACCACAATGTTTAAATTCATAGGGTTCTTATCAATTATTTGTTCTTTCATGAAATTGAACAGCATTTTGATGTACAAAGGATTTACCACACTGATTAGAATTGTATGGTTTCAATCCAGTATGTGTTCTTTTATGCCTTTGAAGATGAAAGTGAGGAGCAAAGGCCTGTAAAACACTGATTACATTCATAAGGTTTCTCTCCAGTATGTGTTCCCTTAAGTACTTGAAGATGACTGGGCTGTACATATGCTTTCCCACATTGTAAATATTCATAGGGTGTCTCACCCTTATGTGTTCTTTCATGCAACTGAAGAGAATTGTGATGAGCAAAGGCTTTACCACATTACCAAGATGTCAAGAACCAAACATGAACCATGGAATAGTACTAGCTAAGACAGAGAACAAGTTATGAGACTACTGCCCTTCCTCAGAGGAGTAACACCTGTTGACTAACCAGAAGCTCCCAAAGATAAAAAGACATTCCACAGTCAGGTGCCATGACAACCAAACATAAAGAGCATTCCATGGTCAGGTAGCCTAGCAACAGAATAAACGGCCCCTGACCAGTGACCTTAGCCAACAACTTGCAGTTGCACGATCTGCACGTCTCCCACATTCTGCACCCCTTCCACATCCCTTCCCCTTCCCTCCTTCTTGCCTCCTCCCCTCCTATGCTATATGAGCCTTTCGGAGGAAAATAAAATATGCAGCTTGATCAGAATCCTGTCTTGCTGCCATCTCTCGTGTCCCTTGTTCCTTTCATTCACTCCCACAGGTGGGTGGCCCCTGGTGAAACCCTGCTGGCAGGGGCACATAGGGTTTCTCTCTAATATCTGTTCTCTTATGCACTTGAAGATGACTGGGCTGTGCAAATGCTTTCCCACATTGTATACATTCATAGGGTTTCTCTCCTGTATGTGTTCTTTCATGTAATTGAAGAGCACTGTGTTGAGCAAAGGCTTTACCACACTGATTACATTCATAGGGTTTCTCTCCAGTATGTGTTCTTTTATGTACTTGAAGATGACTGGGCTGTGCAAAGGTTTTACCACATTGTTTACATTCATAGGGTTTCTCTCCAGTATGTGTTCTTTCATGTAATCGAAGAGCATTGTGATGAGCAAAGGCTTTACCACACTTATTACATTCATAGGGTTTCTCTCCAGTACGTGTTCTTTTATGTACTTGAAGATGACTGGGCTTTGTAAAGGCTTTACCACATTGATTACGTTCATAGGGTTTCTCTCCAGAATGTTTTGTTCTATCTAACTGTAAAAATTCCCTATGAGTAACAGATTTGCCACTTTGTTTACATCCATAAGGTTTTTTAAAGATATGTGTAGTTTCATGCCTTTGAAGATGACTGTGTTGAGCAAATGTTTTACCACATTGATTATATTCATAGGATTTCTCTCCAGTATGTGTTTTTTCAGGCCTTTCAGGATGACTATGACATTCAAATGCTTTATGTGCTTTCTCTGTAGTATGATGTCTTTTATGCCTTCCATGTTTTTGACAATTCTGACAATGTTCTTCAACTTTAAGATCTTCCCAATTGTAGCCTATAGCAATGAGGTTCATATAGGTCTCCAGCATCACATCTTTGTAGAGATTCTTCTGTGAAGGATCCATCAATGCCCACTCTTCCTGAGTGATGTCGACATGCACCTCAATATAGGTAACTGCATTTTGATTATTGAACTCCTTCTCAGCTGAAGTCAACTTTTGGTGAACATTTTACATGGGACACATGTATCTTCACATTCTTTGCCAAGTACTGAGATCTATACATATACTTCTTCCTCACATGTCTTTCTCTTTTCAACCTTGCTCTTTCCAAGTCTTCACCCAGCAAGTCCATTGACTATGGACCATCAATCAATGACTACTTGCACATTAGGCCATGTCTCCTCCCAAACAAACTGTATGACCCTGTGTACTGCCCACAGTGAAGATTTCCCAATCACCAGTATCTTTCAGGCTTGTCTCAGAATGGAGTTGAAATGCTGCAGCTATCCACTTCTGGGTGATGCCTACATGAAGTACAGAACCATCAAGTAAACCAAGCCTTAGTCTTCTCTTCCTCAGTCAACCCATCATAGGGAACACACCCCATGAGCCTAGAGGTGCATGCTTGGCAGCTGAAAGCACATATTGTGGTTTTCTAGCTTGGCCATGCTCTCTGTTCAGCTTCCTGCTGCAACACTCAAGCTGTCCTGTTTTTCTGATAACACTAAACTGGGAAGCCTGACCTCACATTTAAGTTTTAAATTAGCATATGAAAAAGCAGAGCCTTTTGTGGAGGCTACTTCCTCCACAGGTCTTACTTTCTTATACTGTCTTTTACTTTGTCTACTAACTAAAGAATAAAATCTAAGTTCTACCTTTGACCCTGGGAGGAAATTTGACGTTCTAAACTTCCCAAAATATTTCATATTATTGCCTTCTCCTTTTAAGAGTTAATCCAGCAGAGCTTGTTAATCACCTAATCAGAAGTTCACCCCCATTCTCCCATTCTTCAGGACCACAGGAAATCTTAGGAGAAGGGAGGACTAATTATCCCCTTAGTGAGATAATATGCTTATCTTTCCCAGAAGTCCCTCCCTTGGGGCAGATGCTTACAGTACATTGTAGAACCTGCCTGAACTGAGAAAAACAGAACTCCTTTTTCTTCTGTCTTTTTCTTTTGGATACTGAACAAAAGTCTGAACATGCTTTCCCAGACACTCTGGTCTTTATTCACTCACTCTCTGGAGTTTTTCTCCCTCTATAATTTAGCTGCTTGTTGACTTCTACTGCAGAAGACATTGCTTCCTCTCCTCCATCTCCCTTCTCTTCTCTAAGCATCTAATGATATTTTTCCTCTTGCCTGTGAATGAAAATAAAGACATGACTGCTCTTAGGTATGGTTGAGGAAAAGGGTTTTATTGTAGATATGAGGGATAGTACATCCAGAGGCATCTGGAAGGTTCCTGAATGAACTGGCCAGAGAGAAAGAGAGAAGAAAGAAGAGAGAGAGGGTCATGAGGACCAAAAGAATGCTTGGGAACCAGGAAAGTCAAGAAGGGCATATCAAAATTACTGAGTTATATAGACATTAGAAGCTCAGGAAAGGGAACCAAAACTCAGCCCCTCTGGAGGAGAAGTTTAGGGTAGAGGTAGGGCAAGAGGTGCTGAGAGGAGCCACAGGCACTGAGTGATTCTGGGAGAGCTGGCCAGTGTCCACTTTGATAAGTTAATAGCACCTCAGTTAGCCATTTGTCTGGGATTTCTTTCATACCTAACAGTCTACCCTGCTGATTTTCTCTCAAACTCTGATAAAATTGTCTTTGAGCTTCCTTCTGTATGAATTTTAAGTTCTTTTATAGAAGAGAGTAAAAGCTCAAAATATGTAAGCCTAGTACCATAATGACAGAATCTTTATTTTTCCTGTGCATGTATGTTCAAGTTTCATTTCTGTTGGTATAATAAAATATCCTAAGGGGAAAAAAGTTAGGGGGAAAGGGTTTACTTTAGCTTACTTTTCCAGCTTACAGTCCATCATAGTAGGAAAGTAAAAGCAAGAACTTAAAGCAGCAAATTACACTACACCCAATCTCATGGAGAAATTAATACACATGTGCTTATTTGTGCTCAGACTGTTCTCTACATTTATACAGCTCTGGGCCCAAACCTAGGGAATATTGCTACCCACAAAGGATAGTCTTCTCAACTCACTTAAAGTAGTAAAAAAAAAAAAAAATGTCCCCAGACATGCCCATGGGCCAACCTGATCTACACAATTCCTCATTGAAACTTTCTTAGTAGGCAAATCTACATTGTATCTGTGATGGTTTGAATAGGTATGGCCCCATAGATTTCTGTGTTTGAATGCTTGTCCCATAGAGGTGTGGCCTTGTTGGAGTCACTGCGGCTTTGTTGGAGGAAGTGTATCACTGTGGAGGCAGGATTTGAGGTTTTATATGCTCGAGCTATGCCTAGTGTGGCACACATTCTCCTTCTGCTGCCTGGGGATCAAGATATAGAACTCTCAGCTCCTTCTACAGTACCATATCCTGCCATGATGATAATACACTAAACCTCTGAGACTCTAAGCCAGTCCCAATTAAATGTTTTCCTTTATTAGGGTTGCATGGACATGGTGCCTTTTCACAGCAATAGAAGCCCTAACTAGGCAGTATCCAACTGACAATTAACACAAATTACCATGTCCAGTGTCTAGCATCAACCTGGGAAAATGGGAGTCATATTCAATATGGAACAGCTTATACATAAAGAACATTTGTATGTGACCATCTCAAATGCCATGACATAACCCCCATACTTGATTTCTTTGGATCAAGTACTCATCCTTGCTTTTAACTAGCTGTGGCCAGAATTGTGTCACAAAGCACAACATCATAAACTACTCCTTCTATATGAGAGGGGATTCATACAGTGATACTACAGTACCCAGAAGAATCATGGTAGTGGCAAGTATAAAAACTTAAAGGTGAGAAATATACACAGTAAGTTAATATCCTAATACACATGTGAAATACACTTAAAACAGAGTTCTGATTAAAACTGTATATACCCAAAGCTGCTATTTCCTCTTGAAACCACATTCACCTTATAAAAAGTGTGAAGAAAGAAGCATAAAAACAAAGGTAAAAGGAGAATAGTCAATGAAACAACATTTGGGAAGCTCGGAAGCAACATGTGGTAGCTGATGTAGCCTTACTGTAAAGCTGACCCCTAAATTGGCAATATGTAAAGCTAAGCAGCCAATGAGTTGACACCACATGAGATTTTGATGAAATATGTTGAAGTGATGGAATCCAGTTCTCAAGTCTGCAGAATCAAGAGGATACCTGAATGAGAGTCTCTGGCACGGCTGAGAGAGATAATCACAGGAAAACTGCCTTTCATCAAGACCCGCTGTAGAGAACCCCATCAGTCAAGTTCATATTTTTCAGACAATAAAAGTAATGGTGTTTTCTGGGACATTTTGACCACTAGACAAATGGCCCAGCCATATCTTCCTTCAGTGAATATGATGTTTGATAGGCTCCATACTATACACGAGCTTCCAGTCTGCCTCTTAACCCTATATCCTGGACTACTTCCTGGATGTATCTTACATTTGACCAATCTCCAGATATTTAAACAAAGCTCTAACAGGAGATGAAAAGAAGGCCATCACAGGAAATATCTAAAAACAAAAAGTAACAATGAGTTTTGTCGTAGACAGTCTCTTAATAAATAATGGTTCTGTTTGTCATAAAGATCTATAGTGTACCACTCTCTAAGAACTGAGCTAGCTGATCAATATGCTAGTGGTGTAAGTACAGGTGCATCATCCTGGTGCCATGAGGTCTTGTCCTCTTAGACCCAAGAAGCTGCTCAGGCAACTTACAGAATCAAGAGAAACAGGAAACTAAATTGTGACTTTAAATCACTTAGTTTGACAAATGTTTGTTTTAAGGTTACATAAAAATCATGATATCCTCATTTTAAAAACTATAACTTAGTACCTTCTACTTCTCAACAGATGATGGCTAAGATAGAAAAAGTTTGAAAAGACAAAACAATCACGTTGACTTACAGCCTTGTGGGCTGATATCAAAAGAACTCATTGAAGCTAAAAGGAATCATTTTTTTCTAATATACTTTACAGGACTATTGTTCTCTTAAAGTCTTATACATGTATAAGTTGGATAAAAACTAAAACTGTATTTTGAGTTTTAAAAGCCAAAGAAAAAAGATTAAGAAGAAAATGTATTCAAATAATGGTATTGTTGTCTGAATAGTAGATTGCAAATGATTTTCATTTTTTTCTGTTGGACATTTCTACATTTTCCATGTGTTTCATAATAATACTCGTATAATCTGAAGGGGTTCGGGACAGCTTGGGAGATAGAGAAAAATAGGTAAAAACAGAAAGGAAATTTTCTAGATCAAGTTTAATTCCCAGGCTCCCCCAGGCCTTCATTCTTTCCCATTTATCTTCAATTGTCTCCATGTCTTCATTTCTCTCCTCAGTTATATTTGATGGCACTAGACAATCTGATCTCTATAACAGTGTCATCTCTCCCACATCCTTGCTGCTTCCCAAACATGGACTTCTCTGGAAAATAAACTGGCTTGTATAGTTCAGCTTGCTTTGATTTGTAGCAATCTTCTGTATTGCTCTATGACTCTTTGCCCCTTTCTAACTCCTAAGATAACCAGGCTCTGCCTACTGGATCTATTCTCCTTCTTAACCAGAACATACAAAGCTCAGATTCTCAATGTTCATGATTTTAAAAAAGAAGGTAAAGTAGTGACACAATATACTATCTAGAATTAAAAGTTCCCTCTTCTCTGGCTGCTCACCTTGCTGCCTATGCTCATGTCAGCCAAAGGGGTGAAAGAAGCTTCATCATCTCTGGTTAGGGGGAAGTGTGACAAAGAAGTCCATCACTGTTTGCCCTGTAACACTGCAGCTGTCCTTGTTGTGGGTTACAAGTGGCTCTACCTGAGGCTCATGATCTCAGGGAGCCTAAGCACCTGCACAGCCAACCATTTAGAGACAAGACACATGAAATGTGTAAGATATTTGAAGAGTATTAGTTCTTACAGTTTTCCAAAAGAGGATAATTTCCCAAATACAGCCTTGTGGAAGCAAAAGCAGAGAAGCAAGGAGGAAAGGTCAGGTAAAGATTTGCTTTTTGCTGAAACATAAATATTTTATATGTGAAAGCTGAGATGAGTTTTGGATGTTTGGATTTTTCTCCAGCTAGAATTTGCTTTTTCAAATTATAGTAGAGGTATTACTAATATAACAGCATTTCCTAATTCCACACATCCTTCAACTATCATGGTTCACTTCTTTAGAACAATAGTCACACACACACACACACACACACACACACACACACACACACACTTCACCATTACTATTTTAGTCATATGCTTTAAAAATTATTTCACACATTTGTATTCTTAGTGTAACAAAAGAATCCTTAGTCCTTCCTCTCCATCTATATGGGGAAAGGGCAGGGTGGGCAGAAGAGTAAGACAACGATTATAAGCTGAGGTCAAAGTCACAAGTAAAGTACACCTTGCCATATGAAAATCTCTATTTCAGTCAATTGCTTGGATAAACAACTCTAAGAGCATGGGGAAGTCCTTGTTGTTACCTGGATCATAGCTTGTATTTATAGACGGTACAAGGTCTTGGTGTTTAAACACTAGAAATAATTCAGTCTCTCCCTCAGGAAATAACACCCACTTCTTTTGTGCTGAGGAATCATGAAGGGTCTCTAGTGTTAAGGAAACAATCACCACAGGAAAGGGCAGAGGGAAGGAGGAGGAAGAAAGACAAGCTATTAATTTAGACTGAATTAACCCATGCTGAACCACAAGGAAATTTTTAAAAATACCAACAAATTAAGAAAATATTTTCAGTTTCCTCAGAGCATGGAAATACAATTATTAGATATCTAATTGCATCCAAAAAGAAATGCTAAGTTCTAAGTTCTATTTGATAAAGTTGTAAAATAAAAATACTCCCAGCTCTTTCTCTTTTTAAGATTGAAAACAACAAGACTGAAAAGAAAGAAAAGTGAGCATTACATCATCTTCAATGGCACAGGAAGGACTGCATATTGCTTAGCATTGGGGCCCTGAATAGCAGATTTGTATCTGGAGGAAAGTGGTCTGGTTTGGGACTATTTGCAGGTGTGTGTGTGTGGGGGGGTGTTCCTTCTTAATAATATTCCTAATTTATTGTAGATAAGCCATCTTGTTAAATAAAAAACACAGAGCCAATTGCAGAGTTAAAAGCCAAGAAGTCAGAGCAATAGCTGAGAGCTGAAAACCTCACCCTTCACTGCTGCTCTGTCTTTCCTCTCTGCAAGAGACCTAGTTCCTGTGTTTTTCTCTTTTTTATAGACTTTCTGTTCTGCCTTCTCATTGGTTGTAAGCCCAACCACATGACCTCCTCGTCACTGCCTGTATGTACAGACCTCCAGGTCTTCTATGGTTGGTATTGAGATTAAAGGTGTATGTCTTCATGCTGGCTGTATCCTTGAACACACAGAGATCTGCATAGCTCTGCCTCCCAAGTGCTGGGATTAAAGGCATTCACCACCACTGGCCAGCTTCTGCTATGGCTTGCTCTGACCCCAAGGCAACTTTATTAATATACAAACAAAATCACATTTCAGTACAAATAAAATATCACCACAATTTATATCCTATACTGGCAGAATGTATTTTAAAAAATAGAAAAGAAATGATGCATTGAGGTGTAACTCAGTTGTATAGCACAGCAACAAACAAAAATTAAAGATAAGAGGGGAGGAAGAAGGAGAGAGATGAGCAGGAAGAAATCAAAGAAATAAAAAAAAAAGTGAATGTAATGAAGATAAACATAGTGAAAGAGAAGCCACAAAGACCAGGGATGGGGTAAGGAGGTTGATATTATCCTCTCTTCTCTTCCTCCCCCTGCATTTGATCAGATTCCTTGGACCTCACTCACTGCTCAACCATTGTCTCTTTCTTGTAACCCCAATATACTTTCCTTTTCCTCTTTCCAATCACTATATTTAATTTTTCTACTCTTTTTATTGCTGTGGATATCGCTCTGTGTAAATAAAGTTCTGATTGGCCAGTGGCCAGGCAGGAAGTATAGGCGGGATAAGAGAGACGAGAATTCTGGGAAGTAGAAGACTGGAGAGAGACACTGCCAGCCATGAAAAGCAACATGTAAAGATACTGGTAAGCCACAAGCCATGTGGCAAAGTATAGACTAACAGAAATGGGTTAATTTAAGATAGAAGAAGCCTGCCACGGCCATACAGTTTGTAAGCAATGTAAGTTTCTGTGTGCTTTCTTGGTTGGGTCTGAGCGACTGTGGGACTGGCAGGTAAGAGAGATTTGTCCTGACTGGGCCAGGCAGGAAAACTCTAACTACATTTTATTCCTTTTACTTCCTTTCCAATTCCTATTCCTTTTTCCCTAATAAGAAACACAAAGAACACAGAACAATGGAAGACATGAGATTGGGAAATTTGCAGAAATGTCTCAGAACATTCTGCTCTTCCTTTCCTCTCTAAAGACAGGATCCAAAGGGGGAGAAAATAAGGGGAGTTGGAAAAAGAAAGAAAAGGGTAGGAAAATGAAAGATGTTGGGAGGACAGGGGGAAGGTGAGTGAAGGATCACATGGGTATTCAGACCTAAGGCTGAGGCACTGAAGAGTGACCACACCAAAAGGTAGACTGTCAGGAAAGAATGCTCATACTCTATCGGCACAGGAAGAAGGGGGTAGTATTAACACCAAATATAAAATAAACAGTATAAAACAGAAAAAGTATAAATTGGGCTGTTGAAATATATGTTCCAGGATTTTAGTCTAAAATCAAAATTAGGGAAATCTTTTTTTAAAATTTATTTACCGTGTGTGTGTGTGACATGCACACTTGCACACATTTGCATGCCACAACTTTTGTGTAGACAGCCTGTAGTAGCCAGTTTTATTCCTCCACTATCTGAATCCCAAGAATGGAACTCAGATTGTCAGTCTTAGCAGCAAGTGCCTTTACCTGCTGAGCCATCTCTCCAGTCCCCAGAGTATAGTACCCTTTTATAAAAGTTTCTTTCCCAATGTGATCAAACAACACACTGATGTGGATGCTATACCACAGCTAAGTGCATTGCTCTAGAAAAATGTTCCTAACAGTGAAAGTTATGTGACATATGTACATTCTTAAATCCTGCCCACTTACAACTTTTAATAATTTAGTTTAATATGTAGCTGCTGGTTCAGATAAATGGCATCAACATAGTTATTTAAATAATGAAAAGCCTCATTAATTATAAAGGTTCGAAGTAGTCTAGAAGGGAGATGGGTCAAGTTGTTTCTTTTTTTTTTTTTTAACATGTTCCTATATAGGATGTTAAAATCCTTTAAACAAATATGAAACTTGCAAGTTCTGGAACATGGAAAACACAGGGTTCTAAAACCACCAAACATTTATTCTAACCTGGGAAAATGCCATACCATCAGGCTTCACATTTTTGAACAGGAAAATTGTATGACTATACCTCATAAGTTGATTATTACATATTTATTCACCCAGTTTTGTGAAATCATTAAAGGATAAAGTTTTTAAAAACTGAGAATATGTTTGGGTAATTTTTTGTTAAATAAAATATGCACAGGCTATCCATAAACTTTATTAGTAGAAAGGAAAACTAATCTAATGTTTGGAAACAGTAAATGTAAATAGTTTTAAAATGTAGTCACTAACTGAATGGAATGGCTAGCAACTAAAATGAATGAAATGCAACAAATGAAAAAACAAAACAAAATTTATAAAAGATCACAAACCACATTTACTTTTACATTGGTGTTAATGGTTGAACAGAATAATGAGATATAAAGTGTGGGAAAGACTGAAATATTAATAAAATATTAATAGAACCATTTGGTAATTTTGCACAAGGAAGAAGGACATCATAGGTCAGGAGAAGAGCTGTCAAGGAGGTTGAAGGAAGAGCAAGGTCACAGCCTTCCTCCTGGTTCCCAAGTTTTTTCCTCAGTACCAATCTGAACTCTACTCCCCTCGGAGAACCACCCATGTCCCAATGAAATACAGCCCTTCACTGAGACCAGACATGCTAAAGCTGCTCAATGCTTTATAAGAGAGCCTCAATAATTGCTTACCGTGTCTTCCCTGAGTACAGATCCTCTCTGTTCCTTCTTAAATTACAATTGAAAGTGTTTCTTAACTGTCAACATTTTCAATCACTTTGTTATTTCTATTGTTTTCTTTAAATCAGTTACAGATTGATCACACTATTCAAAGGTGGTGATTTGGGTTTCCTCTCTTTGTAAGTCCTTTTAAAGATGACAAAGCTCAATGGAACAGCAAGGTCTCCTACTCCCAAAAGCCAATTACATAAGCAACAATTTTAAAGTGATACATCTATTGTAACCAAAAAGAAAAAGAAACTTCTGGGGCTTTTGTGTATGGCATAGAAATCCTAAGAAGTGTTACTGAGTGGGAAAGTACACTGACTAAATTCTAAGAATTCTCACGAATACTGTCACTGTAGAGAGAAATCTATGGTAAGGCAGGTGGGCAGAACGGGGAAAGCTGAGGACAAGGGCTTCAGTAAAAGCAGTAGATTTACTCTGGGAACTCAGAGGCTCAGGAGAGGCAAAAGATGTTCAAGATGCCCGGTAGGGAGGGTAATCCTGTTCCCTGTGTTCAAAGACCAAGCAGTCTTAGGTAATTGTTAAGTGTGCCACAATCCATTCAACCACACAGGGACACGGGCATCTAATGCCCGCCCTTGGTAGGCTGCAGCGGGAAGATCCAGAGTTTGAGACCATCACAAACTACACATCAGGACTGCCTGCTAAAATTATCCACATTAGATGGGAGCAAGATAGCGATTGAGGGAGGGGAAAATGCAACCAACGAGAACAGGTCAACATGTTAGAAGGAGACAGGAGGAGGACATGCATTAAGAATGCCAAGCCAGATAACTTTCAAAGAAGAAAATACACAAGATGACATCACCAGAACCATATTGACTCATGAAAGAGAAGACTATGAACAAGAAGTCATATAACATGAACCCAAAGAAAAGATGATAAAACATTTATATAAATAATTCTTAAAGGGAAAATCAGTATACCATTTTTTCAGAGCTAATTAAAAATATTAGAATCAAAACTGACTGAAAGTTTATTCTACTGAAAACGTATTAATATGTACATGAGGAAAACTGAGATAATGTCAACAAATCAATAATAAAAGGGATTAAAATAATTAGCTAAAAGCAATTTATATCTTGGGCAATAGTAACCAACTTGTATATAACTAAAAGAGTAATTTCTCTGAAATAAAGATGCAAACGATGAAATGGGCACACTGGAAATCAGAGAGAAACACCACTACCACAACAAAAAACAAGCATGAAAGAATACCAACCTCAAGTGTGTTATTATGTATTCCAGTTAATCTACTATAGTTCCCATGAAAGTTTATTTATTAACTTATTTATTTGCTTTGAGACAGGGTATCACTGTGTATCCCTGGATGGCCTGGAACTCACTATGTAGACCAGGCTGGCCTTACACTCACAGAGATCCATATGCCCCTGTCTTCCAAATTCTGAGATCATAGGCATGAACCACACACCACTGACTGATTCTTTTATTTATCTATTTTAAGTTACCTAATTATTATATGAAATAACATCCACCTAAAGATAAAATGTTAAAAAGATTCTTTCTGATCATTTCTTTGTTCTTCTCTGTATCACTTGGATATTTCAAAATTAATATGTATCTTCTAAAAATTACCATATTTGATACCTTGTCTATAGCATTATTATCTACACTAGCCTAAATTCTGTATTTCTAATAGTATGGCCTACAATGTTGAAGTTGTCAAACTACATAGTGGATTTATTTTAAGCCACAACTGGAGGTGTGGAATGTACAGAACACAACCACCACCTTGCTTTCACTGACAGAATGTGATGGTCTTTAGTTGAGTGGGATAGAGAAGGTAAGGAGCAGATTCCTACGGGAGCATCTTCAGGGTGCAGACAAATGAATTCCTTTACAAACCTTTAGTCAGTAACTGCAATAGATGATATTTCAGTTCAGTGTGTCCAGTATTAAAGTATGAAGCAATTACGACAAAACTTAGGCGCTTAAAACCACTGCTTTTATTTTGTATGAAGATTTCATAGACCAGGGGCTCCAGCAAGACTCAGTCAAAGGAAGTCTGCTCTGCTTGATTATCAGCTAAGCTTGTATTTGGTTTACAACTGACCCAAGAAGATGGGTCTACTCACATATCCTCTGATACACTGGCAAAGACAGCTGGGAAGCTGGCTCCTCTGAAAACACTTGACTAGTGTTTGGCTAGAGGAGAGGGGCAGGCCTAGTCACTGTAGTCAAACAATTTAAGTGGTGATTGCATCTTATGGTGTTGTTACAGAGGAACTCCACAAACACTCTAAGAACATTTATTAACCAGTGGCAGAAGCATTCTTGTGAGTTAAGGATCTCACAAAAAGCCATCCCAAATCAACAGGAGGAGGGTTTTTTTTTTCCTTAATTGAGGAAGAGCCAAGAATATGACATCATTTTCAATCTTCTTGCGCAGCATCAATAAATACTAACTAAAGATTATTCCTCATTACTATTCTGATGCACTTCAGAATACAGCTGCTGCTAATGACTTAGAAATGAACTATGGAGCTTACTTGACTGAGTTCTGTTCTAATGATTAAGTAAATCAATGATGGCAAACAAATCATTTGAACTCAGTCTCCATCTTCCCACTTGAAGGCTGAAGGTTATATGCCCTCTTTAGAAAACATTCATCTTTTTTTTTTTTTCCAGAGTGCTCTACCACTAAGCTAAATCCCCAAGGCCAGACCTGAAGTTTGGAAGCAGATTTTTGGAGAGACTTTCTCCTTTCAGCCAGCATGCTGTGTGTAGCTGGAAGTGTTTATTTTGCACTGGCTGCATGAAGATCCCTCAGACAGATTCTAGGCTTAGAAAGTCTGCAGTTATGTTTCAGCTCCACAATTCCCAATTGTCACCCGACACTCTTTGTCACATAAATCTGAATCTGTTTAGGGGGAAAACACTCAAAATGGTGCATTAACTCAATCTAAGTTTATTTTTTGATTTCTTGACAATAGTGTCAACAAGTGGCAGCAAAATGAAGCTTTGCTCCACAAAGCTGTTCAGAGCCTGAAAAGGTGTACTTCTTCTCCAGTCCCACCATTGCCTGGGAACTCATCACCATTGTCTGAATTCCCTAAACCCACATTGCTGGCAGAGAAAGAAGGAAAGATCACTCAGTTGCCATGTAGAGACTATCATGGAGGAGTTGGATAACCCTATTTATCATTCTGGTGGTGAGAGCTTGGTTACACAGGGAGTCTTAATGGTGGGTGTTAAGACCTGTCAGTAAGCCAAGCATAAAATGAAATAGATTATGGTGAATATGCAGCTGTCTAGCACATTATCTGTTCTTTAAAGCTAGGAAACATCATGTGTTTTCGCAAGTCAAGATGAATTTGAGAATGAAAACAGAGAAAAAATTATTTTTAATTTCCTGTGTGGGGGATGCATAATACCAAGTGCTAAATGGAGAACCTGACAAAACAAAACTTCCACTTCTTTGATAAACATAATGGAAAAGCCTTTTTTTGTGTGTGCGAGTACAGACCTTTGATCACAAGTAGAAAAATTCCTACAGTGTACTGTAGATGTTAAAGGACTCAGAACATGCTAAAGAGCCAGCTAATGACTAATTTGTACCAACCAATTAGCCATCCTTCCTGATGGCCCAATGTGTAAGAGGAGCCCTATGGAAAAGCTCCTGTAACATTTGCCCACTCCACATTCTTTTTCACAGGCAGAACTCACGCCTGGACGTTTGTAGGCAGCACATTTACACATCTTTTCAACAGAAACATTGTGTTCTTGCAGTTTCCAAACAAAAATTACTCAAAGCTTTGGAGAGTGCACTGTAATCAGAAGCCATTCAAATTAAGCAAATCGGTATTTGCTTGTGAAATAACCCACTCTCTTTTCGACTTGCTCTTTACTGATACTTATTATTCTCATGTCTAAGGTTAAATGTCCATTCAAGCTTAACCAATTTGCTCCTGGTATTCATTTCACTTATAATAGAGTGATGTGATTTTACTCTCAGGATCACAAATTGTTTATTTAGTTTTCCTTTTAAAATTATTTCATGTCTAGGTGAGAAATAAAAAAGTGAAAGAAATAAACCATAATATGCAGCAAGGGCTGCTCTTCTTTCAGAAGGATGTGTTACACCAGAAGAGCAAAGGTGATACTCACCAAAGTTGGCAGGAACATGACTGGCCCTCTACTCTACCTCCAACATTATCTCTGGTCATTACTATTTCTTCTTAATGGAAAAAAATATCCAAACATCCTATAGTACATGATTGGACTTCCTGACTGACTTTAGGTTTCAAGAAGTATTGTGTAAAATTTAATCAAAATAAAGATTTTTTTTTACCTTCAATTGTCTCTCAAATGACACTCAAAAGAAAATCCCACTCTTTTTCAGTGTTCCGTGTTTTCAATACATTTACTTTTGTAAGTGGTATCTACTCAAAGCCATAGCAATGCCTTTTTAAACAAATACATAAAACCAACTTAAAGGAAATAGTAAATAAGTAATGTTAAAAGTAGACAAGGCTATACCAAGCATTTTGAAGGTAGAACAACACTGAAGAACTTTGAGAAATGCCGTGAGAGAAAATGATGCACTATAGACCTATCCATCTTGCCATAAACAGCACACAGAATGAGGCAATCCCATCGGGGTCATTTTTCTTGTGCTGCAGTTACTTGTTTATACTTTGCCTTGCTCTTCAATTCCAAACTAAGGAAAAGTTATTTGCATGTAGGAATCCAGATTTAACTGACTAGAATATAGGTTACACTGCTGTGGCTTGTGAGTGATGGAAAAATGGCTCAGGCACGTATATTAGCTGCCCCTATTGTAGTCAACACATAAAATAAAGAATAACATGTTTTCAGTAGCAAAGAACTGAGAGTCACAATTAATAAATGGGACTCCTGAAACTAAAAAGCTTCAATAAGGCAAAGGACACTGTTAAAAAGACAAAAATCGGTAGCCTACAGAATGGGAAAAGATTGTCACCAACCTCACATCTCACAGAGGGCTAATCTTCAAAATATATAAAGAACTCAAGAAGCTAGATATCCAAATACCAAATAACCCAATTAAAAATGGGATGCAGATCTAAACAGAGAATTCTCAACAGAAGAATCTCAAATTGCCAAAATACACTTAAAGATTGTTTCACATGTGCTGTGGGATGTTGTTCTGCATGCTGTGAATATGTGTTGCTCTGACTGGTTGATAAATAAAACGGTGATTGGCAGGTAGCCAGAAAGAAAGTATAGGAGGAGCAAGCAGATGAGAAGAATTCTGAGAAAAGGAAGGGCTGAGTCAGGAGTTGACAGCCAGACACAGAGGAAGCAAGATGACAAGACAGAAATGAGAAAAGGTACCAAGCCACATGACTAAACATAGATAAGAATTATGGGTTAATTTAAATGTAAGAGCTAGTCAGTAATAAGCCTGGGCTAATGGTCAAGGAGTTACAAATAATATAAGCTTCTGAGCGATTATTTTATAAGCAGGCCACAGGACTGCTGGGGCCTGACAGGATCAGAGAGACCTTCCTATTACACACATGCTTATCAGGGAAATGTAAGTCAAAATGACTCTGAGATACCATCTTACACCTGTCAGAATGGCTAAGATCAAAAACACTAATGACAGCTTATGTTGGAGAGGATGTGGAACAAGGGAAACACTCCTCCACTCCAGGTGGGAGTGCAAACTTGCACAGCCACTTTGAAAATCAGTATGGTGGTTTCTCAGAAAACTGGGAATCAATTTATCTCAAGACCCAGCTATACCAATATTAGGCATATACCTAAAGGACGCTCAATCACACCACAAGGACACATGCTCAACTATGTTCGTAGCAACATTATTTGTAATAGCCAGAATCTGGAAACAACCTAGATGCCCCTCAACTGAAGAATGGATAAGGAAAATGTGGTGCATTGACACAATAGAGTATTACTCAGCTGTTAAAAAAGCAATGATCTCATGAAATTTGTAGGTAATGGATGGAATTAGAAAAAGTCATACATAGGGGCTCCTCAGCAATTGGTTCACAGTTCATGCATTTCCACTAGTTTGTGCTTTTTCCAATCTGGATAAGTGAGACAGTTGATAAGATTGAACTGTTTGGGAGGTGCCCACGCAGTGGAGCTGGGACCTGACCTTGGTACATGGGCTGGCTTTTTGGAGCCCAGGGCCTATGCTGGGACACTTTATTCAGCCTTGGAGGAGGAGACTGGACCTGCCTCAGCTGAGTCTACCAGGCTAGACTGACTCTACAGGAGAGACTTTGCCTTGGAGGAGGTGGGAATGGGGGTTGTATTGGGGGGAAGGCTGGGAGTGGGAGGAGGGAGGATGGGGGAATCCATGGCTGATATGTGAAATTAAGTTAATTATAAAATAAAAATATTTAAATTAATTAATTAATTAAAAAGGTTTTTTTAAAAAAGAAAAAGTCATTCTGAGTGAGATAACCCAGACCCAGAGAGACAAATATGGTTTGTACTCACTCATAAATGAATATTAGGAGCAAAGTATAGGATAAGCAACCTACAATCCACAGCCCCAGAAAGGCTAGATAACAAGGAGGGCCCAAAGAAGGATGCATTGATTTCCCTGGGAAGAGAAATTAAAGAGATCTCCTGGGTAAACTGGGGGCAGGAGGTGGGTGGATGGGAGAATGGGAACTTTAAGGATCAGGTTGGGCTGGCTGGGCATGGGAGGTGGGTTGTGGCAGGACAGAGGAGGAGAGTAACAAAAGAGATGAAAAAGACGTTTTGATGGGGGGCATTTTGGGGTTAGGTAGAAATATGGTGCCAGGGAAACTCCCAGGAATCCACAAGGATGACCCCAGCTAACACTCCTAGCAATAGTGCAGAGGGTGCCTGAACTGGCCTTCTCCTGTAATCAGATAGGTGACTACATTACTTGTCATCAGAGAGTCTTTATCCAGTAACTGATGGAAGAAGATGCAGAGATCCACAGTCAAGCACTGGAGTCCTAAAGACAGGGAAGAGGGAATGTACAAGCCTGAGAGGTCAAGGTCATGATGGAGAAAACACAAAAATAGCTGACTTGAGCTCTTGGGAACTCATAAACTCTGGACCAACAGTTAGGGAGCTGGCATGGAACTGACCTAGGCCCTCTGCATGTGCGTGACAGTTGTGTAGCTTGGTCTGTTTATAAGGCTCCTAGCAGTGAGATCAGAACATGCCCCTGGTGCTTAGCTGGCTTTTGGGAATCTGTTCCCCATGCTGGATTACTTTGCTCAGCCTTGATGCAGGTGGAGGAGCTGGGTCCTGCCTCAAATTGATGTGCCATGCTTTGTTCAAACCTGTGGGAGGACTGCCCATTTCTGGAAGAAGAAGAGACAGAGGAGGAGTGGATGGGGAAGTGGGTAGACAGGAGGTGGAGGGGGAACAGAAGGAGAGGACAGAGGGAAAATTGTAGTTGGTATGTAAAATAAATGAAAAAAGTCAATTCAATGAAATTTAAAAAAGAACAACATTGGGGTTGGAGATTTAGTTCAGTGGTAGAGTGCTTGCCTAGCAAGTGCAAGGCCCTGGGTTGGGTCCTCAGCTCTGGAAAAAAAAAAAAGAAAAAGAAAGAAAACCACCACCAACAACAACATGTTTGTAGCTGGAAGTTTTCCTGTGTCCCAGCTGGCCTGTGGTTAGGACAAATCTCTCCCATTTGCATTCCCAAAGTAAACATACAGAGGCTTATATTAATTACTAACTGTATGGCCATGGCTCAAGCTTTTTCCTAGCTAGCTCTTATGTCTTAAATTAGCCCATAACTATTAATCTATGTATTGTCACATGTTCCGTGGCTTTACCTGTGCCCGTTGCTCCTTAGGCAGATTGCTGGCATCTCCCTCCACCTTCTTCCTGGCTCTCTCTTTGAATTTTCTGCCTGCCTCTAAGCTGCCTTGCCATAGGCTAAACGGCTTTATTTATCAACCAATCAGAGCAACACAGATTCGCAGTGTACAGAAAAACATTCCCCCATTTCATGTTTATAACAATAAACAAATATGAGATAAACCAAATGTGTGTGTGTGTGTGTGTGTGTGTGTGTGTGTGTGTGTGTGTGTATCATTCTCTGGTCTGAAACCATGGTCTATTAACTATGGAAACAGTGCATTAGCATAGAAAACGCCTTCATGTTAAAGTAAAACCTTCAGCTAATGGACAGGAGAAAGGAAAAAAAAGATGAAGGCTAGAGTTCCACTCTCCTCTCTTAAGAATGCCCTGATGACCAAAGCACAGCCCATTGTGCCAAACCTAGTGAAGATTCCATCACCTGCCAAGGTATTATGCTGTCAACTGAGCTTTTGGTATGTGGGCCTCTAGAGGACATTCCAGATGCAAACTGTAGAAGTATGATAGTGTATTTCTTTCTCCTATAACAGTCCAAGTGGTCCTAAAGGTTTGTATTTCTCTTGTTGCTCCTCTCATATCCTGGTATAGGTATAGGTTAACATTAGCACACTGTCGACATGTAGCAAGAAGAGGGGAAAATCCCAAAGTCATATATTCCTTTCTATTTAAAGAACGTTGTCATTTGGTGAGGACTCATTTTTATGATCATATTCCAATAAGAGGGGCTAGTTGTAACATGGTTTATCAAAATACCCCCTTACTACAGAATAGAGAACGGATGGTGATAGGCAAATAGCATCAGTCTTTTTAAAGATCCAAGGATGCCACAGAAAAGGTAAAATTGTATTAGGCATAATTTCATTACTGAAGCATGTAATGGCACCTTGCTGTTCTATTGCATAATAAATTAAATGCAAACCTCTTGGGTTTGAAACACTCAAGTCTCTTCACAGTTTTCTACCCTATAAGAGCATGGCATTATGCTGTGAAGATATTTTGAAATGACAACATATTTGAGATCCTTCTTTTGAAAACTGTACATAGGACCAAAATGATCTGGGCCAATCTTATAGTTAAGCAGATGGGAAGTGGAGCAATTAAGAGCAGTATTTAGGCTTGATGTCTTAGAGAGCTTAACTGACACTAAAACCTAGAAAGATATTCATGTATTTATCTCTGCTTAATGACCAGCCAGTCACAGAAGGTAATCTTGAAACTCCCATAGAAGGGGCTGACACTGACAAATGAAAATGAGGTTAAACAGAGTCATTATAAAAATCCCTCTGGTGAAATTTCAGAAAAACAGAAGTTAAAGCCAGATGTTGCTCTTGCCCAGCACATTCAATCTGAGAATACTCAATCTTCAAGAAAGCTCTTTTCTGATATTTCATAGCAACTATTCACAGTATTAGGAATGGAAGGAGACCAGCCTAGTGTTTTTCAAAGTTGGGCCTTTTTATAGGATGCTCCTAGATCATCTAAACTGAGTTCCTGAGCTATGAGAAGCCTGTGAAATCTATTTTAAATGTTCTATGTTGTATTAATAATGATATTAGGAATGATCAAATTACTTCATTACTTTTAATATCCCAGAAACAACCAAACTTGTGACAGACAGAAAGTGGGATACCACCCAGAAATTAACATAGATCCCATTCTGATATAAAAATGAAAGTGTTAATAACTACTAAAACTAGGTGACATTATTATAATGACTCAAACTGTATACTAATATAAGAATTCATTCATCTTAGGGCAGAACAATGTTTAAATGAATCTTACTGAGTACCATATTTTTTCAAATCTTAGAATAGTATTTTTTAAATCTAAAGACTTCCAAAAGCTAATTCTGAAGCTAGGCATGATGATGCAGTGCACCTTTATTCCCATTACTCAGAACACATAGCAGGTGAATCTCTGTGAGTTTGGGGATGGTTGCTTGCTTACAAGTGCAGTTGCTTCTGGCTGTGGAGTGAATTTACACCCTCGTGAATCTATCACCATATGAAAATATCATTAAGTTAAAAGTGTATTCAAATACCACTAACCCTGTCGGACATTGTGCTTCACCTAGCCTGCATGAAACATACTCAGAAACCAATGCAGAAACTCAGTATTTCAGACTGGCTGGCCTGAAAGCTTGTGGGAAATTCTCCTATAGCTACCTTTCACATTGTTGTAGAAATGCTGACACTACAGATGTGTCCCACCACATCTGGTTTTTCAAATGGGTTATTGTGATCCAATTCAGGTCATCAGGTTTGTGTGTTGAATTCTTACCTGCTAAGCCATCTTCCTGAACTCTCCACACACAGTTCATTGGCTAGAGTTAACAAGATCATACTTAGTACTTAGCATGCAGCCTCTAAGTGGTATTTTATTACTAGCTAATATAGATCCCTAGGGATTGTTACTCTCCATCTGTCATTTCTAAAGATTTTTGTTTTGCTTTGTTTTGTGTTTTTATCATAACTCTCCCTTAATAGTTTATATGGTAAAGGTTTGGTCTCTAGATGGGCATTACATCAATAATATTATGAGAAAATCACATTGCCCAGCTAATGAAAATAGAAAAAGAAATATTAAAATCATTCTGCACAATATTTTGTCACTATCAAAACATTAATATCTATAATACAATTGGCCATGATGGATGGTCATGCAAGACACCCTCTGTCTTAGTCACTGTTCAAATGCAATGAGCAAATGCTATGATCAAGACAACTCTTATAAAAGAAAGCATTTAATCAAAGGATTATTGACCATTTCACAGGCTTTTTTTTTTCATTATCTTGGCAGGGAGCATAGCAGCAAATAAGCATAGTGCTAAAGAAGTAACCAAGAGCTACATTCTGGTCCACAAATGGGGGGGGGGGGGGGGAGAGAGAGAGAGAGAGAGAGAGAGAGAGAGAGAGAAGGGACTGGCATGAGTTTTTGAAAACTCAAAGCCCATTTCCAGTGTTATACTTCCTCTAACAAGACCACACTTCCTAATCCTTCCTAACATTTTCCCCACCCTGGTGACTAAGCATTTCAATACATGAGTCTATGGGGGTCTTCCGTATTCAAACCACCATACCCTCCCAATAGGCAGAACTTAGCACAGTGCACCTAATTTTCATTTTGCTGTGGAAAGCATGTTATCTTATATGGGTCTACAATGACTCATGGGCAATGATAATGTTTTGGCGATATGTGAAAAACTTAAAAGAAACACAACCAGACAGAAAATTGATGACAAGAAGGACTGTGGATAAGTTATATGACCTCTCTGAACGGAAACAGAATTTGAGTATATTTATGACATACACAAATACTCATTTGTAGCTGAAGTTTTCCTGTGTCCTGGCCTGCCAGCAGTCGGGACCAATCTCTCCTACTCGCATCCCCCAAGTAAACACACAGAGGCTTATATTAATTATAGCTGCATGGCCATTGCTCAAGCCTTTTGCTAGCTAGCTCTTGTATCCTAAATTAGCCCATAACTATTAATCTATGTATCACCGCATGTTCTGTGGCTTTACCTGCATCCCATTACATGTTGCTCCTTGGGTGACTCTCTGCCCTCCACTCCCATCCGACCCCCGCTGCCTTCTTTCTCCCTCTTTGAATGTCCCACCTGCCTCAAAGCTGCCTTGCCATAGACCAAAGGGCTTTATTTATCAACCAATCAGAGCAGCATATATTCGCAGCATACAAAAAGACATTACTCCATCACTCACTGTTGAATAATCTCAGCAGAAGGGGAACTCATGATCGCATGGCCTCTCAGATAACTTATTCTGTAGATGTCAGTCACCTCCTTCTATATCCACTCCATCTATGGCCATATGTCCCTATACAGTGGGTCATGTTAATAGGGAGGACAGTTTTGATTTTACTTAGTATTATGGACTTCTACTCATCAGGTATATTTTTCTTTTAGGTGTTCAGTTTTTTGGGGTTTTTTTTTTGTTGTTGTTGTTTGGGTTTTTTTGTTGTTTGTTTTTTTCTTAGTTTTTCGAGTCAGGGTTTCTCTGTAGCTTTGGAGCCTGTCCTGGACTAGCTCTGTAGACCAGGCTGGCCTCGAACTCACAGAAATCCACCTGCCTCTGCCTCCCGACTACTGGGATTAAAGGCGTGCACCACCACCACCCGGCTAAGTGTTCAGTTTTCTATCAGCAGAAATTAACACTACTCTATGTAAAGGAAGATTTTTATTCTCTTAGAAAAGATACTTTATTCATGCATTTGCTTTTCCTGTGTGCAATTCTTTTGACTAAATCACCGTCTTGGCTTTATAGAAAAACCATCCATCATTCGGCCATTCCAACCTTCTTTTGCATTGCTTCTGAACAAGGAACTCAGTTCAAAGAACATTTACCCAGTGGGCTTATTCTAATAGAATCTACTGAATGTAATATGGAAATAATGACTTTTTTAGGATTGAATTGCAATGCCAGTTGGGTGACAATATACTGTGGAGATGACTGCTATCTTCCATGTGTGTTCTCAACTTATATGATAAGTTTTCTTTTTTTAATTTAAGAAATGTTTTATTCATTTTACATATCAAACATAGATTCCCCCCTCTCATCCCTCCTCCTACTCTTCCTCAAACTTATCCTCCCCACTCCTGACCCCCTCCTCCAAAAGGGTAAGGCTTCCCATGGGGAGTTAGCAAAGCTTGGTACATTCAGTTGAGGCAGGATCAAGGCCCTTTCCCCCTGCATTAAAGCTGAGCAAGGCATCCCACCATAGGTAATGGGCTTCAGAAAGCCAGGTTTTTCACTAGGGATAGATCCTGATCCCACTGCCAGGGGCCCCTCAAAAAGACCAAGCTACACAACTGTGTTCCATATGTGGAGGGTCTAGTTTGGTCCCATGCAGGCACCACAGCTGTTGGTCTAAAGACATGAGTTCCTTTGAGCTTGGTTCAGTTGTCTCTGTAGATTTCCCCATCATGATCTTGATCCCTCCTTGCTCATAAAATATCTCTTCCCTCTCTTGGAGTGGACTCTCGGAACTCAGCCTGGTGCTTGGCTGTGGTTCTCTTCCTGTGCTTCTATTAGTTACTGGATGAAGGCTACATGATGATAGTTAGGGAATTATGACAACAATTTTCTATTAACCTTGACTCCTGGGCCCAGCAGTTATTGGGTGAAAATAAAAGTGATTCTTTCACTGTTATCCCTAATAACCATATAGCAAAAGTTTTGCTTATGTTTACCACAACTTGGAATTTTGTTAGTATAGTGGTCTTAGTTCCCAAGAGATACATGCTATCACAAGGTAGCATAGCTGTCCTATTAAATTGGAAACAATGAGTGCTACTTGGTCATTTTGGATTTCTTGGTCATTATTTTACTGTCACTGATCACTTAGCTTTAAAAAACTCCTTTTGCCATCACACATGATTTTGTAACTTACACCATCAATTCTAAGTGGCCTGATCCACCAATCACCATATGCTTTCGAGCACTGTTTCAGTTGCTCATTCATTAGGCAGGAAGTATCTACATGAATCAACTGCATCCCACGGTCATTTTTACCTGCCTCTGTTCTTTGGGAACAGTACTATTTCTTCCTGCTAACTCAAAATGGTGAAAATTCTGTCTGTAAAGATAATGCCTCTTCTTGTCTTCTACTTGCCCAAAGACACAAGGAAAGAAAGTTTCTGAACATAGAACAAAAATTCACTGAAGTAATTGGTGTCTATCTTAGAAAATGCATATTACTTGGAGACCAGAGCCTCTAATCTTGTAGAGGTCATGGTTGGGGGGCTGGGCAGTAGAAAGTACCTGTTATATCCTTCTGTAAGATTAAGTCCAGCTTGTTTTCTTTTAGGATGTAACTCTAGCCATGGCATTCTGTGTATTCAACTCTCCAGTGACTTGTGCTGTAAAGGAAAAGAAAAAAATCTAGACAATGGTTAATAAGGCCCTACATAAATGCCCTACTTCTCATCTGATGCTTGTCTTAAGGTCAACCAATTAATATCACTCTGGGTCATCCAGGTAGATGTACCCTAATCAAAATGTCTCTTTGACAGTATCAGAAGAAAGCAGAAAAAAGGCAGAGTTGTGGAGATTGAGAAAGATCTGACATGCCATTTCATTTTTAGCTTGCAGTTGGGGAGTTAGGAAAGAAAGAGATCTCCTGGCCAAAAGCAAGAAAGAATCAGTGAACTCTGTCCTTCAGCTACAGCATTCTATGTTCTACCAGTAACCTAAATGAGGTGAAAAATCATACTTTTCTTTAGAGCTCTCAGGTTGAAAAAGAATCCTACCCTGGCCAACATCTTGATTTGGGGCCTTATAAGACTCTGAACAGAATCCACTTATGCTGTGCCCAGTCTCCTGACATATACAACTTTGAACTAATTAATGGACAGTACTATAAGCTTCTAAATTTATAATAATTTGTTAAACAAAAATATAAAACTAACAAGATCCATTACTGCTTCCAATACCAGAAACAGAGAGAGCAAATATGAAAGGGACAAACTAGTTCCATATTTTCCCCATACATGATACAGACTTTTATTCTACAATATATACTATCGAGTATTTTCACTATTGCTATTAGAAACAATCCATCTTCCCTGGCAAATACAACCTTGCCCACCAGAGTGACCATGCATATGGTAAGCCCAGTTCCCAGAATACTGATGTCATCCCTAAGGGAAGCCTAGACATTACAATTAATGTGTCCCTGGTAAAGATTAGGTTTATGCAATAGCTCATTGATTGTTCTAGCACCTGATATAACATTAAGGTAATCTATGAGGGCATTTTGCTTTTGTCATTACTATGAGGGAATCTAATTTCCTTCCTATTAGTCTAGGCAAAAGAAAAGTACAGAATTGTGTTTATTTGTCAGCACCCTTAGATTTTGTTTAAGATGAATGGAAAGCTTTGAATCAGACCCTTCCAAAATTCTTTTGAAGTCCCAATTCCTAATGACCTAGAATGTGATCTTATTTGACAATATTGCCTCACAGAGATAATCAAATTAAATTGATTTTCTTGGATTTGAGCCTAGCCTGATGTTTCATAAATAGATAAATTGAACACAGAGATAAGTATGTAATAAAGATACATAAAAACATGAAGAGAAGATAGCCATCTCTAAGATAGGAAAAAAGACTGTAACAGACCCTCTGCTCAAAGATCGCAGAAGAAACCAAACCTACAGACACGTTGATTTGTATATCTAGTGTATATCTAGTTTCCGGAACCATGAGACAATGATTGTATATAAATCAATACAGTTTCTGGTACTTTGCTGAGGTGGTCCTTGCAAACACATAGACTGGATCTATAATTTCCATAGACTTCCCTATTACCTTGTGTTTTCCATTACCTTCATGGACCACTGAAGACAGCCAAATCTATAGACCACAGGAATGAACTTAGGTCAGAAGTCCTGACCTACCCTGATACCTTCTGAGCAGCTGGTGACAATGTTACCAGTTCATCCTGGTTTGCCTAAAATGCCAGGCAGTGGTAGCGCACGCCTTTAATCCCAGCATTTGGGAGGCAGAGCCAGGTGGATCTCTGTGAGTTCGAGGCCATCCTGGTCTACAGAGCAAGCTCCAGGACAGGCAACAAAACTACACAGAGAAACCCTGTTTCAAAAAACAAACAAACAAACAAACAAAAAAGATTTTCTGGTTTTGCATTGAACACCCTATAATCTAGAAAGTGCTTGGGCTTAAGCAAATTAAAGGGACTTTGGACTGTTTTGTGGTCTCCTGTCATAAAAGCTGAACTGAATTTTTATCAGTCAATTAGAACAACTATAATAATGTCAAACTCACAAAACATATGTGTTGTTCACTTTGTCTCATTTAGCTTTTAATAACTTTCCTATCTCTTCTTTAATGTCCTATTCTCTGAAGTCATGGGTCCAGGGATAGGGTGACTACTTTTTACCTGCTATTGTCACTTCTTCCCAGAGCAAGGAATGGATACTGTGTTACATCACTGCATCAGTACAGGTGTCTGAAACTATTCCTCCCAGGGCAAATTAAAGTTGGCTCCCAGCAGCTATACACATAAACAGGAGTGCCTGGTATTTCTTATTTTGATATTGCATTGTTTGGAAAACTGATTTTTTAAATTAATAAACAAATTTTTATTTGTGGAGTACTGTATGATGTTTTACATGTGGACATGGTATAACATTTAATCAGGGTAAGTATATTTATGTACTCAAAACATGAGTAGAGCCTTTTCTCTCTGTTTCTCTCTCACATACAATCAAGTGTTTAGAGCTCTTTTGGCTTCCTTGCTATTTGGGAAATCTTGAGGGAAGAGACAACCAGCTATCCCCTTTTCCATAATGTTGTGAACAATTCCGAAGAAATGCAGTAGACTTTCACTGAATGAAACTAATGCTGTTATAACTAAAGTCCACAATGGATAAATAACATTGAAACTAATAGACTAAATTCAAGTAGAAGGAAACATTGTGGGGGTGGGGGGAGTAAAAAAATATCTCAAGGCTGTCCAGAGATTTTAGAACTGCAGCAAAAAGAAGTATGTAGAAGCATGGATCATAAGAACAAGGACTATGCTTTTACAATTACTGAAAATCGATTTTTAGTAGAGGTTATAAATGGGATTTTCAGTGGGGTTAGAGAGATGTATTGGGAAGTGAGGAGCTCTGACAAGTAGTTTACATACCAAGCAAGGAGCTAGGAACTCTCTTGAAAGGATCATAATCACCTTACAGGGGGTTAGGGGGAAGGAGTAAGCAAAGAAGATATTAAAAAAGCAAACAAAATGATGTGTGGAGAAACAAGTGTGATTGTGACTCCGTGTACTCTCAAACATAGAGAAGAGGGAAGAGAACAAAAAATGTTTGATTTAGATTCATCTGGTCACTTCCTAATTTAAGAGATTTCAGTAAAATGGAACCATGGTACAAAACAATACATTTGAAGAAAATAGAAAAAGACAGCAGGGATAGGCACTCAGTCTTATGGAGATAAAGCAGAGTAAGTCAAGACTTAGAGGGTGGGCAATCATTCAGTAGAGCATGTGTTTTACGCTGATATATACAGCAGATCTGAAAGCAATGGAATGGCGTGATGAGAGAGAAAGCAAGTCACGAGATTAGAGACAGGTGATTGATGAAGAATGGGTAGGTCTACAAAGAACAGCTGGATTGTGATTATGTCATTAGGAAGTGAGCAGGAGTGGGGATTAGGTGTCACAATCAGAGACATTTTCCCATAAGGGTACTCTATAGTTGAGAGGGATACTGACTTTTCAAAATTGTCTTCAGAGGTAAAGGAAGAATAAAAAGAGAGCTAAAGATGGTAGAGCAGCATGGGTTTCTTCATCTTGATGTGCCCTCTGAGATTCATAAGCTTCATTTTAATTGCTTTTGGAGCAAGCAGAACTGCAGTTGATCATGCGGCCATGCATTTTGGATGAGTGAAGATGTAACTATAAATTCTATCATGACTTTGATACTAAATTATTCTGTATATGTTGCAACCTCAATTATGGAACATATGTTTCCATATTCTGGCTCAAAGTCAACATACACATTAACAGTCTTCAAAGGAAAAGAAATACATATAAACTCCAAATTTAAACATGAAATCAGGTTTTGGTTTGGAAGACAGAGTGAGGTTTAAGAAGTGCTGTTTTCTCTTTCCTACTGAGTGCTATGAGATTAAGTAAAATTCGAGATGCTTCCCACTGGCATGAAAAAAGCTTTCTTGAAAGTTTTCTTCTTCCTCATTCTTTTTGCAATTTAAATATTTAAGACAACCTTTAACATACTTCAAGTTCATTTATTAATTTCACTCACACTGCTTAAGAATTCTAGAAGGACTAGAAAGTAAGAGTATTCTTCAAATCTCAACATTAGTGCTGCATTCATTGAATCACATTCAGCTGATTAGCTCCAAAATACTACATTGCACTTGAGAGAGACAAAAACAGACAGAGACAGCAAAAGAGGCAAAGGCAGAAGCAGAGACAGACACAGAGAGCCTTGAATTTTTTAAAGAAATGTTCCATAAGAACGCTCAGTACAAGATGCTCAAATGTCAGTTTTAGAAACCTTTTTTTTTCCATATCTATCTTGGGATTCGGGTTTTGCAGTTTCCTCTTTTAATATTAAAAGAGAGCAAAAGTAAATGTAACCAGTCACTGGAGACTTGGACGTTTTTATATTAAATGAAAATTGCTTTGTTTGTGCTACTTGCTAGTACTGAATAGCAATTGCTAGATGAGTTTTCGTGCTTATTCTCTAAATTCTCTGAGGTTGCAAGGAAAAAACAAGCAGAGAGATGACATTGGGTTATTTTAAAGATACTCTAGAGGGCAGAAAAATGCAGGGACCAATCTTTGCAACCACATTCCTGGTCATGGGTCCATAGGTCTGTCCCTTCTGGAGCTGAGATGACATCAAGCTCCCCAAAGGACCGAAACAACAGCCAGATCATCCAAACTAAGGCTTAACACAATACTCTTAATGGCAGTTTCACATTGAAGAGAACATCCAATATGAAAATTCCCAATTCAACTCAAGGTTTTCTTTTATTATTCTTAAAAATATTTTAATAATTCTTTGAGCACTTCCTACAGTGTATTTGATCATATTTGTCGCTTTCTAATCTTCCCCTAACTCCTTCCAGATCCATCCCCATCTCCTTACCCTAAATTATATGTCTTACCTAGTTTTTTTTTTTTTATTACTTTCCTTTCTTTTTCTACTTTAATATTCCATGGACTATAAATATATATACTCCTGGGTGTCAGGTCATCCAATGAGGCATGGTCAGTCTACCAGGGACCACACACTTAAAGAAAACTGACTCTGTCCAGGAAGCATCAACTATCAATAACTTCTCAGCTGGGACAGAAGCTCATGAACCCCTTTCTCTTGTGTACTAAAATGATGGTCATTTTGATTTTATACAGGTAACCACAGCCACTGTGAGTTCATGGATGCAATGGACCTGCATGTCCAGGAGAGACTGCTTGGCTCCAGTTCTCGCTGACTGCTGGCTCTTAGGATATCTCCATCTTCTCCTGAATATAAAGGTGGGATGATGTAGCTATCCTATTCATGGCTGAACACTCCCGCTGGATTTACTCTCTGGACGTTGGCCAATTGTGAGTTTCTGCACAAAGAAACTTTGCTGATGAAGTCTAAGAGCTGCACTACTGGTAGAGAAGTACAAATGTAGAGGGCAGTTTAGCCCTATGTCCACTTTTTAGCGGAATAATAGTAACAGGTTCACTCCCAGAGCCTATGGAGTATAGATTCTTATAACCAGATTTACGGTACAAGGTATGTTTCCTCATATGGAATAGGCCTTAGAGTCAATCAGCTAGTGGTTGGTTGCTCCAATAACCTAACATTCATAGTTTTTATCCTATTTAATTATTTATTCTCTCTCTCTCTCTCTCTCTCTCTCTCTCTCTCTCTCTCTCTCTCTCTGTGTGTGTGTGTGTGTGTGTGTGTGTGTGTGTGTGTGTGTATACATATGTACATATGTGTACCATGGCAGGCATATGGAGGTCAGAGAACAAATTGCAAGACTCAGGTCTGATTCTCTCCTTCTGCCATGTAGGATTAAACCTGGTTGGTCAGGCTTGGCAACAAGTGCCTTAACACACTCAGCCAATCCTCGTGGCCCTTGGCTGAATTTTGTACCAAGTTATACAGATGGCAAATGGCATATTTTATGCCCAGTATATCAGTTTTTTTTTTTTTTTTTTTTTTAGGACACCTATCCATATCAGGATCCTGGGTTGCCATTGTTTGATTATCTGTACGTAGAATAAAATTAAAATTTCAAAGCATATGTTCATTTACTTAGAGATCTTTTGAATCTTTTCCTTTTCTTTCTTTTTTTCTTTCTTTCTTATTTTATTTTATTTTATTTTTTAAAAATAGTGTCTTCTTAACAGTGCAGGCTGGCCTGCAACTCACTATGTTGCCCAAGTTAGCCTCAAATTCTCATGATCCACCTGCCACAGGCTCTCCAGTTCTGGAATTGCAAATGTCTACCCATATACCTTGATTGTTCTTAAATTCCTCTTTGGTTATCAAATCTTGTGATGGAAGGTATTGCCTATATAATAAATATGAGTTCTAAAATGTGAGTTCCTGAGATTAGCCTGTGGTGATTATTTAAAATACAGATTCCAATCCATAGTATATAGATATTTTGAGTGATAGATGAAGAGGGAGATCAGTAACTCCACATTGAAAAACTACCTTCCATGTTATAATGAAGTAGTAAAGAATTGTGCTTTGAGAAAAGTAAGACAGAGAAAATTTTAAAATTGATGTCTTCTCACTGGGATCTGTGTTGTTCAAAATGACTTGAAACTGTCCAGAGCACTTATTAACCATGCAACTTTGCACAAATGTTCTTTAGAACATTGTAGGACCAAGATATCCATAAAGTGATAACTAATCAGAGATAAAAGATAGTTCTGAATGTTATATCACACATGTGCATGTACACACACACACACACACACACACACACACACACACACACACACACCAGCTATAGCTCACAGCCACTCACTTCTGCACTGTCAGATTCTATTAGAATGGAAGCCATTAAAAGACTCAACTCAGCTGGGCTTGGAAGCCTGATGAGATCATAGCCCAGTGGCAGATGGTACAGGGAGACTGAAGCAAAGCACAACCCAGTGAAGCCAGAAACAAGAAAGTTTGTGTATTGTGAAGGAGCACAGAACTGTCTTATCCCATAAGAAATTAAATCCTATCATCTAATCTCACTGGCACTCTCTGTGTTATGTAGGGTGATGTTTTCTAACAATCTTTAGTGCCTTGTCTGCCCTAAACGTACATTTGGGATAAAAATACTTGTTTTACAGAACTCCTATGAAGAATCAATGAGCTAACTCTGGTAAAATGTTTAAGACAGTGCCTAACACACACACAGTCATTTCCACATAGCTTTAAAAAATTAACTATAGGAGGCCCAGGCTACCCTAAGAAAGATGAGTTTAAATAAAAAAAACAGTGTTTTTTTTTTTTTCAGGCTAAATTCTTTCTTCTCTTTCAATTTCAAGGCTTATGCTGTTGTTCTGCCATCCACAACAATAGGAAACAGTAGGATACTCCTCTCTGCAAGAGGGCCCTTCACATGTTGACTGATTTCAAATGATGGGAAAGAGTTGTGGATGTAGAGCCCTTCAGGGAAGAGTATGTCCCAATCTAATTTCACAAAGTAATGGCAGGAAGAAGACAATCAACACTATCCCAAAGTTACTCCCAATCACAATGCTTTAAAGTCTTATAAGCCAGCCTCGGGTCCCCAGCTTGAAAACTCACTGACAGGCAAGAGAGTATCTTACAGCTACTTAATGCTCCACTTTAATGTTAAAATCAAAAGTTAGAAAAAGGTCTAATTTGTAAAAAAAAAAAAAAAAAAAAGTAAAACTTAGGCTATTGGAATATTTGTTTTGAATGTTGACTGGTTTTTATAGTTCATTTAGTCTTAATCTTGGTTTAATTCTCTCTCTCTCTCTCTCTCTCTCTCTCTCTCTCTCTCTCTCTCTCTCTCTCCTGTAGTGGAATTAAATTCAGTACCTTGTACATGATAGGCAAGGACTCTGTCATCGAGTTATACAACCAACCCTGCCTTTTATTTTTATTTGAAGATGGTAGTCTTACTAAATTGCCCTCGCTGGACATGCTCTGTCTTAATTACTGTTCTACAGCTGTGAAGAGTCACCACGACTAAAGCAACTTGTAAAAGAAAGCACTTAGTTGAGGGCTTGCTTACCATTTCAGAGGCCATGGCCATCATTGTAGGAAAGCATGCAGCAAGGAGGCAAGCATGGAGCTGGAGCAGGTGCTCAGAACCTACATACTGACCTGCAAGCCAGAGTTAAGAGAGAGCTCACTGGGAATGTCATGGGCCTTTTAAACCTCAAAGACTGCCCTCAGTGACACACTTCCTCCAAAAAGGCCACACCTCCTAATCCTTCCCAAACAATTCTAACCTTGCAATAAGTATTCAAATATGAGCCTATGAGGGCCGTTCTCATTCAAACTACTACAAACTGCCTATGTAGTCCACACAAGTTCTTTTCCTGATCCAGCCACCCAAGAAGCTGGGATTACAGAGTAATTTGGAAGTGGAAAGATTTGCAGCCTTACAAAATACAGTAAACATTCTACCTGTTACAACTAACTGGGAAAACAGAAATTAAGAAATTAATAATTTCTGAGTAAGTTTAGTGAAAATAACAGTGATAGGCACTGTCTCTATTCACTAAAGTCTGAAAATATTCTCCTCACTATTTTTCACAAAATCTCTCCCAATAAATCATACACATGCCTTATCCAACATGAGGGAACCCCAAATGACAGGAATATACTTAATTTGATTTTTTAGTTTCATTATCTATAAGTAAGGATAATAATAATTATACAAGGAGACATTTAAAGATTAAAAGACATAATGTGTATAAAATTCTTGTCACAGGGTCTAGGATATAGTATGAAGTCAATAAATACGTGAGACACATACAAAATAAGTATTAGATGAGGGTAATGGGCTTTCCCCCCTCTGCTTGCCCATATTTTCCAGTATTTCTATAACAAAGTTTAAAAATACAAGCTCTGCATTGGAAGGATACTGTAAGCACAGGATCTTTGGTGAAGCATTTAATAGTCTCCAACTATTAGTTAAGGAACTGCTAGGTTAAATAATTTTAATTCACATCAGCTGAAAAACTCATTCTAAGAACTTGCCAGACCCCAAGTTATTTCAACAAAATAGCCCAATCCCTGCAACAAATGTCAGAGCCTTCTACAGTGCAAACTCTTCCTCTCAAGTCGTTACAGAATAGGTTTTACACAGCTGACGTTAACATATGTGAATCTTCGTTGTTTCCCACAAAACAAAATTGAGAGACTTATAACAAAATACAATCAGTGTTTGGGGTTGATATTTTCCTAAGATGCATGGTATTTTTTTCTAAATCCCTTAAAACATCTCTACCTGATGTCCTTGGGAAATAACAGCTATAATGACTTGAGGTCATGCAATGTGATTTTAAAAGTTTAAAAGTAGAATCCAAAGATTAAACTACTTAAATATTTTCAATATATTAACTATAATTGCATAGGCATTTTTTTCATTCCTGAATTATTTTAAATATAAACTGATGGTTGCATTTTATGTTCTATGAACTTTTACTCACATTCGTTTTTCACTATCTCTATTTAAAGTTTGGCCAGTTCCCTTCTAAATTCTTACCTCTAGGGAATCTCCAATGCATTTAAACTACAGACAAAATACAAGTGCCCAAAAATGTATCTTACATGAAGAAACTTTCTATTCTAAATATTTAAGTGCTAAATTTTCTGTTAAAAATACAAATGTAGTACTTGGAATAAAGAGCATGCTTTAATAAAACCAGATCACTTACACAGTTCAATGACCATTTAGTAAATAAGCTTTAAATTAATTTTATTCCACTGTTTGTTATGTTTGAATGCTGTTTACTTATAAAAAAAAATGTATTTTGCTTTTGACTAGTTCTAGCAGGTTAAAAGGGATTCTTGGTAAATTAGTGAGTATTTATTTCAATGAGAAAGAAATCAGTCTAAACCACACTGGCACTTACAAAGGCAGTATACTGTTCACTTTAAAAGTTGAGAAGTGGAGGAATCAGCCTTTAGAAGCTAAATAGAAATTGATATCATTTCTACCACTGTTGTAAATTACTCAGATAAGGAACTACTCCACAGAAATGAGGCTATTCACCAAAGGAAAAAATATGATCAATCATTTGGAAAAATTCTTACCTAAAAATTATTTTTAAAATTCACTTAATAGGACTGAAGAGAGAGTTAAGAGCACCTGCTATTCTTACGGGAGACACAAGTTCAGTTCCCAGCATCTCATTAGGCAGCACACAACCACCTGTAACTCCAGTTCTAGGGGATCAGAAACCTTCTTCTGGATTCTGAGGGCACTGCACACATGTGCTTTCAAGCTCACACAGACACACATACATATACACAAACAAAAATAAAATGATTTAAAATGTTTTTGCTTAAAGTAATATATGATACTAGTGTTGCTCATTTCTCAAAAATGGTCACTTGTTAGAATTGTATGGAAACCAACAAACAAACAAATGAAAGCAAATAGTCCCTTAGACTGAGGGGTGGAAGGGGCTGCCACAGCTTCTGCCAACAGAGTAATATGAACACAGACTTTCTGACAACTAAGAAGGAGAGATGAGAGCTCTGTGGTTAGTATGCAAAATGAAAAAAAATTAAAATTAGTTATCAAGCAAGAATTATAGTTACAATATCTAGCCTTTTTGTATTTGGCAAAATTTAAAAAAATACTCTTATCATAAAAAAGAATACATGCAAGTAATTAATGGAATTTGAAAAAAATGGCTTCAACACAGACTAAAATTCATTATAGGTTAAGTAACTGTGTTTTATAAATTGAGTGGCCTTTAAGATGGTGTTCTTCAGTATATGTCTATATCCTAGAACTTGGAAAGTAGACACAGGAGTTCTAGTTACATAATGAGTTTTATGCCAGATTGGGCTATATGAAACCCCATGGAAGATGATGTGGTGTCTTCAAACATAGCTGTTGACATGTAAGTTTTGTTCAAAATTATCGCGAAGAAGAAAACTCAATTTCATAAAAAACAAAATATAATATGCATATTAAGTATAAATAGATGTAGTTTTGGATTAGATACAGTGTGGTGTGAGTTAGTATCATTTTTTTTAACTGTGGTTATCTATATTTATCATTTTGGTGCGGTGAGCAAACACTTAACAAAGTTTGTTAAAGTAATCTAATAATTACTATGTTGAAATGAAGACTGACTTGGAAATAGTCTCTAAAAGATCATCTTAAGCTTTGATCCCTTCAGGTGAAAAAACAAGCAAAAGCTGGAATTTATGTTATAAAACCTATAAATCACATACTACACAAATATCCCCATCCTACACCTGATTGGCAGCCCCACACCTGTGTTCACGGTGGTAGGCAAGAGGACCAAGTACACACATTTGTATAAACTAGACCACATAGGGTCTCTTTCTTCCTATCTTCAACTAGAATTCCAACTGACAACTGAACATCATTTGAACCCAAACAAGTCCAGAACTAGGAGGTGATGTTACATAAAGGTGGGGGAAATGACTTACTGTGAGAAATATAAAGGTGGGGAAGCTTAGGAAGATGAGACTGTGTGTTCCAAGGGAGAATACAAAATATAATGATTGCAGACTGCTTTCCAAAACTAATAAGCATTTTCTTTTTCAGGATCCCAGAAGAAACACATATGCTTGGATTTAAATATGTCATCAAAGCTTCTGTGTTGCAAACCAAATGCCTAAATGCAGGAGTGTTGAGACATGAGAACTTTAAGAGTTGATAAGGACATGAGGGCTCTGTCTCTTAGGTGGTTAATGTAAGTATTGCAGGGTTAAGCTTGTTACAAAAGGAATTTATTCTCCCCGGACCTGGAAGATGCCTTCTGCCACGTTATGGTGCAGCAAAAAGTCACTGACTAGTTGCAGCCTCTTATCCTTGAACTTTCTAGCCTCAGGAATTATAAGACAAGTAATTTTCTGTTCATTGCATAACAGACTTAGTCTGTCATGACGGCATGACGCAGAATAACACAGGATAACTTTGTGGTCTTTTTTTGCTTAATCTAGTCTAGTAAATTTCTGTTATACATTCACAAGTAAAAAGCATAAATTAAGAAATATTCTGCTAGGAAAACAGACATGATTCCAGCTATTTTAATGAGGGTTAATAGAGGATTTGATTCAATAGGTTCTAGAGGATCAAAAAACACACAAAACATGAAATGTCATAGAAGTAGCAACTACAACTGTATGACTACCACCTTAAGACTACAATAATAAAGAGGAGAGTCCATAAAAACAAGATGCTAATACATGGAAGACAGACTCCATGGGAGCTGCTATATTTCATGAGCTTAGAGGAAGAGCCTTAAGGAGCTGGGATTCAAATATCTCAAAATACAGTGTCAGCCAACTTGTGCTGGCCTGGTTAATAAGGCAAAAGTAGGCTGACTGAAGGGCCTTGGGGGAAACAAGTAGTAGCTGGAAATAATTGCTGTCACTGCCCACTGAAATTTCCAGGGCAAAAAAGCCATTGACCAGGTGATGTTGTCATAAGAAGAAAAACAGGAAAAGAGCATGTCTCTTCATGACTCTGACCTTCTAATCTTCTCGTAGAATGCTCTATTGTAAAAGTTTAGCAAAAGCAACTGGTAGAGCAGAAACATGGTTTCAGAGTCCCAGTCCTAGTGGGACAAGGCAGAACATAAAAGATTAGGCATGAAACGGACAAGTGGCTAATCATCAGCACATATGACAAAAGGAAATTTTATTTTACTAATGAATTTCATGTTATGGCAAATACATGCTGTAAAAATATTTGTAAAATGAACGAGTTTCAGGTTAGTGAAACCACTAAAAAGACTGCTTAACAAATTCAAGGAAAATTTGCTATTTGGCAGACTAAATCATACTAAAATTTTTTTCTATTATTTCATTTAATCTTGTTTCATTAACTGTGAATTTAGAAGCAATTTTATGCTTTACTTGAACAAGAAAAGCATTAGTGTATATTTTTGAAATCTGGGACACTATAAAAATACAAAACCTAAGAATAATAGGAATAAAGGAAGGAGAAAAACCAGCTCCAAGGCCCAGATATTTTCAGCAAAATTAGAGAAAAATTTCCTAACCTAAAGGAGATGCCTATAAAGATACAAGAAACAGACAGGGCACCAAGCAGATTGGAAGAGAAAAGAAATTCTCCTGGGCACATATCAGAATTTTCCCATGGGCCTGCCCTGAGAAGATTCCTCCCAGAGTCCTGGGGAAGACTTTATGTCCGGTGTAGGGTTATCTGAGGGAAAAGAATCTATATACATCATGGTCCTTTGTCCATCTATTTTATTTCTCTATGACAAAATTCTATCTACACAACTTCAGTTCCATCCTGACACTCAGTTGCTCTCTGTTCCTACTTTTTCTGTCCCTGCATAGCCCTAGTAATAATTAAGCTCTTATGCTTTCAATCTCATCTTTGTCCCCAGTTCCTTCATCCTCCATCTTTCCTCTGTCTTCTCCTCTCCTGACCTGATTCAAATCTATCTACAGTCTGCAGAACTTTTTCTTGCTCCTTACTCCTTGGCATGAGCCAGTCTGCCCTACCATCTACAGAAACTCTGCCTCATTCTTTTCTCTTCTGTCCATAAGACTCCTTGACCAGGAATTCTGCTTCCCCTTCACTTGCACCAGGATCTGCAAAAATCCTTTGTTCTGAGTCAATGCTCTGGAATACCATTTGGCCAGTCTGGGGAAGGAAAGTCTGAGCTTCATTTGCAAAAGAAACGAAACTATGCATCCACAGTCCTCCTGTCCCCTAGGCTCTGTAGAGTGTTATCTCATTGATTGGCAGTCATTCTGAGAAGCTTATGCTGTTGTGATATGGCCTAGTAGTGCATGAGGGCACAAGAATTTCATAGTAGAAGACAGCTGATATATGTGAAAAGCTGAATAACATCAAAATTCCTTGATAAATGGCTTCCCTCTAGAAAAATTCCTTGATCTTTATAGGTATAGCTTTATTATATACAGCTGACTCTCTATAATATATTCTTGTCACTCACAGTGACAAGGCACATAATAATAAAAACATCAAATATACAGAACTAAAGAATGAATATTAAAAGTGACAAGGGAAAAAAAAAGACCAAATAACATATAAAAGCAGAAGTGTTAGAATTAGACTTCTCAGTAGAGACTCTAAAAGCCAGAAGGTCATGTACAGATGTGCTCCAGACTCTAAGAGACCACAGATGCTAGCCCAGACTATAATATCCAGCAAAACTTTCAGTTATGATAGATGGAGAAAACAAAATATTCCATGATAACAGAAAATTTAAACACTACCTATTTACAAATCCAGCCCTACAGAAGATGCTAAACTCAAACCTAAGGAGGTTAACTACATCCATGAAAATATATGGAATATATAATCTCACACAAGCAAGTCAAAAGAAGGGAAACACACACACACACACCATCACCACCACCACCACCAACAACAACAACAACAACAACAACAAAATAACAGGATTCAACAATGATTGATCCCTGATATCTTCAAACATTTTTAATTTTTTTTCTTTTCTTTATTCTATATGTCTTTTACATCATGTATCTTGATCTCATTCATTTCTCTCTAACTTCCACATCTTCCCTCTGCTCCTGAACACACATCTCAAAATAAAACAGAATTGAGGAAAAAAGTGGTGGGGGGGGTGAGGAAAAAATTTAAAAACTTGTCATGGAAGCTTCAGTGTGACACAGTGAGTATGCAGTGACCACTTTGTCCATATGTTTCTACTTGCATGTGTTCATTGCAAAGAGTCATTGGTATGGTTCAAGGTTTCTAGTTTCCACTATGCTATCAATGCTGGGCCCTCACTGGGACTTTTCTTGGATATCTTGTTGCCCTGTGTTGTGCAGATCCATGTCTGCAAGTCAGTCCCTTCACATGCTCCAGCTGATCACAGATGCAGTAGATGTTGGGGCCAGCCAAGCTATAACCCTGGTTCTGGGCCCAGTTCTCCCCTGTCCTCACCACCAGCACTCTAGCATTTCCTCAGCTGATTCACCTTTTGCAGTGATGAGTGAGTGATGGCACAAGATCTCTTGCTTTCATGTTCTCAGGGTCACTCTTATGACTCCAGAGCCAGCTCCTCCACCTGTCGCAGATGATGATGTGCTGGAGGTGGTGGGGAGGTCATCTCTTCTTTGCCCATGCTGCCACATGTCAGATAAGAAATAGGGACGGCTCTCCCTTGCTCATAACATTGGGGCTGAGTCACCCTCAACTCTGACCACTCTGCTGTGCTGCCTAGGCAAGGAGCAAGACCCATTTCCTGAGTGCTACAGCTAGTAAGGGGAGCTCTCTTATCTGTTGCAGGCAGTAAGGGGTAAGGGGGGCATCTCTCACCCTCCCACAGTGTCACAGTTTCAGGGCTGGCACACCCACACCTCCACCAATAAGACTGGTTCTATTGTGTTACCCAGGTGAGGTGCAGGGCCTGCTCTCCTGAGTGTTGCAACTGGTGGGAGTCAGGGACAGCTCTCCTGCTCTTTTGACCACAGGGCTAGCTCTCCCACCTGCCCCAGGTGTTGATGGGTAACAGGGGAGGGAAGGGAGGAATGGGGCAGCAACTCTATCCATGCATGCTGCCTCAAGACAGTAAACAATAGGGACGGCTCTCCCTTGCTCACTACTTTGGGGATAGCTCACACACACCTCCACCAACATGGTTGGGTTTATTATATTGCCCAGGCAAGGTGCAGGGCCTGTTCCATTTTGAAATTTTGGCAATGTTTGTATGTTAATATCATCTATCTACTGGAATTACATAAATTAATGTATTTTATTCTTTTATTAAATGTGACAATAGCACTTACATAAACAGTCCTTGCTGCTGTAACATTAGAAGGCCAAAAAGCTACTAAGTTCTGAGCCTGAACTACAGGTTTGTTGCAAAGATGGCCATAAAAGTTCATATCATTCAAGTGTGCATACCCTTCACAATGCAGCATTACAATGCCTCTATGAAGAGGTAGAATCCATCTACTCATTGTTTGATTGCATGCTTGCTTTGCAATGTACTGCAGCTGATGGTGGCTGAACCAAAGCTGTGAGTTTTGGAGCCTGTGGTGGTTTGAATAGGAATGACCCCCATAGACTCATGCATTAGAATGCTTGATCCAAAGGGAGTGGCACTATTAGGAGGTGTGGCCTTGTTGGAGTAGGTGTGGCCTTGTTGGAGGAAGTGTGTCACTGTGGAGGCCAACTTTGAGGTCTCAGATATGCTCAAACTATGCCCCTTGTGTCACAGTTCACTCCCTGTTTCCTATGGATTAAGTTGTAGAACTCTCAGCTCCTTCTTTAGCCTGCCTGCATGCTGCTGTTTACCACCATGAAAATAATGGACTAAACCTCTGAAGCTAAGCCAGACCCAGTTAAATGTTTTCCTTTATAAGAGTTGCTGTGGTCATGGTGTTTCTTCACAGCAATAAAACCGTAACTAAGGCAGAGCCCAAGACTTAAAAGACCTTTTTTTTTTCCTTAGAATAGTAACTTGAGGCTTCCATGTAAAGATATTTACTCAACTTAATATATTATAGCAGTTGAGAAAGAGAGTAATGGAGTTTCCCAATTCCTTATCTAGCCATATACAATAATGTGGGTGAAGCCCCCTTGATCATTGAGTCCTAGCTGGGTGAGAGACGATCCTAGCTGTGTGAGGATCATGTATGACATCAACAAAAACATCTCCTAGCTGATTCCAGCATATATTGCTAACCTACAGAATTATACTAAAAAAAATGCTTGTCCTTGATTTTATAGCCACTAAATTTGGTGTGAGTTGTTACATAGCAACTAATATAATGGTGTATGAGCTATACAAAGGGATTCTAGTAGAAGATAGAATGATTTTGCTTTTAGTATCTATATGGGATGGTGTGCTGAGTTACAATCCAAAATGTGCCTAAATATAATTCCAATTTTCTCACAGGTAGCATGAAACAAGAGTAGGGGGATATGGCTAACCTAAAAACTTCTGAGAAGGAAAAAGGAAATTCTCATCATCTTAGAATACTTAGGAAATACCCTTGCCAGGAGGAGAGTGTGTGCATCACATTCATGCCCATACCCATACTCACACTCAAGAAACATGTCAGAGTTGAAGGTGGTACTAAATGGTTAGCACAATTGTAAGCTTATGTATCCCCAAACCCAAACACATCCCCATGTCCTGCCTCTTAGGACAAAGAGAACTGACAGATCCTGAGGCAAAAATCTCAGGTGTCACAGGCTCAAGAAATAGAAGAAGCAAGCCCACTGAAACAAAATAAAGATCAGCTTTCATGAGATTGGGGTTAGCAGCTCTTCTTCTTTAGGTAACAAAATGAAGAACAAGACCTCTCTGGGGAAATCATATCAAACAAAGCCTCTATGATAAGTCCTTATTCCATGTTTGGCATAAAATAAAGAAGAGACACACAAAGACTTAGAACAGCATGAAAATAATAAAAAGCACATAATGAGCAATAAATAATGATTTGCAGATAATCTCAGCATCAAAGTCAGTAAACAGCAATATTAAAAGAATTTTTAAACAAATTATTCAGTATAGTGGACAAAACTTTGGAAAATTTTTAAAATTATTTGAAAGCTAAAACAATATTTGATCACAATAAAGCAGAATCTGTCATTAAAAATTTGTTAGAGATATGCATATATATAATGTCTATATATTAAATATGTGTATATATACACACATTCATTCATACATGCTAAGGATGTAGTTAAATGTACAGCAAGGATTAGGATCCAAATGGAACCATAGTACACATCTAAAAAGTTAGGTGCCTGTAATTTCAGGCAGTCAAAGACAGAAGAGTTCATGGGGCTTCCTGTTCACCTAGGCTTGCTAATTAGCAAGTTCCAGGTTCAGTGAGATAACGTATCTAAAAAACTAAGTTGGAAAAAGATTGAGAAAGATACCCACTGTCAAACTTTATCCTCTATAATCATGCACACACATGCACAAACATTACACACAAATGTGCATATATGCAAAAACAAACACTACCCCATCAAACTAAATAATTAACTAACTAGCTAGTTCAGAGGGTACAAGCAACAGAATGTTGGGCACAGCAGGTTCTATAACACAACAGAAAACATCTGACCAAAAGCACAAAGAGAAAGGATTGAAAAGAACAGAGCACATCACAACAAACACAGAGGGACCAAGTGAACCTGAGCGCTTAGAGTTTCAGAAAGAAAGCAGAGGAGGGATTGAAGTAATATTTGAAAATATAATAGTAAAGAACCTTCCAAAATTAACAAAGTATTCATATGAAGATTAAAAATATATTGCCAAAATTATTCAAGATATTGTAAAGTAAACCTCATATATGAGCACATAAAAATTGAAACGGTAAAAACAAATGGCAAGGGAGGAGTAAAAGCAGGTAGGAAAGTATATTTTTCTCCGAGAAGATAAAAAATGATAGCTGGTTTCTCAGCAGAAACAATGACAGCTGAAAGCAGTGAAATAAAGTATTAAAACTGGTGGAAAAAAAAACAATCAAGTAAAAAATTGGAAACCAAAAAATGATAAAATTTCCACAATTAAAAGCTTACTTTGAATGTTTGACAGTATATTAAAGACAGCATGAATTTTTATTAGCAAACTTGAAATTTGAACAAATTAAATACATAGCCTATTATACAGAGAAGCAATAGAAAACACCAAACATTGTGAAAACACCAGGAAAGACAAAGACAAATACCACATTTTCCCTCATATGAATATCTAGAGTGAAATGTTACATCTCTACATATATAAGCATATGCACAAAGATGCATGTAAAAGATAGCCTGGTACAAGAGCAGGCATAAAAGGTGACAGTCATTGAAAACTTGGAGAAAGAAGTAAGTGGAATTTATTGCTTTACAAAACAGTAGCATTAATGTCTCTGAGATTGAAGATGTACTGCATATATAGAATTTAAATTATTTCAATAATGACTCAATATAAATCATTAAAGTTAGTAATTAACTATTTTAACTATTAATAACTATTTTTAAGTGTTTGGGAAAATGGGCAAAATTTGAAAAATTTAAAAGATAATTAAAATCTGTAGAAAGATCAAAAGGAATATTTCAGGACAACAAACTATATTTGCCATTAAACATTCACTGAATAGTGATGTAAACCTTTAATTCTAACGTTCAAGAGACAGAGGAAGATGAATAGTTCTACATAATGAGTTCCAGACCAGCCAGGGCTACACAGCAAGATCATGCCTATTAAAAAAAGAAGAAGAATGAGAATAAAAGAAGAAGAGGAAGAGAAAGAGGAAAGGATTTATAAATATTTAAATGTTCTTATAACGTATCACCATGATAAGGAAAACAGTTCTACTGGAATTTAAAATATTTAAAACAATTCAAAATTAATTTTAAATTATTAGATTTGTCAATTAGATGTTATTGATAAATGACAAATACAATATATTAAAATTAATATAGGAAATAACAAATAATTTCATAAATAACAAATACATTAAAGACATTGATTTCTTTTTAAAAGAAAATCAAGCCAAAAGTAGTGGCATAAGCCCAGAATCCTAGACCTTGGGGAGATGATTTTAATGAATTCCAAGTCCAGCTTAAACTGCATCATAAGACCTTGTGTCAAAACAAACAACAACAAAACAGCATAAATAAACAAATTAGGGCTGATGAGATGTCCATCAGTAAAGTGCCTGCCATATTAGTAAAAGGACAAGAGTTTGAACTACATCACACCACCCAATAAAAGCCAGCTTTGATGGCATGAGCCTGGAGTTCTAGCAGAAGTTACAGGAGAATACCTGGGTCTTGCTTTTTAGCATGGTTCAATGTGTGAGCTACAGGCTCTGTGAGAAACCATCTCTCCAAGAAATAATGTGGCAAGCAATTGCGGAAAACATCTATGTCATCTTCTGCTTTCCTACACAAATATGCTCATATATGCATATGTATTCACGTACACACGTATACACACACACACACGATCCCTAAATAACTAATATAAATGAAGGTCATATTCTTCACAGTTTTGGAGGTGCAAACTTGTGAATATTTAGGAAAGAAATACTATCAAATTTACCCAAACTCTCAAAGAAAAAAATACAGAGCGAATATTTTACATATCATTTTAGATCATCACAAAACATTACAAGAAATCAATGCTTTCTTAAAGTAAAGTTAGGTGATCAATGTATAATGCTGCTGACAAGCATCTGATGGGCAAGGAAGGCAAATCTAAAACCATGATGAACCATAGATTGTCTCTATAAATGATGGAAAGGAGCCAAAGTCATGAACTTACCACCAGGTGGCTCCCCACTGATGAGAACAGCTAGATTGGAACTTCACCTTGGACTCCTCCACGTGGGTCACTATGAGAAAGGTGTGGACTTCAACCCATTTGGTCTTGGCAGAAGGCTTTATGATTCTCTTTTAATATGAGGGTTTTCGATTCCCAGTTTCAGAAAACAAATGCTAATAAGCACAAGATGTCACAGAAGCCCTGATCCAATTATAGTGGGTGGTTTCAGAACCCTGCTGGCATTGTTAGATAGGTCATCCAAAAAGAAACAAGTTAAACTACACTATAAATCAAAAAGATTGAATGGTTCTTGACAGACGATTGCACCCAAAGAAACAAAATCCAGTCTTCTCAGCAGTCCCTGGGGACTTCTCTAAAATGGACACATTCTAGGTAATAAGTCTTAAATAAAAAAGAATTGAAATTATTTCTGGAACTTTATCAGATCATAACAAGATAAAATAGAAAGCAATAGTATGAGAAACTTCAGAAACTGCACAAATATTGGAGACTGAATAAAACATTTTTTGAATGATTACTGGGTCTCACTGAAGAAATCAGGGAAAAATTGTTTTTAATCATAGAATCAAATGAAAATGGAACTACAACTTACAAGAGCCCTGGACATATAGCTAAGTTCTAAGAAGAAAGTTTATGGCTATGTGCTCTTACATTAGAAAAAAAAAAATCAGAGATGGGAGTTTGAGAGATAACTCTGAGTTCAGAGTACATATTCTTCTGGCAGAGTGCTCCAGTTTTATCCTCAGCACCATGTCCAGCTACAGGAGAATTTATGCCCTCTTCTGACCTTCACGGGTACTTACACACACACACACACACACACACACACACACACACACACACATACACACACACACACACACACACACACACACATTTAAAAAAAATACATTCTTTAAAAAAAAAAAAACCCAGAGAGATTCTACTATTCATATGGAAACACAAAAGTACCTGTATAGCCAAAACAAACTGGCTAAAAAGAACAATGTAGGAGTTGTCACAATATGTAATCTCAAATCTCAAATTACACTACTAAAATTGCATGGTATTGTTGTAAAATAGCACTTTAACTGTGTAAAGGTGTGTTACATTTGTTTATGCTGCATTTGCTAAATGATGTAAGGATGTGTGTGTAATTATGAAAACATGTGCTGTATTTGTTTCACCTTGCCTGTCTAAGGCACCTGATTGGTCTAATAAAGAGCTGAATGGCCAATAGCTAGGCAAGAGAGAGGATAGGTGGGGCTGGTGGGCAGAGAGAATAAATAGGAGCAATCTAGTCTTGGGAGGAAGAACAAGAGAAGGAAGAGAGAACGACACATCCCTGGGGCAAGATCTGGGCAGCATCAGCCAGTCAAGCCTAGAGACAGCAAGAAAGTAAGAAAAGGTTAAAAAGCCCCAAGGTAAAATGTTGATAAAGAGAGACAGGTTAAGTGAAAAGAACTATCTAGAAATGAGGTAAGCCAAGGTCAAGCATTCAAAATAAGTCTCTGTGCCATTTGGGAGCTGGTTGGTGGTCCCAAGGAAAAAGCCTCGTACGTTGTACTGGCACACAAAAAGAAATGCAAACCAATAGAAGAGAAGAACACCTAGAAATAAACCCACACAGCTAGTGTCACTTAAAAAAAAAGATGTCAAAATATCCATTGGACAAAAGAACCTATCAACAAATAGTGCCAGCAAAATTGGATGTAGAAAAATGAAACTAAATCTACATCTCTTCACTTAGATAAAAATTCAAAAAAAATTTTTTTAAAACTTAATGTAAGTCTTCAAATATTGTAACTGATAGAAGAAAATGGATGTAAAAAATCTAATGATATAAGTATTGGCAAAGAATTCTAAAAATTATCTTAGTATCATAGAAAACAAAAATTGGCAAATAGAACTGCAAGAAAATGAAATTTTTGTGCATGGCAAAGGATCAATCATGAAAAAGAGGAACACTGCTTACAGACTTGCTCCTTAAGGCTTGCTTGGTTTGCTTTTTTATATAATTCAGGATCACCTGCCTAGAGGTGGCACCATCAACAGTGTGCTGAGCCCACCCATGTCTGTAGCTGGAGAGCTTTTCTCCAGGTCCCACTAAGCCCCAGCAGTACGACAGCCCACTTATACAATGAACACACAGATGCTTATATTATTTAAACTGCTTGGCCATTAGCTCAGGCTTGCCATTGTCTAGCTCTTACTCTTATATTCAGCCCATTTCATGTTAACTGCAGCAACTTTATTTGGAGGCAGATCAGAAGCAATTTACCAGCTAAAGTTTCTTATTCTAAACAGCAGTGATAGGGGATCATCCTCTGTTCAAAGCAGTGGACATAGATCAGTGAGCTGCCTCCAGAGGACATTTTAGATGAATCAAGCTGTAAGGGATCCATGCAAAAGTTTCCTATGTGCATACTGGTGTGAGTGTTTCACAGTGACAAAGGTTGCCTTGGAACCCTCAGCAATGAGCCTGCTAATGCAGTGACTTTACGTAGGTTCAGAGAGAGAGAAAGAAAAACTGAATATGTCATTATCTACAGTTCAAGCTCAAGATTTTTTTATATTCTAAATTTCCACAGCAAAGTGATTTCACAAACTCAGGTAAATCTCAAGAGGCTGGATAATGATTCACACACCAATCACAATGTTTCCTTTTTAGACATGGCCATTATTTTGGTAATGCCATTGATTGCTTAATTCTGCTAGTTTCCTTAACAGCAAAGGGAAATGGAAACCATTCCTGTAATTGCCAATATGCAGCCTTACACAGAAGCCAGTTGAACTGGAATGAAGTTTATACCTGGCTTTCAGTTAATGAGGTTTCTCAATCAATCAGCAATAGTTCCTGAGTGCCTGCTGTAACAATGCACTAACCCAGGTAAATTCTATTGTTAGATTTTTTTTTTCTTTAATGTAGAACAAGGAATGCCTCTCTAGAACTTGGGAAAGTTGGGGGGTGGGGCTGTCTTCAGAGACAAACTTTGAAATTGATGCATAAAGAATCAGTAAACAAATTTGCCTAGGAGATTGGATGGCTTTCCTGGCTAATTGTAAACTGATTGAATGAAACAGCAATGTATTTAAAGGAAGAGTGTGTTAATGAATGGAAAAAATGAGTTTTAAGGGCAGTAAAGTGAAATGCAGGCTTCTAGAGGGAAATTCTGACAAGGAAGTCTGATGCAAATTAAGCACTGAAATGTTTCAACTCTAAGGGCAAACAAAAATTAAAAATAAGGGACTTAATTTTTCCTATTTAAAATTAGGGAGGAGACCACTCTCCTTTTTTCCTCCTAAAATATTCACTTGAAAGCTTACAAATTCCTAATCTTCTTTTTGAAATGGATGTAAATCCTTTTAATAGTTAAATAAGCCTCTTGTCAATTTAATGGCCCCCAAATGAAAAGCAATCACCGGGGAAGATGGAGATCCTAGCTCTCGCCTTCTGAAGAAGGAAAATAGTAGTACAGTGTAGAGGGAGGGTAGTAATACCAATGGAGTCTTTCTCCAAGTTGCAAAAGTCTCCTGTGATAAAATGACGAGAGTTTGATTTTCTTATGATAAGACCAATCAGTTGACACTGATATCTACTTCAATTATTAAATGAAGTGACGATGAACTAGGTGTGATAAATGGTGTTGAGTCTTCTTGGAAAGGGTTTATTTATCTTAAGATCCTGTAGAAACAGATTGTCTACTTGGCTGTAAAAAGGCAAGATCTTCTTTAGTCTTTGTAATCTCACATGCATTGCCTTTGATTCACATTTCACTGCTTTTAATGCTTTTGCAATAGTAATTTTCTTTCTCTTCTGCATATGATGTGGGACTATTGGGTGTCCCTGAGAACAATGGGGCTTTTCTGGACTCTTGGTGAGCTAAGCTTAAGGGGGTCCTCTTAAGTCATATATATAACACGGGGAAATTATTTATTTCCTCACACCTATGTTCTGGGTCTCCTGCCACTTCTGGGAGAAAGGTGGCCAGATTTAGTAAAGAACAAGCCCTTAACTGAATGGCTGGCCCCTCCAGGAGGGCTGAACAGTCTCTTAGGATGAGGTTATCACTCAGCCAGAAACTTCCCTTAACAGGCCTGACACAGCAGGAGAAGTGGGCAAGGTTGTCTCCCCCCCACACCCCCCTCCCCAAAGTTAATGTGGTAGCCTTTGGAATGAAGGAGGCTATGGCTTCTACTACAATAAGGCAAGCTGGCCATCTCTTGGCCACTAGATGCAATTCTTTCCTCAAGTATCCAAATAGGCTATTAGGCAGGCTTATAGGTCTGAGTCAGAACCCACAAGGCCATCCCCTTTTCTTCTGACACATAAAGATTAAACACTTTTCCAATTGGAAGTCTCAGGGCTGGGGCTTCAAGTCAGCCTCTTTTACCTGGCTAACAGAATGCTGCATCTCTGGTTCCCAGGTCAGGAGGGGAGGTCTAGATGCCTGGGTATCTTTTTTTTTTCTTTCTTTCTTTCTTTTTTTTAAATTAACTGACACAGGGGACAAGATATCTCCTCATATCCGGAGATCTATAACCAGCAGAATCTTGTGGTTCCCAAAATCCTCTAAGTTGTTTGAGGCTTTTAGGGAGTGGATAGGCGATAATGGGATGTGTCCAATATTTACTTAATGCTCTAGTCCACTGTTACAAAATATATAATATTTTAATGTCCAGACACAGTTGTATTTTAGATTTTGAAACTTCAACAGCCTCTGTCTCCAGACTGTGAAGTGACCTCTATGGGGCACAGAGATAGTTGCCATCTGAGAGAACCTGAGCCAGGGATGAGAGAATCTGGGCAAGTTCTTCTGAGATTTGCCCAAATAGGTGGGGGGCTAACTGTAAGCCCTCAGTGCAGCATTGGCCAAGTCAATTGAGCAACCACGTTTGAAGAATATTAGGAATCAGGGTGTAGCGGGATGCAAAAGAAAGTATCTTTTTAAGTTGAGAACCACCAATCCTTTAGCACATTTAATCAGTAAGGTAGACGGACTGGGGACTACAGGACAGACGGGGAACATAGCCTCATTAATAGAACACAAGTCCTATACTATCCTCCATTCCCCATTGGGTTTCTGAACTCCCAGTATATAGGGGGTGCTTCAGGGAGTATTGCAGAAGTTTTAGGGTTTTCCTTAGACTGACCAGACCTCAGCAATGGGAAAATGGAAGTGAAAACAGAAGCAAGGAACTCACACACTGTGGATGTAGGAAATGGCAGTCAAAACATGCAGCAGCTGCATCTCCAGGCTGTTCCTGTTGCAGCTATTGCATGCAGCTGACTTCCCACTGGCAGTGGCTCCTCTAGCACCAGGCAACCTATTGCTCCATCTCAGGGGAGATCTGTGCTTCTCCCAGACTCTGTCCTGGACCCCTACAAATTCCCACGGGACTTACAAATCTAGCTATCCCAAAGTGTTAGCTCTCTTTGGAAGTTTCCCAGTGCATGCTTTCCTAGCCAGGTGTAAACTCTATTAGTGTCCTGTAGAACAGGAAGGCTATTCAGGCACACTCCTAGCTCCTGGCCTCACAAATAGCTGAAAGAGAAAACAGAAGGAGTTGTGTTTCGGTACCCCAAAGAAGTCTGCCTCATTTCAAATGTGCCCAGTTAACAAGTGAAAGGGAAGGTTAAAGAAGAAAAGAGAAATAAGACGTATCGATCATTCTTCCTGTTTGCAAGCAAGGATAACAGAAAATGGAGGGTGGATAAGGTAAAGTTAAAATAGCAAAAGAGAGCTGGGCAGTGTTGGCACACATGTTTAATACCAGCACTCGGGAGGCAGAGCCAGCCTGGTCTACAGAGTGAGCTCCAGGACAGGCACCATAGCTACACAGAGAAATCCTGTCTCAAAAACAAACACACAAACAAATAAAATAGCAAAAGAATTTTGTCCCTGAACTCATCCTCCTTTGATTCCCTGGCCTTAAAGTGCCAATATGATGTTGGAACTGGTGTGTTTGTGGGAACAATAAAGCTTTTTTTGGCTCCTGGTAAGTTTAGCTTGGGGTACCTGGGGTCCCAGAAATTTCCATCTCTACCAAAGCCACACTGAGCCTTTGGCTTTTGGATTCTCATTTCTCAAATTCGAAAACTGAAACTCACAGAGCACAAAGGGTGAGTTTTCCAAAGAAACTCATTACAGATTTCTAGGTGGGAGTAAAAGATAGAGGCAGAAGAGAGAGTTCCCATGTATCGGGAACAGATCCCTGGAACTGGGATTCTGCTGAAGGCCTTTCAGATAATAAGGTTTTACTGGATGGAGGCACCAGGGGAGATGCATGTTTGGTCCAGCTGGCCGGTTCGAAGGAGTCCATACGCCTCTCAGTTTCAGTGGCATCCTCATGTATAGTTTCTGGGAACATGGTACTCACTCAGGGGGAAAGAGTTAAGGAAAACCCAAGCCTCCCTTCTGTCACCCTGGCCTCTGGCCAGACAAGTCCAGAGCCATTTTGGCTTAAATATTTCTGACATCTCTGGCCCCTATCAAGGAGGAAACTGCCAACATGGCCAAAGACACTTCCAGTTTAGGCCAAGGGAAAAAAATGTTCACATTTGGGGTCTACTACCCTAAATTGCACAGCCCTGGTCTCATTACCCTCGTTTCGAAGTGTCTCTGGATTGAGAGGAGGCTTAGTTTCTCCTTATGCTTCCAAAACATGCTCCCTTGCTTATTGCAAACTCTTGATCATTATTGGTTTTCTTTACATTAGCCATATGCACGTGCATTAAGTAGGTGTAATTTTTTTTATCTGTATTTACTATGATTCCCATGTTAAATATCTTTAGTCTATGGATCAGTCTCATTTCTAATGATTGCAAAGATTAATGCTGTTACATTCTATGAGAAGCCTTCCTTCTTTCTTCTGTGAGGCAGGGTCTCATGATGTAGCCGTGGCTGGCCAGAATTATGATATGTAGAACAGGCTAGCCTCAAATTCACAAAGATTTGCCTGACCTTGCTTCTTGAGTGCTTGGATTAAAGGCACATGCCACCACACCCAACTTCTGTGAGAAGTCTTAATGAATAGCTAGGAAACTTGAGAGAAGGCTCAGCAGTTAATAGCACTTGCTGAACATAATAACTGGAATTCAGATCCCGTGAAACAAGCCATATGTCCTGCAAAATCCAATAATTCAAACTCTGAGTGATCTAAAGCCCCCTTTTGAACTCCATTATATGAATAAGCATATCAGCCCACACAGGTAGGTTTACAGTCATACAGACACTTGCATATACATAATTAAAATAAATCTTAATGCGAATTCCTATACATCTAAATAGTGACATGCAAAATTTCTTCATAATAAGAACTGATAAATGTTAAAAGCATATGATGTTTGAAATGAGAGATGGTTCAGTGGTAAAGAGCATTTGTTACTCTTCTAGAGAACCCAGATTTGGCTTCCGGCACCCATGTGGGCACTCTCATCCATCTGTAACTCTAGATCCAGGGGATCTGACACCCTCTTTTGGCCTCTGCGAGCACTGTACTCATGAGGTCTATGTATATACACACAGGCAAAACATGCAGATATTTAATACCAAATACATGAATATTTATAAAAAATGTTTGTTCAGGTCTTGGTCTTGACTCTAGATAAAAAAACAGATAAGAATGGGGGAGCCTTGACATTTCATTCTGAAATATTCAGCTGAATTCCTCAAAGAAGGAAACAGCATTCTAAGATTTCGTATTCCCTTCCTAGCTGGGTACTTGGAGGATATCACTTTATTTTAACCTTAGCATTACTTCTCCCATGCAAACACAACATTGACAGAACACAGAAGTCAGAACTGACTGCTTTCACTCTAAGTGTGTCTGTTCATATCCTTTGGAGACAGAAGTACCTGGCACCCTTCAGAGGTGCCTACTAAACCTTGAAGTCAGCCAGTATCAACCTAGTTACACCCAAACTATTTTCCTTTTTGAGTATTATGATTCTTTTTTGGACTCTGAAACATTTATTTTCCCATCTTTCAGTTGTTTGCATACTAAGAAAACCTGCAGTTTGTGGATTCTAGGTATGAATATTATGTTGATTTTTCAATATGAAATAATTTGGTAACATGTCCTAGAATAACTTTAATTTTTCAAAATTATTACCTATTTCAACATAAACTAGCAACTGGAAACAATAACAAACATATGGTGAGTTATTAAATCTGACTCCTTTGCTGTGTTTTATAGGGAACAGGGTAATAGATGAATATGACAATAACTCTATGGCTTCCCCTAACCTTAGTCCCCAAAGGTATAAAATATATAGTCATTGCCAATTATGTCAACAGAGCTGAAACACAGATATAGGGGGAAAGAGAGCATTCACTAATGGTAAGAATTTAGACTTGTATACTTCCTACAAGGTCTATATATTTCTAAAATGGAAATTAGGCAAAAGAGGAGAGAATGAAGAAGAATGGAGATTTTTGCCAGGCGATGGTGGCGCATGCCTTTAATCCCAGCACTTGAGAGGCAGAGCCAGGCGGATCTCTGTGAGTTCAAGGCCAGCCTGGTCTACAGAGCCAGCTCCAGGAAAGGTGCAAAGCTACACAGAGAAACCCTGTCTCGAAAACAAAACAAAACAAAAAAAGAATGGAGATTTAAAAAAAAAATCTATATTTATATTTGAAGGCCTAACCTAAATTACTTTGGAACTTCACAGTATCCATCCATTTACTCATCTAGATTATACAGAGAGAGAGAGAGGAATTTTTCTTTACTTTGTGTCAGAAATTTCACTTGGAACTTGAAAAACAAAAACAACTGAAGCCTCATCTCCATTTCCAAACAAACTCACCTAATTTTTAGCTACCCTTTAATTGCAATGACTTTTAATACTGGCCTTAATCATCGATTTTATCTTACCATTTTCAGTACTAATCAAGCAAATTATACATAATTTGGCTGTTATAATTGCAATATGCCACTCACATTCTTACATCACAAAATGTGATTTATTCAAAAATACAAAATTTTGTGAATTGAATAAATTATATTTACTAGGTAACATGTCATTTCATCTCATATTGTTCTAGAGTGTCAGAATGTTTCATTCAATCTATAAGACAAGAGAAAATTATGATTAAATTGAATTCTGATAAATGTTAAGATCCAATGACATTTGCCAGCATGCCATAAAAAGTAATAGGTCAAATTACTGTTTTGTTTTAGTATACCTGGGGGTTAGTTACAAAGCATCCCAATAATTGTATCTAATTACTTCAACCTGTTCCTGTGCTGGTTTGGTAAAGTTAGATAAAGGTCACTGAAATGAAGTATGTCTGTCTGGTCTTTATCAGGTCAAAGACACATGGCTGGTTATGACTAGCTCTACAGGGTGTCATTACACATTCAAAGTGGCCTTGGCCTTGAGCACATGTTACCCTCATGTCTTTCAGGTGTCACTCTGTCTTCCAGAAGATGTGATGATCTCCTAATATGATCAAAACACCCTCACAGCTACAGCAATGCCAGATCTTGGTTCTAGATGCATGCTGAAAGATGGCAGTACAAAACCCCAAAATATCTGATTAAACGTGAGTTTTACCTGAACTTCTGTCCCATATGACATCAGTGATGATTCCATAATGCATAGCTTTGTAGTTAAAAACATGAGTGCTTTTCCAGTGAATTTATTACTGAGTTTTCCCTATGGCTGTCTATAATTTTAGATTCTTTCAAAAATATGCCCAGGAGTTTTGAATATTATGATATTAAAAAGAATACAATTACACAAATTGTATTGATATAAGAAATAACGTGGTAGTGGGGCAGGGCCTCAGGAATAGGGAGAAGCAGACTGCTAGGGAGGTTCCCAGGAATCCACAAAGATGACTCTACCATGGACTACTGGCAGTGGTCGAGAGGGTGCCTTAGCTGACCTACTGTGTTGATCTGGTGGCTGAATGCCCTAACTGTCATCATAGAACCCTCATCCGGTGACTGATGGAAACAGATGCAGAGCTCCATGGCTGGGTCCTAGGCAGAGCTCTAGGAGTCCAATCGATGAGAGACAGGAAGAGTAAGAAATATTAAGACCATGATTGGAAAAAGTACAGAGACAACTAGCCAAACTAGTGGAAACACATGAACTGTGGACCAATAGCTGAGGAGCCCCCATGGTACTGGACTAGGCCCTCTGGATAAGTGAGACAGTTGTTTAGCTTGAACTGTTTAGGGGACCCCCAGGCAGTGGGATCAAGACCTGTCCCTAGTGCATGAGCTGGCTTTTCGGAGCCTAGTGCCTACAGTGAGACACTTTGCGCAGTCTTGGTGCAGGAAGGAAGGGACTGGACCTGCTTCAATAGAATATACCAGGCTCTGCTGACTCCCTATAGGAGATTATGGCTTGGAGGAGGGGGGAGTGGGGGGTGGATTTGGGGGGAACGCTGAGGGCATGAGGAGGGAGAACAGGGGAATCTGTGGTTGGTATATAAAATAATAGAAAATCTCTTAATAAAAAAGAAATAATGTAAAAACAAAAATATGAACATATAATTGTGGTGCACTTACCTTGTGACTATTACAGGGTAGCTGTCAATGCAATTGTAATTGTGTAACAAGTAACATGAACTCAAGAACAAGGGGTTAATATAAAGCTATGAAAGGATTAGCTCATGCTTGCCAAATAGTCTCTGGTTTAGAAAATATCTGAAAGATATAGTTTACATATTGTAATCCCCAAACAGGACAGTTATGGAAAGAACAGTTATAGGCACTTCTTATAGAAGACTAATAATGTAGGTATGGGAGACACCTTGAAATACATAAAAGCAATGAAAAACTATCCCGTGGTTAAGAGACCTGTAGTGGGTAGCCATTCCAGCATTGGCCTGGAAGTTCCAACCCCCATTGAGGCTTCAGTAATGGTCACGCCCACAAGGCAGGGCGAAGGAGGAAGCGGAAGACTAAGGATTGGGAAGAGGTCTCTCTCTTGGTTCCCGGACTCTGGACGCTGGAGGTAGACCGAGCAGAGTTCTCCAGAGAACACTGCTGGACTGCGCTATACCTTTGCCAGACCCTGCAACCTACCCCTTCATTTGTAAGTTAGCCCACAAAATAAACCTCCCTTTTAACTACGTGGAGTGGCCTTAATAATTACACCAATAGAGACCTTTGGAATCTCACTGTAAAAGGAGAATAAAGAGGCCAGCAGAGTGAACTGCAAAATTAAGACAAAAGGAAAGGTGGGCAAATAGACAACCAGAGCGCCTAAAGTAAGTATAGTAGTGCATGAAGGTAGATAGAGGTAAGTTCTGAGATATACAGAAACAGAATAGATGTAGGAAGTTAATTAACAGTGTGGTGTGCAAAATCCTAGCCTCCCTTATAACCCTTACAACTTTTAAGGGTGCAAGTTATATATTATGACAAAGAAAGTTAAGGTAGCAGAGGGAATTAAAGATGCTGGTGGGATAATCGTATAATAGGGAGATTTCCGCCATCTTATTTAGGTAGGTTCAATGCAATGAGAAATGTAGGAAAATGCAGAAGGAAGATCAGAATAGTGAATGTTGGAGTAATGCATGAGAAACATGACATGACATAGTGAGATTTTTGAGTAGAGGATAAGGGTTACAGGAAAGGCAGCCAGCTAAAGCCTCCAGACAGGAGTGTCACCTCTTGGTAACTTGATGTTAGTTCATTGACACACAAAACTGTGTAACTAATGAAATAAACATGGGCTTTAAGCCTCTAAGCTTGTGAAAATCCATTGTGGTGACTTCAAGAAACCAATCCATATTGTAGTCAGCATGAGACATTAATTGTGAATTCTAAAAAAAAAAAAAAAGTTGGAAGAATTTTATATACACGGTTTACCGATAGGGAGTGTGCATGCTCAATATGTTAGCCAATATTTCTTATTTATTTACTGAAAAGAACAGTTGCAGGAAAGTTTAAATAAACACAGATAAAGCTATTTAAAATTCTATTTTTTTTGATAGATACATTTAAGAAATGTTCCTGCTCCCCATTTCATTTGTCTTATGGGTTTTTGGCATTAGGAAAACATTGAATGACTGTCTCTCAGAGCTAACATCTTAGATCAGTTCTGTACAATAGCTCTGCAATAATGATTTGTTCAGTCTTTATTTGATATGCATCTGTCTGTGTAACTCTGCCTTACCCAACAAGCTGCTTCCTGAACGTAAGGCGATGTACCATGAGGACAGGTTGAGGATCTGCTCTCCATCCATGATTAGCTGGATGAAGTCATGGCATTTCCTAAAGGTAAACATTGATGAGAGAAAAGATAAGTTCAAGATTAAAGCTCAGAGAAGTCTGAGCCTGCCATTCCATCATGGGGTGATAGGAGAGAATGCATATGTCTTCCATATAGTAGAAGGCAATTAAGTGTGACTTTCTATCTGTTTAGAGAGGAATTCCCTTTGAGGTTTTTATTCATTAAACTTAATACCTCAGCTCCTTCGGTTTCTTTTTTGTCCAGCTCATTTAATATGCTGGGAAAGATTTAGCACATTAAACAAGTTTCGTTCCTGAGTTTGTTTGCCCCTAGCATCTAGCCCTTTCTCACTGTCTACCAAAACCCTGTCTTGATCATTTTTTTTTCTCACAATCCAAGTATCTCTAGAGAAGCTGGTTCTTCCCATCACTGGAGGTTTTGTTTGTTGTTTGTTTGAATGGGAGGGTGGATGTCATTGATTGGTTTAAGGACCCAACTCTAACCCAATCAGCACACAGCACGTTTCAAGAACAACATTCAGTCAGAATCTGATAAATCCAGGCTTGAAAGCTCTTGCTTGAGGGAGAAAAAATCACCCAGCTTATAGATGGATCTCCAAATTAGTCTCCTGTCTGCAATGTGGAGATGGCAAAGTACTGTCATCATCAGAGGAGCAGACTGGGGAAACCCAACACTCAAAGCACTAGATAGAAGCTGAAGTTATCAAATCAAAAGGACCTAAAGCCAGTCAGGCCTTTGCACCAATAAATAATTTCACTGCTTAAGCCAATTTGAGAGTTTAAGAACCGTCTGCTACATGGACTCACACATCAAAAAAGTGTCAGTGTAGTTTCTGAGATTACCCTGACATGGTCTGCTTGGCCTAAGAAAAATAAACAAACAAAAAAACTGTGAACTTTAGCCAAAAGGATTATTAACCATAAAAGAGAGGTCTCCAGGAAGAGCACAGACTCATTGTGGGTGGGCTAAGTAATAGGTCAAAGAACTGAAGATGTCTCCGAAGCCACCATTTTAGAAACAAAATTCCACTTGTTTGAGCTTGTTTCCCCTTGTGTTTCAAGTGAATAAACAAAAGCTTGGATTTCTTTCTCATGCTGCTATTTGCTCAAGGAAGTAGAGGTTGAATGCTGTGCAAAGGCAAGAGATATTGTCATTCCTTGCCGGGCGTCCTTTGTCCTTTAGATTAGTATCTGGCTAGTCACAGCTTCAAGGCCTGTATTTCCTATCTCTGTGAATGGTACTCCATTCCTGTTTATTTTATCTGTCATCCCCTTATTATTTGCTTATCTTAGTTAAACCGTTCTCTAGAAATAAGCTTCAGAAGAAAATAAAGACAAATTTTAGGCTACTGAGAATTTATTCAGTGAGTGTCTGTCTGGAACAGGGGTCTTAGTATTTGAATTACAGGTCCCTTGACTGGTAAACTTGTCATCTTATTTCTTGTTTCCCAGGTCTGGTCAAATTTTAAAATAGATTTTTCCCCAAGAAAACAATTAATTGTTGCATTTAGATAATGCCTTCTCTGGAAAGGTTGCTTGGACTCTGGCCACCCAGTGCTCTCCTCTCTGCTTCCCAAGTACTCTCTTCACACTCTATACTCTCCTGTCTAGCACTTTCCTCATTTATTTCCGTAACTCCCATTCACAGTCTCTGAGCTCCCCAGCCATGTGCCTGAGCCTTATTGATCTGAATCTTGTTACCTAATGTAAAAGCTGACACAGGCATCACCTACACAAGTCCTCTAAGGAATGTGTCTCCTTACTGTCGCTCTTCCCTTAAAGCTAGTTACCAAGGTCTCCTCCATACATTGCAAGAATTAGAGGCTGCAGTCTAAACTATATACAACCCAGTTCCGGCTCTGCATTTTACTGGGGGAGCAACTTTGAAGAAATTACTTAATGTCTCCCCAAGTCTCTGCTTGTTTGGTTGCAGAATTGGTAGAATAAGTGATTCTACTTACTGGGTATTTTGGGAGAATCCAGTACAAGTTCTTCTGTAAAGCTTTTAGAAGTGCAGCTGGTGTGTGACACACACTCCCTTTCTCTTTCTAGATGGCAGCATTTTGGGGGTTTAATGGCAGCTGATGTGACTATTATAACTAGTAGCTACTGAAATACTTTACTTTCAGGGCAATGAGCTAGAAGATTCCAAAGAATAATGAAATTGCATTGTGAAAAGGAAGGCAGTGATTTGGGGCTAATTTCAGGATGACTCCAGGTAAACTGGCTACTGAATATCCGAGGTACTGCAAAGAAGTAATGACACTGGGCTTATGCTTTACTTTTCGTGGGTTGTTCTCTACACTCATCATCTGAATTCATTGCTGGTCATCTTTGGGGTGCTAGCATATGGATATGTGACTCCACAAATGCTACAATTCACAATTCATCGATAGCAATGGGAATGAACATCAATAGTGGCTTATTCTGCACACAGTCCATTTTAAAGGTCCTTCTAGTCTCCTGCGTGATGTATCATTGTTGATAAGACTGGACTATGAAAATTTTGGACAACCCACTGTTACTGTCATCTCTTTAAAATGCTAATTATTTAGCACTGTTCTCTCAAATCATTCCTTCCTTCCTCTTAAGTCTAGCTAATGAAATCGTGTGGTTTGGGCAGGCATGTGCGTAGATACATGTATACTAGGAGTGCATCAATTTGTCCATAGAAATACTCTTAAAATAATAAAAAAAAAAACCCTCCAAATATTGCAGTTCTACAAAATCTCATGTTACCTGTGTTTAACGTCTTTAATATTAGTCCATTGGAACACTGAAGCTGAAAATGGTCGATTAGCTATGATAAATTGAGACTGTTCTGTTAAAGCTTACCCATGACTCTGGTTGACATACCAGGGAAACAGTTTATTTTGTAAACAGGCCCTAATGTCAATCTACTCTGTTCTCTTTAATTTTCTCAGGAGGAAAAGAAGAAAAACAAATGTAAGATCAATTTGCAGATTCAAGAAAGCCAATTGTGAGGGATAGCAAGAGAAAGCAGCAATGGTCTCCTCAGAGAGGCACTAAATTAGGGCTGAATTTCTGGAGCTTTTCATAAGCACTAGCATCTTACCATAGCCTTGGGAGCACCTCTGAATTCTGAAGATGGTACATCAAGTGTTTATTTTCTGTCAGCCTGTTTGTGGGCATTAATTGGACTACATAAACAATTTTAGTGTTTTAATTTTCTATCTGAAAAAAATGTTCTAAGATTATAAACAGAACAAAATCAACATTTTTGTACAATCCTTAGTGCCCAAAGAACAGATTCTTACAATGTGTGGGAGAAAAGAAATTAAAGAAGGAGACCCAGAGAGGAAGACAAAGCAATGCCCGTCTTACCAAGAGAAAAGAGGAAAGCAAGGTGAGATATAAGGAAGAATTTCATTGAATTAGAAAGCAACAATTTAAAAAATGTAGTTTTTAAATGAAAATGTATCCCATTTTCTGTGCAAAAAACTAAAGTTTTTTAAAAAAATATTCAATAATGCTACTTTTCTCTATTTGTGTAAGAAATATATCTGTCAATAAAATGCTAGTTTGCTACAGGTCATTTTAATTAATTCAATGCTTTTTAGAATTCCTTTTGCTTTGTGAGTCAACTTTATTGAGTTATAATTTACAAATGGTGAACTGTATCCATATAGATTTTGCAGTTTGTTGAGTTTCTACAGATGTATGCAATTCTGAAAATATGACCCAAATTATAATAAATACCGTTGTTCCTAAAACCTGAGAATGTTTCTTGTGGTTCTCTGGGTCCCATCTCTTCTTCCTATGCCTATGGCATCATAATGAAGACATTTCTCTAAACAGTTTCAAAAAGGATGAAAGATGGGGGCTGTAGTTGTAAAACCAACCTGTAACACAGGCTTTCCTGGAGCAGATGACACACAGGTGAGAGAATTGTTGATTGTGTTGACACCACTGTCTTTTAGGGAGGTTGTTGTTATTCAGGTACCTAAATGGCAGAAAAGATCAGAAAACATAGTGTGAGTCAATGGCATGGTGCTACTCACAGGGGAAATAATGAGCTATTTCTCACACATGCAAATAAATCAAACAAATCATTGGCTAGGGATAAAGATCTCTACTTTCGGATAAAGTTTTGAGTATTGAATAAAGAGACTTAAACCAAGGTAAATCATTGTAAGCTAGCTGTGCCTCTTTTAATCCCCCAAGCTTTCACTACAAAACTGCCATAAAAGTAATAGCCACCAGAGATTTTCCAAAAATATGCGATGCAATTGCAATTTTAACAAAATGCCCATCTTGTTTCTTGCCCTATCTTTAGTAACTAGTGTGTAGTCAGCAGGTGCTTCGTAACTATTTGTCACCTTAGAAAGAATGAAAACTTTTGAAAACAATTTCCTCTGCTTAGAAATTTTAAAGAGCATCAAGTATGTTTTGAATTATGTAAGTAATTCATTTCTGTTTTTGAAAAGAAATGAGAAAAATAACAGAGGAAATTACATCCTTTTTCAGCAGTAGACTTACAGTCACCATCCTGAAGGTGTTTGTTTTATTGCCTTTCCTGACTGCCTAATTAATGACACCTAAACTAATGCTCTGCAAAGCCCAAGATTATGTGAGTGCTGCTGTGTAGTCTTTTAGTATGAGCCTTTTTGGTCCATTGAGTGTTTGATTAGTTGGAAGCTTACTTGAATTTGAAGTATTCTGTAGTTTGAAAAAAAGAGCTTTATTGATAGAATACCTACAGTCTCAGGTCTGTAATTCTAGGTATTTGGGAGGCTGGCCCAGGAAGAGTACAAGATCAAGGCATGCACAGGCTACAGAGTGGATCCAAACTCACTCAGAGCAATTCAGCGAGACAATGCCTCAAAATAGTAACAAGTTAAATCGGGGTTAGGAAATACTTTAATGGTAGAAAATTCATTCAACTATCATGTGTGAGACTCTAGGTTGATCTCCAGTTCTGTCAAACTAATCAATCACTTTAAAAAATAAAACACAGTTCAGAAAACAGTGAAATGAACTTCTAGACTGAAAACTGCAAGCACTGTGTTTGGAATAAAATTCATACTTATCCTTTGTCCTCCTTTATTAACCATACACCAGGATACAGTCTACTAATGTCTCAATTTTAAAAAGATTTTGTTTTGTTTTATTTTAACCCCCACTCCCACCCCATGTGTGCACACATATGAGTACAGGCAACCACAGAGTACAAAAAAGGACGCTGGATTTCCCGGACCTGGAATCACTGAGAGCTAGTAACTGAACAGGAGTTCACTCTCTTAGCTTCTGAGCCATCTCTCTAGCCCCAATGTCTTTCTTTTGAGGTATTTGCATTTGATTGCCTAGAAGTCAGTCCGGAGTTATATTAAGTCTTTGACTTTGGATTATGTTGACAGTTGGTTCCATATATCAAATAGCAGTAAAATTCAGACTAGTGATAGATTTAACTTGTTCTGCTTTCCATTAAAACTTAGGATGCCTTTATAATATCAGAAATTCTAAGCTGGGCTTAGTGGCGCAAGTCTTTAATATCAGCTCTTGGGAGGCAGAGTCAGGAGGATACCTGTGAGTTCAAGACCAGCGTAGACTACATAGCGAGTTCCAGGATGACCAGAGCTACATAGAGAGACCATGTTTCAAAAAAAAAAAAATCTGAACTGTTTTCCAGAGAAATACTATGGGAATATAATTAAAGGCTTACTTCATTTCCACATTTTCTTGTTAAAATATGAAATTGAAATATTTGAACAGCATTGCTTCACCAACACTAAACACACTAAAATAAAAAGATAAACCACATATTTCATTAAAGTATTTTTCTTTGTAGTAAAGGCCTCACCTGATAGACTCATGAGAATTTTGAGTAAAACTCTTTGTCTCAGCTAAAATCCTTCAGTAGCTCTTCTATAATCCTGAACCACTGATGCACCTCTAGTTAATATGCATTAGTAATATAGTTTAATCTAACAGTGTCACTAGTATATTAAAACTTATAAATGGGATGGCTTAGCAGTTAAGAGCTTTTGTTGCTTTTGCAGCACATCCAGGTTTAATACCAAACACCTGCATGGCAGCTCAAACACATCTGTAATTTCAGCACTAGGGAATCTGATGCCGTCTTCTGAGCACCAAGGGTACCAAATATGCACATGGCGCGCGCGCACACACACACACACACACACACACACACATACACACATATGCAAGCAAAACACTCATACCCATAAAACAAAACAAATAAATCTAAAATAAGTTTAAAATACTTAAAGACAAACTATAACATTACCAAAAAGTTCAATTCCAACTAGTTTTGATATAGATTTTTATTTTAATGATTTCTCAACTTTACATTTTGACTATCGATTGTATTTGTCCAAAGATTGGTCTATATATTTATGGCTCTTGACTTGGAACATCTATATGATCACAAACAATTAATCAGTAAGATTATACGAGTATAATTCAAACCCGGATTCCTAATCAGGATCCAAGGGATTAATGCTGCTCACCAAAGTTTGCCTGATGCTATGTTCCCACACTGCAGAGGAGAGTACAGCCAATGGAATGAATTTACCACCTCATAGACACGTTGTGTTTATAAAGGACAGCACATGTGTGTTTAAAATTTCATGGTGTGAAGATGCCAAGACCAAACGTATTATTTTTGAAATGATTGCAAACGGAGTTTTATTTATTTTTTTTAAATTAGGAACAGTTCAAGTACAAAGTTTTGTAGTCTTGTAATGCTGAGTGGCAATCTTAACACTTTCTTCTAACTTTTGCCTGATGTCATTTTGTGTGTGTGTGTGTGTGTGTGTGTGTGTGTGTGCATGTGTGTAATATGTGTACTTCTGTGTGTGCAGGTACACAAGGGTAACAGCCACTTTTTCATTGGTGTATTTAAATTATACAACATATTATTTCTTTTCCTTCTTTTTTTTTTTTGGAGCTGAGGATCGAACCCAGGGCCTTGTGATTGCTAGGCAAGTGCTCTACCACTGAGCTAAATCCCCATCCCCTATTATTTCTTTTCAAACATTTCATTCATCCACTTTTCTTATCCTCTCCCATTTTTTTGCTGTTTTAACTCTACTGTATGACTTAAGTGATTTTATTATAAAATAAAAAAGCAAGACTCTGATGTATAATAGTCACCATTGACCTCAGGATAAAAGGCAAAGTTTTACTAGGTGCATAGGGCCCTGCACTGAACGCCTTTAGTTCTCAATGCTCAGGCTACTGATGCTGACCTTCAGGAACTGAGAACATATCTAGCTCCTCCTCACTCAGGAGATTTCAAACATATCCTGCCTTCTGCATAACCTCCACCTATGCTGTGTGTGTGTGTGTGTGTGTGTGTGTGTGTGTGTGTGTGTGTGTTGTGTACATATGTATATAAGCTTTTATTGTTGAAATCATCATACTCAATACAGCACATGTCTAATCTTATTTCATCAAAAGCAGCACCCACTCCACCCCTGGCCTTTACGTCTTTGGCTGATTCCCTTTCCTCTTCCCAAATAGCTATCTTTTATCTTCAGGTCTGTGGAACAGTTCTGCATTTTAAAAATGAATGCATAAACACAGTTCATAAGTAAAGTTTCTCTTCTTTTTATATTATATGTATAATATATATCGTATCAAACTAGTTTTCCACTGGCTATACAAAATTGCTATTGAAAGTGCCCTTGGGAAGGTATTATAGATGGAAGTATTTATTATATTATCAACAATGTTGTTAAGTGAGTGGAAAATACGTAGCTAAAAGATGATGGATCATCTTAATGAAAATGGTTGACAATAAAATTGCTTGACTTTAGTTTCCTTCCTTCCTTTTTAGCTCTTGTGCTAATGATTAAACCCAGAGCTGTGCATAAGCTAGGCAAGTGAGCTCCACGCCCAACTCCCTGGTTTTAGTTTCTTAATTTCAATGATTTATTCTATCAAATGCATATAATTTGTTATTGTATTTACATAAACATACACACTATTTAAACATTTTATATCTATTTGAATAATAAGAAAATATTCTAACATTCAGAAAGACTAATTCTAGGAAATGGTTCTCAGAATTTTATAGTTTTCAAAAGACAAGTATATTGCTGACAGAAAAGCTAGAATAAATGTGGAGTTTACTAACAATAAATATTCATTAAGCTTTCCTACTTTGAAATCATGTTGTACAGGATTCTTTGTAACTTATCCATATCATGCCTACAAACATCAATTCAGTTTCCTACAAAATAATAGTATTACTTTGTACAAGAGATTCAATGATGGTGTCACTCAGAAGAAGGCAGTGAACAAAGAGAGAAATGAGAAAATGAATGGAAACAAGACCCATGAAGTTAAATATGCCTCACAACAGTAAATGACTGATTTGAGATTTCCATGTATTTATTGATGGGAATAGGTTCTCACTTTGGCTATGTCTCTGTGGCTGTCATTGTCTGTCATGACCCCTAATTTTTCCTTTTATGAACAAACTTCCCCTGTCACCTCTTGACAAAAGCTTTTCATTCCTTTGACATGAAAGTATTTATCTTAAAAATAATGGAGTAATAGCCATTTAAAATACCCTACTTAAGAAATCTGTTTGGACTAATGAAATTAGAAATTAAATATTATTTATGATGGCATCACATTATATCAGACTATACAGTTAGCATATTAAATCATATTTCCTTCATCAAAAAATAATTTTACTAGCTATTGCATTTTATTAAATTAATTCTTATAGAAGTCTTCGACATTTGAAAGAAATAATTTGCATACAATGGCATTTCTAATTCCCAGTCAAACTGGGTATTTCAAAGGGCATTTAGAGACTACTATTGACCTTGGTAGAAATTGATAATGTATACAATTCAAGCACTTCCCTTATTTAATATGGTATGTGCACAGTGCCTACAGTTCAGAAAATGTCAGTTGAAATGAGAATTTTGATTACTTTTTAATGTATTTTTCTCAGCTAGATCTGGAACAAAGATACTTAAGCAATTATATGATATGTGAGAAGGTGCTTTAAAATTTTTGATTTTCTTTACATTGTCAGCTACACAGCTTAAGACTTTTATTAAGGGAGAAAGTCTAACACAAGCTTTTAACCTTATTTGTAACAGATGTATTTCAGTACTCAAGAATCTGACCAAATTAAATTAAAGATACAGCACCATCTTATGGATATTTCTATATTTGTAAAATTTGGAAATCTAAAAATCATATTGTGTTTGGGAATAGAAAAGGTTTGGTGTTAGTGGAAATATTGTGTTAGGAGCCTCCTTGATGTTGTGAGGTAAAATGATGTAGTGAGTAATACATGTGCACGTGCTTGTGTATGTGTGTACATGCCATATATACATGTCATTCTGCTGCTCTGGTATGTTTAGGCATACATAGAAATTAAAATTAATTTCCTCTTGCAAATTAAGCATTATACTAAGAAGTGAAATAAACAATGATTATTACAATGCAGATTGATAAATTTATGCAGTAACTGGCCTAGAATAATGCCAGTCTCAAAAGGACACTGGGACATTACTGGCTGTCACCTTTCTAGTATTCTGTAAAGGTAGAAAACAACTGAAAAAATGTTTTCAAAGTCATGAACCACAGTTTCTACAGAGTGCTAAGAAACTGAGATGTGACCATAAAACTATTTAATTATCTGCAAAAACTGTGTGATCAATGATAAATTCTTATACTTATCTAGTATTTAATTACCTTCATAAATGATTTACACTCATCCCCACCATTCAGGTTTTAAGTACAGACATTTACGGATAAACGTTTCCTAATAGTCTTTCTTGTTATTTTAATGTAAATCACATAACCAGCTTAAGGATGTTATAGGGAAAATGGTGAATAGAACTCCCTAGTGAATTATTTAGGAGTAGCTACTTATATATGGCTTAGACCATTAATCATTAGTTTACTCTAGTTACCAAATATGGACCTGAGGCTTGTTTACAACTCTAATTAAAAGCAATTACCTAGATACAGTGATTCTTAGCTTTGGGGTGTCTTGTATTCTGTGATACAAATTTTGAATTCTTTTCTTAGATAAAGTCCATGGCTATAATTCAGTTTGTATGAAATGTGGAGTTTCTGGATTCCCTAAAGCTCCCTAGAGGACAGTTTTAAATAGTATTTTTTGACATTTATTTATATTTGTTCATACATCTGCTGAGTGAAAAGGCATAAACCTCTTGTGATGGAAAGATTGTAACTTTGATACACATAGTCTCTCTCCTCTTTCCTTCTCTCTCCTCCATCTTAATCCTTCTCGACCCTCAGTCTTCTCTCCAGAAGCACATCACAACCACAAGAGCGTCATACATAAACCAACACATACACATGCACTCTTCTGTTTGGTTCCCAGTCACTATTTCCCCCAACAAATGCATTATGTAGAAGACACATCAAAACGGCTTTCCATAGGCTTATGTTATGTAAGTTATATTCATGTCACTTGCATGGAAGTAAGATGTGAAACTGTGATGTTGAGCATAAAGGAACAATGTAGAAAAATTCTCTTTTTCTTCAACAGCGCTGTATGGACTCTCAAACCTCACTAGGACCCAAGTTCTATATATGTAGATTCTTTGTTATAGATTTCTAAATTGTGTTTCAAACATGAATTTGTTTGCTCCTGTCATGGTTTGTTTTCCTGTCGCTGGGATGAAACAGCTGAACATGGGCAGATGAGGGGAGGTTTGATTTCAGTTTGCAGTTCGAAGGACAGTCCATCACTTGAGGAAATCACTGCAGTGGGAGTTTGGAGCAGCTGGTTACATCAAGCCTGCAGTTAGGAGAGAGAAATGAACAGATATATGCTAGTGCTCAACTTGCTTTTACAGAAGGAACTGCTGAGTGTGAAATGGCGCCACTCATACTAGGTTTCCTCCCTCAGTTAATGTAATAAAGGACCCCCTAGACATGCCCAGAGGTCAACTTAATCTAGAAAACCAACCCTTCATTGCAATTGCCGTCCTAGGGGGCTCCAGATTGTTTTTAAGACAATTAAGATGAATCTTTGAAGTTTCTGAGCACAATCACGTGTTTTTTTTTTAGGTATGCACACTAATAAAATATTATTGAAAAGCTATAATCATATCACGTACACAATTGTTTTCATTTCTTTGATGTCAGTAGGCCTCTTCTAGTTTAATGTAAGAAAATTAATAAATTTTACATTTATAACATGTTTAAACATAGTTCAAAAATTATAGTTTTAACTATATATAAAATATAGTTAAAATATATATATAATATAGAATTATTTTTATGTAAATATTAATTTTATTTATCAATATTATAGAACAGTCTTGCTAATTTAACACAATGTTTTTGAAGGTCAGATTGAATAAGAGTTAATGAAAAATTAGATGTCTGAATATTTACACTATGAAAGAAAACATTCTTTATATCTAAGTATTAACAGAAGCTACTATATATGTCTGTTCGGTGTAGCATAATATCTACTGAACCTCGAGTTCACTCATTCAACCAGATGTGCCAATATGCTAGCTCCTGGTTGAATTGCTGTCCCTGTCTCTAGAGTCCTGGGATTACAAGTGTCTGCTGTTATGCCTGGTATTTTACACGTGCGCTCAGGATTGAACTTGGGTCCTCATATTTGAACTGCGAGCACTTTAGCGGCTAAACCATCTCTCTAGCCCTGGAGTTCGGGTTTATTTGAGAAAACTGACACCCCGATGACAGCTTTGAGGCCTGGGTTTCCAGCAGATATTCCCCCCCAAGAGAATTCAGTGAGCTGCCATTTAGTGAAAAGGATCAGCAGTATTGCTGCCAGAGATAAAAATTCAAGTTTTCAAGTGAAAGTCCCAGTCTTGTAAAACTTTTATCTTCCACCGAGTTTGACAGTTCTCCAGTACTGTGGTGGTTTGAATGAGAAATGTCCTTCATAGGCTCCGGTATTCAAACCTTGGTCCTCAGTTAGTGGTACTGTTGGAAGAGGTGGTGCAGCCTTCCTGGCTAAAGCTCATCACTAGTGGCAGCCTTTGAGAGGTCATAACATTGCCTCCTCCTCCTCCTGTTCTCCCTCTCTTATTTGTGTTTGTGGTTGAAGACGTGATCTCTCAGCTTCCTGTTCCAAGTTGTCTGTTCCTATGTCTCCCTGCCATTATGGACTCTTCCTCTGAAATGATAGAATCAAAGAAAATTTTGCTTTTGCAGTTGTTTTTGGTCACAATGTCTTATCACAGCAACAGCAGAATAACTAATACAAGCACTTAAACGTTCTCGTTTTGAGGTTGGTAGTTAGTGACAAATGGAATTTTTGATGCTATATAGCGAACTATCACCAGTTGGAAGATCTATGATTCAACAAATAAAAAATTTCCAAATGGCACATGGATGTTGTTATAAAATCACATATACAAAAATGATCCATCCAAAGTAGAAGATACAGTGATAAATTGTTAAGTAGCATATATTAAGAAAAATGTATTAATATAGTTTAATCACATCTAAACTTAAATAAACTACTACATGCTGAGTACTGGGGCAATATCAAAGAATAATATTCATACTTTATTTGTTAACTTTTTGTTGCTGTGATAAAACCTTGACCAAGGCAACTTTAGGAAGAGAGTTTATTTTGGTTTATGGTTCCACAGGGATAAAATTCACAATTGCAGAACAGAAGCATCAACAAGCATGGTAACAGAAACAGGAAGCTGAGAGCTCACATCTTGAACTGTAAGCACTAAGGAAGGAGGGAGAGAGAGAGAGAGAGAGAGAGAGAGAGAGAGAGAGAGAGAGAGAGAGAAACACTGGGGATGGTACAGAGACATGCCCCCAGAGACATCCTTCCTCTAGCAAGAACAAAATTTAAAAGCTATTAAATAGTACCTGTAAGCCAAATATTTATGTGAGGCATGGTTTTTAATCCATTTGAGCCAAAATAATGAATAGTAACACATGAACTGAGAAATTGATACAAGATTCCAGATGATATTAAAGGACTCTGTAGTGTGTAAAATAATTCCACTCTTTTCATGAAACCTATTTTGTAAATACAGTATTTTAAATAAAAGCATGCAACTTATGGTATATAGAAGTTGGTTATTGTGGTGGCTTGAATGGGAATGGCTCCCATAGGCTCATGTTTGAATACTTGGTCCCAAGTTGGTGGAATTATTTGGGGAGGATTAAGAGGTGTGGCCCTGTTTTAGGAAGGTGTCACTTCTTTGAGGTTTCAAAAGCACATGCCATTCCCAGTATGCTCCTTGCTTGTAAATGAAGATGTTAGCTCTCAGTTGTTCTGGCTGCCATACATGCTCCCCATTATGGCTCACCCTCTGAAATCATAATCTCTAAATTAAACACTTTCTTTTCTAAGTTTCCTTGCTTGTGCTATCTTATCACAAAAGTAAAAAAAGTAACTAAGACAATTGCTTTCACTGTCTTACTTTATTGTTTTCTTCTCTAATATGAGCAATATTGAAAATTAATAAAAATCTATATAAATAAAAATAGTTGGGGTCATTAATAACTCTTAAGAGTGAAACTGTATCCTGATATAGAGTTTAGCAATAAATGCTACAGATAAGAGTAAATATATATTTAATAACCAAGCATCTCCATTTTCCCATTTGATGCCATTTAATGACAATATCTGGGGAAAATTCTCCACTGTAGTTATTTTCTTGAGAACTATTGTTGACATATTGCAAGTTGTTTATGATAGTAGAATTCTCATCTTACATGTGAGACTTACTTGAGTTCCTAGTCAATCAATGCAATTTTCTCTTTACAGTGTCCTAACATAGTGCTTAATATAAAATAGGCACTCAATACATGCTATTGACTGGCAGAAAAATGCATTTAACAACAAAGTCAATATAAGGCCAAAAATAAAAATAAAAAATAAAAAACAGCCTATGAAAGCTGGAGGGAAAAAATAGATTCTACCTTCTTATTGCTTTGTCCATTTTGGAGCATACTTCCTGGACTTCATCCAATATCACGAAAATCTTACATGGTATGTAAGTATTCTAACATTTAAAGTATGAGTCTCAGAGGTTAATATTAGTTCCCCTAGAAACCATCATTATACACATATATGTATCTTCAACTAATGTGATCCCTCCTCAGGACAGTTTCAGCTGCTCAGCACAGTATTTCTCTACCTTTTTATTCCTTCCTGCATTTTATAATCCAATTCACTCTTGTTTGCTTCCTTCAAATTTCTCATAGCATGGACAAATTAGACACCAGCCCAACTGCTATTAATTGCTAGTGTAATGCCTCCAGAAATTATAAAACTTCTAAAATCATAATAAAATATCACAATGAATATTTGTGAGTTTGTCTGGTTATTGGAAGGCTAACAATCCAGGAATATGAAATCTGAGCTGTGTAAAACCCAACAAAAAAATTATATAATTCTTTGTAACTTTAGTTGTTTGTTTGTCTAGTTCTATATCTGGAATTAAAGCTAATAGGAAAGTGACACTAATAGCTATAAAATACTAGATTTTATACATGAGATAGTCTTTCAAGTATTTTCCCTTATGTTTATCATCATAACTTCTCTTTGCATGTGTGTGTGTGTGTGTGTGTGTGTGTGTGTGTGTGTGTGTGTGTGTGATGTGTTATGCATGTGTTGCTTACTGGCAGTTAATTTATGCTAATCATTTGTATATATTTTTAACAATTATCTGCAAATTGTTGGGCCTCTGAACAATTTCTACTAGAACTCAAATTCTAACTTGAGGTAAGAAAGAAAAATACTAAGATTGAAATGTATCTTTCAGGAGGATTATAGCCTCATAAATGGTCAGCTCAAAGTGCCAAAAATATTGATAATTTCAATTTTACCTTTGTAAATGTGTGCTTTTTATTAGTTGGGTTGTACTTTGACAGTTGTTTTTATAAATATTACAAAATGGATCTTTGATTCAACATAAAAATATTGCTTTTTGCTGCAAAATACTTTTAATTCCAGTTACATGACATAACACAATAAAACATTCATTTCCAAACTGCTTAGGAAAATTTGGATAATTTTTCTCTAACACCACAGATAACATAATTATTTGTTCTGTTCTCATATCTGTTCCATATGTATCTTCTTAGGGGCTAAATTGATTGTCCTCAGAATAGTACATATTCTGTTAAAGGAAAGATTTTTTTTTTTAACTCTGTGACTGAAAGAGTTAAATCTTTCCTTTCATGTCAAGCACCAGTCAGTTCCGTACAGAACTGCCTATCTACAGGTATTCAGGTCACACACCTATTTAAATATCATTGCCAAAACACATTTTATGTTTTATTACTGTTCATCCATCTTTCCTTAGCATTTGAGGTGTTTCATTAAAAAGTTGTATAACTTCAATTTGTCTTTATGCCCACCTTTACCAAAGTAAAAATAAATCACCAAATAACCTAAGTATATTGCATACATTTGTGAAATGGTACAAACCAATCATAGTTTTATGTTGTGCACCATATCATCAATTATTCAGAGCATCAAATAGCATAATATTGACCCAGAAAGGTAATATGTTAGGGGGAATATGACAAGAACTCAATTACAAGAAAAAGTAGAAAAATTTAATTAAAATTATTAGCATTAATTTTACTTATATTGAATAGTCACTAATTTGGCTACCTTCCCCCCCACCCCAAACCATTCCTTAAGTAGAGGACAGCCAAGATGGCTCACATCTTCAGCCTTCATTTCATTCTGAACTCATTCCTGCTGGACCTTCACATCTGTGACTTCGACTACCACTCACATGCTGATGATTTCCTTGTCTGGACTTAGTACTTTACATGTGTAACTTTGTCTACAATTTCTCTGATATTCAACATAAAACACTCAAAGAGTTGATGGATCTTCACTTTTACTAGCCTTCTGAAAGTCCATGTTTCAGTATCTACTGTTAATGGAGTTACTCTATTCTGGGATGTGTATTCTCTCTGTGGTCCTCCTGTTCTTGAGTGCCTCATAAGTAGTTCATTGATTTCTCTGTGTCTCTCTTTTGCCAGTTCAATTAGTGTAGATTCTTTGTACATTACAATGGGTCTCATTACGATGTTCTCCTACAAGTAAAACATACTCTCTTATCTAATTCACTCCCCATTACTTTATCTGCCTCTTTATCCCGTCCCACTGGTGCTCTTTCTTTTCCCAAATAGCATCCCATCCCCTCTGCTTTTAAGTCTTTTTTTTTTTTTAAAACACAGTCTGAAATCTACATGCTACGAAAGACATGTGCTCTTTGGTTTTTTGGGGGGTGTGGGGGGTCTTGTCTTACTTTATTAACTTGATGATCATCTTTTGTTGCCTTGTAAGTTTTCCTTCTCCTTCCCTCTTAAATTTGAGCACTCATCCTCTCTCCTAGACTTTTTTTCAAGTTATCTTCTCATGGTGGCTTGTGTCTGGTTTCAGTGCTCCCACATCACTTGATATGAACACTTAAAAAAACAAAACTACCTATTTACTTATTTATATACACAAGGTCTTGTGTAGCCCATGGCTTCAAGTTCCCCATGTAGACAAGTGTGATCTTGAACTTGCAAGCCCCCATCTTTGGAGTGCTGGAATCACAGTCATACACCATTATTCTTGACTTAATGTGATACTAGAGATCCAACCCAGAGCTAGCCAAGTACTTTTTCACCAATGTCTTGTCCTGCCAAGCCCCTGTATGGCTTGAGTCTTGTAATTGTGACTAGGGATGAGAAGAAAAGACAAACACAGATACACAGAAATCTTTGGGATCTGATTACCTGGGCTTTCTGATGGAGAAGTTGTAGTTCCATGGCAGCTAAATATATTTATTACATACCACTGAATAGGGTTGAGCATGTTATTGTATACAGCTAGACAAGGAAGCAGGGTTTATGGTATACAATAAGATGAAGGAGACAAGAGCAGTCTCTGTAGGAAAGCAGTCTTCAGTCTGTAAACATCCCGGGATAGGGCTGGGGAGAAAAGCTACAGCAGACATCTTCTGCACACACTATCAACATCCACACAGGGGCACAAGGAAGACTGCCATGCCTTTGAACTTCACCTGGGAAGGGCTTTCCCCCTCTCATGAGGCTGAGGCATTAGGGTCATTGACATGGCTGTGCCCATGTTAACACCACAGTCACTCTGGTCTTCACTCACTCAGGACTTCCTCTGGTCTCTCTCTTTCTTACTTGTTATGCATTCAGAATGGATATTCAGGCACAGTCCAGGGGAAGTCTGCTGTAATGTTCAACACCAGACTATACAGATGGGTAGAAGGAAGACCACACTCTGTCCAGCAGAAACAAAGGCAATGATTTAGCAAGTTAAAGCGATCGAAGTCTTGAGCTCTTCAAGATGTTTTTGTAATATTAGTTGGAAGAACCCGTCTAGGATGTGCTAACAGAAACGTGGCCTCATCCATGCTATCATCACTGTGCATTCAAACACCAGGAGCCTCTGGTTAGTCTATTCAGGTGGCCAGTCAGGTAGGCTTGCCACCTGCCCAGAGCTCCACCACCAGGAGTCTGTCACCTGAGCTTTGTTTGAATTTTGCCAATTGTAATATGATTGCAGTTAGACTGAAAGCAAAAATAGGAATATGCTTGCTTCCCTCAGCCATGTATCCACCCATTTTTATGCAATTTGTTTATTTAGTTATTTATTTTCTGAGGTAAACATTCATCACTTCCTTCCCTGGAAACCAAGGGCATGCCTCCCAAACACAGACCAACTGCCAATGAAGCTGCAATGCCTCACCCTACCTCTGTGGTTTCTCAAAATATCAACTAAAGCCCCAACATATAACTATTTATCTGTCTTAGTTATTTTTCTATTGCTGTGAAGAGACACCATTACCAAGGCAACTTATAGAAGAAAGAGTCTATTGGGGACTTACAGTTCAGAAGGTGAGTCTATGACCATCATGCAGGGAGCATGGCTGTAGGCAGGCAGGCAGGCACGGGATCAGCTGTGGAGATATATTGAGTACCCAAATAAAATTTGCCTGAAGATCAGAGGACAGAACAAGTCACTAAATTAAATATAGAAGACAGGCAGTGGTGGCACACACCTTTAATCCTAGCATTCAGGAGACAGAGATCTGTCTGGATCTCTGTGAGTTCAAAGCCATCCTGGACTACATGAGATTGATTCAGTATAGGAGAGAAACAGAGCCAGGCAGTGGTGGCACACACCTTTAATCCCAGTACTTGAGGTCTCATGCCTTTGCTTGGGAAGTCATGCCTTTAATTACATCACTAAAAAGGAAGTGATATGGTAGGTGGAGAAAGCCATACAACTTTGAGGAGACAGAAACTAAAGCTTTTTCAGCTGAGGAAGATTTTTCAGCTAGAGACCTATCAGCTGAGGCTTTTGGGGCTGGGGAGCCCAAGAGATAAGATGTGGCTGTCCCTTTGTTTCTATGATTTTTCAGCATTCACCCCAATAGCAGGCTCTGGGTGTTTTTTTTTTTAATTAATAAAACCTTTTAACATTTGTGTTACAAGCAGCAGCTGAGAGCTGACATCCTGATCCATAAGCAAGAGACAGAGAGAGACACATTGGGAATGGGTTTTTGAAACCTCAATGCCCACCCACTCTCAGTGGCACACTTCCTCTAACAACATCACAATCCTTCTGAAACATTTCCTAATCCTTCTCAAACATTTCCACCAACTGGGGACTAAGCATTCAGATATATGAGCCCACAGGGGCCATTCTCTTTCAAACCACCACAAAATCTATCTACAGATTTTACTTATCTCCCAAATCCTAACACATAACTGCCTTTATCTAGATTCTACCTACCCCTGTTTTACACCCTATGAATTGATGTGTACCCCTCCACTCCTTTATTTGTTTTTTATCCTTCTTTCCTTTTTGAATATTTAAAGTATGCCTTTTATCTACATCTTCATGGATGGGTTTGTTTGTTTTAATGTTACAGGTTTTCCTGTGGGATCTCCAAAGCTTGGAGATCTTTGACTTCTAATATTTTTAATAAGAAAAAATAAGCTATGGCATCAAATGGAGAGAAAATAATAAGCTGTCAAACCAAGAAGTGTTAGTAATTAATAAAATCGAAGTATATACTTTGACTAGAAAGCAAAGGAAGAAATGGCTATATTGAAGTTGTACTCTGATGTCCTCAAGAATTGTACCCCCAGTTCAATCAACACCACATTTTAATGCACTGTTCTACGATCAAGAGGAATTACAATAGAAAAGAGCACTGCTGGAAATAAAAGCCTGTGTTCAGTCCTTACTCTATCAGTTGCTAGTGCTGTAGCCTCACCTTCCACGTTCCACAGTGGTACTTTAGAGGTAAAGATAATAACTGAGATAATGCATGGAGAGTTTAGAGCAAAATCTGGGAGATCATCAGAATATGGTCACCTACCTGCCTTAGGAGGCTATTTTGGTAAATGGCATTAGATAAATAGCCTCACAGAGTTTCGCAAACTGCACAAGGTCAGGCCCTAAATAAAATGTTTAAGATTTCCACTAATTGTCTACCTTGTCCTATCCAAAAGTCTTTAATTACACCAATTTTAAGCTATATTTGTCACTAGCATCCATCATCAGCTAGCAGGCATGTCTTTGGTAAAGATCTGCTATTACTAAAGGGCCACTTAAGGATTAACAAATAGAGAAGGCTCCCTAGAAGTAAAAGCCTTCTTTTTTTCCTCTCCGAAGGAGAACATCGTCAGATGCAGAAGGAAAGTCTATCTTTGTGTATCTAACTACCAAATGGCATGGAAAACCCCAAATTGCTACTTGGCCACAGGACAGAGAAACTTAAAGCTGGCTGCTTAATTTGTCCTTGTGTTACTTCCCCTGAGATTTGCAACTTTCTGGCCAGAGTGGCCACTGCACACTGTTCCTTGCGTTGAATGCCTGTTTTGCATATTGCTCCCTCTGGGCTCAGGACAGAAGTTACAGAATGACAAAAAACAACAGCAGCAGCAGCAGTTTTGCAACTGAGAAATCTGCACAGATTATACAGGCTTCAGGTGCAGCTATGAGACGCCCACTTGAGGCCAGCAAAGAGAGCGCCTGTGTGGGGTGTGCCCTAGCTTGTGTCTGTGCCATAAGATAACACAGCTGGACACCTGGCCGGCTCTCAGATGTTTGTTGAATGTCTGTCCAACCGATACACCCTGTTTTGGGTCAATTCTTTCTCAACGTAGGAAACAGCTGAACTGTGTTTGTTGAATCAGAGTATCATTTTGCAAATATAAAATTTAACTTGTTCATGGGTTTGCAAGACACAAGAATATATACCAGTTTAAAAGACACCCTCCTCTCAACTTTTGTTTAATGCATATGCTCTGTGTGATGCTTACAATGTGGACTTTTTGCAGAGGGTCCCATCGCAGCGGAGAAGGGCACGATACTTCTTTCAAGTCTCTTGGTATGAATACTTCGAGGTGAAGGGCAGGAACGCACTTTTCAGCACTCGAGTTTCAGGAAGGGCATCAGGATGGGGTCCCAGCTACTCCCGGACCTCTGTCCCTCTCCTCTTACTGAAGGACTGCGTTCCCTGCCCCTATCCCAGTCCCACCTCCACAGGAAGGCTGCAGGACGACCGCTGTTTGTTGGTGATCCGGGGTCGTCCGGGTTCTGCACCTCCCTTTCCTAACAAACTGCGCGCTCCGGGGCACCAGGCACACAGGGCTGGCCCAGGCGGTGGCGCGCGCACGCGCACTCCGCGGCCCCGCGGCCGCTCCTCGACATTCCATTCCACGTGTTGCTTTGGAGGCGCCACAGGTTCCTCACCTGCGCCGGCTGCAGGGGGTCGGCGGCCGGGCTGGGGCCGAGCGCGGGCTGGCCGACGGGAGGCTGGGCGAGCGGGCTCCGGGCGCCCCGAGCGCCCCCGCGCTAACTCCGCCTCTCGCCTCCCGCGGCTCCGCTCGCCCGCCCCGCGTCCTGGCCGCGGCAAACACTAGGGCGCCGAACTCGACGTGTCCGGAAAGCCGGGGCCACTTTCCCTTTCGTTCTGCGGCCGCCGCGCGCGGACCCAGGCTCCCGCGCACCCGCGGGGACAGCTTCGCTCGGCCAGGAGCCCAGGGACCCCAGCTAGCACCATGCTCGACCCGTCTTCCAGCGAGGAGGAGTCGGACGAGGGGCTGGAGGAGGAGAGCCGCGAGGTGCTGGTGGCGCCGGGCGGCTCCCAGCGAGCGCCGCCGGCCACGGCTCGGGAAGGGCGGCGGGACGCACCCGGGCGCTCCGCAGGCAGCGGCGGCGGAGCGGCTAGACCCGTGAGCCCGAGCCCCTCGGTGCTCAGCGAGGGACGAGATGAGCCCGAGCGGCAGCTGGACGAGGAGCAGGAGCGGCGCATCCGCCTGCAGCTGTACGTCTTCGTTGTGAGGTGCATCGCGTACCCCTTCAATGCCAAGCAGCCCACCGACATGGCCCGGAGGCAGCAGAAGGTGAGTGGCGGGACCGGGAGCCTCCTGCGGCCACTTCTCCCCCGGGGTTTTCTCCTGGGGAGAGCTCTGGGGCACCTGCCTTCACCTTTCTGCGAGGGGCTGGACACTATTTTAGTCGATCTTTGAGGGGTGTCTAGGGCAGGTAGGAGCGCTTAGGGCTTTAACCTCAGCCGGAGCTGGTCAGAGCTGGCCTGAGCTGGCAGGATCCCTCTGCTTCACCTCACCATCCACAAGACGCGGATGGAACAGCTGACCCCACCGTGCAGGCCCTGCAGTAATTGCACCTGGGCAGGTTAGGTTGGGACAGGGTTAAAATACAACTCCCAACAACTTCAATTTTGGGCTGCCGGTGGGGTGTGTGGAGCCGGGCTTTGCCCTAAGGATAGAGTGAGAGCCTATAGCTAGGTGAATCAGGTGCGGCATGGACACTTTTCCATACAGAGAAATCTCCACTCAGGCAAAGGACTAGACATGCTCTTTGGTGAATCAAAAGCAAAGTTACATTGCTAAGTTTCCTATGCTGCCAAACAGTCAGGGCATAGCACTCAAACACTGAGGAAGATTCGCACCCAGAGTGACTATGGGTAAGTGATTCTAGACCATGGCAGGCTTAATGAAGTCCAGTGGTGATGGCAGATGGACTAGTGCAAATGCTTTGCTTATGGCTCCTTTTCTAAACATTTAAGGAAGCTCTGTCGGATGAAATGTCTACCGTGCTTAGTTTTAAAACAGGACCCTAGGAGTCTGATGTTCTGTACCACACAGGAAGGGAACAACTTAACTCGCCATCGTTGGATAAATGTGTACACAAGAAACTGTCTAGGAAACCTTTTAATGGAATGCTGAACCTGGAACGTTCTGAAGAAATCTATAACAGTCCCCTTAGCTTGTGACATGGCGTGGGGACCCAGCGATACCAGAGCTTGCAAAAATCATAACTACATGTACAGTCCTTTATTGCTTTCCTGAAATAGTAACTGCCACGTGTGAGACCTTTCTTTTAGAACGTTTTGAATTGACTTTTACTATAAAATGGTAGTCCAGAAAAGCAGTTTCCTATCACTTCACATCATGCACCGACCACAACCCTCCTATCCACAATCTTTGGTTTTCATTGACGTCGACTTGGCATGTTAAAAGCTGTGCGTAGTTACTGGATGCAGCTCATTGAGTTTGGGGATAGGTGGACAACTATGGATTTGCCTGAGATTAACAATACTATATTGCTTATTGAAAATTTTCCAAGAGGATAGATTTTAAGTGTTCTTTCCGATTTTGAAAACCAGAACCAAATGAGCTATTCTGGGACTCTCATCCTCTTGAGTGCATTCCTTTGGTGCATTCCTTTACTGCTGAAGGCTAATCACAGAAGCTCTTCAGGTAGCCCAACACTCCAGGGAGTTCATAGAACATAGTATTGATAGAGATCTCACCAGCTGTAGGCAGTCTCCTCATGTGGTGAAGAGAAGTAGGTCAGAGTAGCATTTTCTAGTGCCAAGCCACTTGGCATGGTTACAGCTGCCATTCCCAGGTGAAGAGTGAGTGCCTTGCAGAGTGTCACGGTGAACCTGCTTCTTTCTCCCCTCCTACATGAGGCCTTATGTCCTTATGTGCTGCTTGAGTGGAGTCTGTATTATTTGTGTAGGTTCTGCAAGTGCCAACCTCTGTAGTCATTCTTAAACTAAGCGTGGGTTTTATATTTATGTTGTGGTAGGAGTCCATACAAAGCATATGAGCATCACCCAGTGTCTAGTTTCACCTTTCACATTACATTTAGCTCAGCTTTAGTGTGTTACTCTGTACAAATTATTATCTGGTAAAAATCAAGAGGCTATTTGTATTTGGAATAGTTTCCCTTAGGCCCTTTTGAGAGAAGTCATTTACTACTGGCTCATTTCGACTGTGAATACTTGTTGCAGTTTGTTAAGGAAGGGGACTCTCCCTTGGTTGTTCAAATAATGCAGTTCTCTTGGCTCTTCCTGTTTAAATAGAATGTTTCTCTAGCAATTATTTGAATTGGCAAACAGGTGTACTCACACAATGCTACTGAGGAAACTGTTGATGTAATGTTACTCAGACATTACCAAAATAAACCCAACTTCATGAAAGGAGAAAAGCACTGCATATGCATTATTTGGAATGGTCAGACTTTTTGTTTTTAAATATCGAGACCCTCAAGCATAATCAGATGAATGTTAGTGATTTATATTTTAAATGGGGAGATCCTGTAACAACCTAAACATTTATCTAATTCAGAAGGTCCTCCACTTTCTTTTTTTCTTTCTTTTCTTTCCTTTTTTTTTTTTTTTTTAAAGACATGCTGCTTGCTAAAGGAAGCTGGAACAATTCTTGGCAGTCAGGTTTTCTCCTAGGAAATATAAAATGGGAATTTAACTATGTTCATGCGAATATGATGCACAAGCCAACAATTAATGCCAAAACTTACTTTAAGTCTTGAATTATACAGTTGTGTTTTATATAATAAGTAACATGATTGCACAGTCATTAATCTATTGTATATTTTATTCTGTATCTTCCTAGTCAGACAGGCAATAATTTTTTTTTTTACCTGCTTACTCCCTTTTCCCAACTTTGAGAACTCAGAGTAGCAGAAATTGAGGTCTGAAGGGGTTCTCATTCTGTAACTGAAGAAAATTAATCACAGAGATGAGAACCTTACCCTGGAGGCCACGACACAGGTGTGTACTCAAAACCTCTCACTGGTACGGCTATTTGGCTTTGATGAACCAGAGCTGAGCCACAGGGCATTTTGGTTTCTCCCCTGTTTTCACCAGGCTGAAATGTCCAACAGAGCCAGTAAGTGGTTGGTCCATGAACTATTTGAGAATATTAAATAGCAGTAAACTCAGCTCAGTGAAAATACGAATGCTGTGGATTTGACTAGCACACTTCAACACAGAGGAGTAACAGTCAGTGCATTTCAGGCCCTACCATGACTACTGGTGCTTTTGCAGAAAATCCTGGGAGTAGATTTGGGTTAGCTTCTGTGACAGAGTACTGTACCAGATGGTCCCACTGCTTCAGTGGACACATACAGGGCTACATGCATGATAGGCATGTGTGGTGACAAACGGCCATTGTAAAATGGTTTTAGCAGTAAACACTGCTTGACACCCCCTCGTGTTTATTGCCTTGATTGTATTTGTTCCATTGTAGAACTATCAATAATCATGATCATTGGGTAATTATAGATGATTGAAGGAGAGATCAATGTTATATAACTAGAAAAACAGTAAACAAAGCAAACAAGACAAAACAGAATCCTTAAGCAAATCACTCTTGTTTAATAGTCTTTACCTGTCAGATTTTTAGTAAATGTTGAGAACCTAGAGGGACAAGTAACACATGGGGTCCTTAGAGGTTAAAGACTGGGGGCACTAAGACAAGCTCGAGTTGGTGAACACAGAAGTCTTTTCACAGATGTGTTTCCACTGTAAGTCTGTATTCATAACGACTTACCGTGAACATGATTTAAAGAGCTGATAGCTTGGATTAAGCAGGAACTGGAAGTTTGTACTCAGCCATTTCTGTTATTTTTGTTTTTATTGTTGACTATAACATGTTGAGAAAACATCCAACTCTTGTTTGAACTAGAAATAAGGAAAGGGGAATTTAAAGGATGAAAGTTTTACCCAATAACTTTTTGCATGGTTCCTATGCCTATGCTCTTGCATTTCTATTTGCATTGCCATTGAAATGATGCACAATGCATTTTATGAAATAAGCTTTTTCATACACCCACTTCTCATTATTTTGTGTAATCCTTGATAGGTCAAAGTTGGAGAAAATTATATAAATAAGCTGCAGAAATTAATTAGATAAAACTGATTTGCAGGACTGCATTGTGGGAATACAATATTGGGTGAGATAATATGCAATGGATATTTGCCTTTCTTTCATTTGAATTTTGTAGTTTAGGGAAAACATCCATAATCTGATAATCCAGAAGCCTAAATGCTCAGAAATCTTAAACTTTTTTAGTGTCTACAAGTAGACGCTTTCATATCTTGTTTCATTTGACGAGTCATAATTACAATCTAAAAAAGTTGTCAGCAATTGCTATTGGGCTATGTGTATAAGGTGAGCAGAAAACATGAATACATTTTATGCTTGAGTCCCATCCCCAAGATACGATGTAATATGTATGCAAATTTTCCAAAATCCCAAATCTGAAGCACTTTTAGTTCCATGCTCTTCAGATACGTATATTCAACCTATGCAAAAATGACCACTTTGTATCTCCTTTGGAACAGTTGTCCTTTCTGTATTTATTTATTTTTAGTCCTCTGATAACAGGCCCAGGGAAGTCAGCTTTGTTAGAAATGAATAATAGGTTTGCAAGTGCCAAGAGGGCATCTTTCTTTTGCTTAGCACCATGTTGCCTGCATGATGTGTTGCCTTACTTTTGGGGTTTGAGCTACAACTGTGGCCTGATACTATATATAAGTATATTGTATACTTTGCATATATAGTGCATGGCATGTAGAATCTAGTAAGTGTTGGATATGTGCAAGTCTCAGATTTAGTTTATGCCTCAAAGAAGTAGTGAGATCTAGACTGGAGGAAAGATACTATAAAAGCAAAGTATAAAGATCTTCTAGTTTTCTGTGGAACTCGTACCCTTAAACAAATTTTGAGACCTATAGGTGCCCTTCTGAAGACATCTCTGAAAATGGAAATCTCTATTGACACAGAACCAATGACTTCAAAGAAACCTTTTCAATGCCATTATCAAACCTGAGGGACAAGAAAGCAGCGGTGAAGCCCGGCGATGCAGCTTTCTCTTTGGCGTGTAGTTTCGGTGCTGCTCTAGAAGATCCTGCATCATTCAGCCTTTGTGCTCATTTGGCTTTAGTACAGTGTGGGGCAAACACCAAAGGCATGGGTTACTCTGTGTGCTGCTTTTAATAATAGGGAATACCTTGTCCTCCAGGGATCCAGCGGGAAACCACACATTAAAGAAAAACCACAGGCTACACTTGAAATGGTATCGCAGAGAAAAATGCTTATTGCTTTCGCTGATTCATCTAACCCTCCACAGGGTGTCTGGGTGCCCCAGCAGCAGCACTTAATTTGGTAGATGCGTTGTGCTAATGAGAACTGAAATGGATTGAGTGATATTGGAGTCCCTTTCTTTCAAAAATGTCATCGCCCTTTATTTTGATATTTGAAGACCGCTTGTAAAGTGAAATAAAGTATGGTGATTGCATTTTACCTCTTCTGTTTTGTTTTGTTTTAAGAGCTTCATTTATTTGTACTCTCAGAAAATAAACAGCTGTAGTGGATAGCCATTCTAGCCTTGGCCTGGAAGTTCCAACCCCCATTGAGGCTTCGGTAATGGTCACGCCTACAAGGCAGGGCTGAGAGAGGACGCTGAAGACCCAGGATCCAAATGCTAGAGATCTCTCAGTGCCTGGACCCTGGACGCTGGAGGTAGACAGAGCAGAGTTCTCCAGAGAACACTGCCGGACTGTGCCATACCTTTGCCAGACCCTACAACCTACCTATGCCTTCATTTGTAAGTTACCCCACAAAATAAACCTCCCTTTTAACTACGTGGAGTGGCCTTAGTAATTTCACCAACAAACAGCCAAGTTTTACTATAAGGTCATTAAATCATTTCAAAAGAAAATTGAGAAAGCTGGACCCTCTGGATAGCTCAGCAGGCAGAGACACCTGTCACTAAGCCTGACAAACTGAGTTAAATCTGTGGGACTCATGTGGAGAAGTGACTCTTGCAGGTTGTCCTTGGATCTCCACACATGTACCTTGGCATGTGTGCACATATGTGTGCATATCTCCATTCCACCCAAACTAAATAAGTAAAAATGAAATTTAGAAGTTGAGGAAGATGACTCCCAGGTCCTGAAATATGGAAATTCTGAAAGGAAAAAAATCACACTTTGAGGCAGGACACTGGAATTCTTGTACGTGTTTTATATGGATTATGATTGAGACTTTTTCCCCCAGTGGGAAATATTAAGGTATCATACTCACATGGTAGTGTAATTATAAGGGAAAGACCTCATGATTGCAAATCATAGGCACATTAGTGGCATAGGTTATATATTCTTTAGAGTGAAGACCAGTCAAGTATCAAATGTCAGAGTTGTCCAAAATTATTAACATTTTTCTTATAGCCACTTTATATTGGTTAAAGATTTATGTATTATCTCCTTAAGGAAAATCTATAATTCTCATCTTCGGCTGCATATGATAATCACCTGGAGAGCTTTAAGAAAAATCCTATTATCCAGGTGATACTGCAGACTAATTAAATTAGTCTCACAGGTTGGGAAAGTAGTCCAACCCCTACTTTCTGGCTTTCTGAGTGAATTCAATGTGTAGCCACAGATGAGATCTACTGTTCTAAAGAGAGCTACAGAAAAAAAAAAGAAAGGCTTATTTTTACCTAGGCAAGGTGAAAGTATTTGTAATAAGTAAGAGTACTGGGTGAAAGTGGGTATTCTGTATTAAGTAAAAGGTAACACCAACTAAAAGAATAGCTAAATAATATGGAATTCTTTGAGCTGATACGATGGGAAAGACAGTGCATTAGTTTAGACTTGTAAAGTCTTTAAATAGGTTATATTGTGGATGATAAATTTTATTAGCCACTTTAATTCGTTACAGAACCATAGATAGATTACTAGCAATAGCATAAAATAAATACTGGGAATTGAGAGGTGAGAAGTAAGCTTAAGTGTTGTCTTCCTTTCCAAATGACTTTGTGAAGAAGATTGTTATAAAATCTCAACGATGGAGTTGATACCAAGCAATGCCTAAAAAAAAAAAAAAAAAAAAAAAAGTAAATTTCACAGAAGTCTTCTATAAAGAGTGTTATGGATTTCACTCATGTGTGTATGTTTGTCAACACAGTGACTCATATCAACAACTTGCATAACATTATAACCCTAAGGGTGAAGTAGTGGCATGCATACTTGGTGGTAACCAACAGCTCTTTAATTAGACTTAAGCCTGCTCAAAAAGAGGGATACCATACCTGGTATTGGAAACCTAGTTAACTACTCAGTGCTAGTGAGTCATGGTTATTAGAGAAAAATCTACTACCACGAGATTACTAACCAGACTAAGCCTTCAATACAGTCTATTAACATTTCTCCTTATACCCACAGGTAAGGGTAGTTGTCACCCCTCATCAGGGAACCTTCTTTTTGCAACAGGTGGAGACCACTACAGAAAACCACAACCAACCAACATGCAGGGTTGTGGGCCTAGTCCCAGTGGAAAAATCTACAAACTACTCCTGCACCTAAGGCTCAGGGAACATTGTGAGAGGGGCAAAAGGACTGTAAGAGCCAGATAACCATGGGGTTTGTTGTGAGATTGTGTCTCCTAGTAATTCCAGCAGGTAAAGACACTTGCTACATGAAGTCTCACCAACATGACTACCTAAAAGTGAGCTGAACAAGAACAGTATCAGCACACATGCCAAAGTGGATGGTAAAAAGCCCAGGTGCCCTCAGTTTTAGGTAACATGAAAGCTGGGGGTGGGAGCTGGGGGTCTAGAGCCAGGTGGTTAGTCCTGGAAACATACAAACAAGTAACATTATATGTATTGATCAGGTTATATTTAGGAACATATATGTATATACATTATATTTGCAGTAAAAGCAGTTAGTAAAAAGGAGGCCGTTAATTTGAAGGCAAGCAGGAGGTATATATGGGAGAGTTTTGAGAGAGGAAAGGAAAAATATTGTAATTATATTAGAATCTCAAAAATAAAAAATGAAATAAAATTTACCTATCTTCTATACTCAAAATAGTATATTATAGAAGATACTCTTCAGTAATTCTTATTAAATAAAACCATTAGAACCATTTAAAGAAAGGTTAATTAATGTTTTCCTACCATATCCAAGCTTCTGACTTATTAGGTGGACATTAATCACCTAATAAGCCTCTATTTTTCCTTGAGTGTATTAGTTGGATAACCATTAATTTGTGTTTGGAAAACTTACGCTGTAAAGCATCAGGAGGGCTGAAGTTGCAGCTCTTGGTGAACCTGCTGCTTAGCATGCCTAAGGCTCTTGGTTCAATTCCCAGCACAGAGAGAGAAAAAAAAAAGGGGAAGAAAAAACATCATCATCGTCATCGTCATCATCATCATCATCAACAACAACAACAGCAACAGCAAAAGAAACAAAAGGGATCACAATCATTTGCTTATATAAATGTTGTCACAAACTCTTTGGTTTAAATGTGTTTTCATTTTGTAACCTTCAAGTTGGTGATGGATTTCTACAAAAGAAATGTTATTGGGGCAAAAGGTCTGAGAGACTTAAAGGCTGTGTTGGTCAATCATATCATCATATTGCTGAGAAGAATTTTAATCTAGTTCTTTCTGATTGCTTGTGAGGATGACTCTCCACCCCCTGTGGTCTAATACTCTTTCCCATTTTTTTCTACTGAGATTTTGGTTTTGCCTGCTAGTTAAGATATGCACTAGAGATGGCATTCCATTGTGTGAGATGTTCATACCATATCTGCCTTTCACTTTGTTTTAAGGTAGATTTTCATTGATATTTTCCTTAATAGCATATTCCTCATAGCTCAGTTACCCATGGAAATAAAAGTTGGAGGTAAGTTGAATTTACTTTTTTTTCCCCAAGAAATATTTATCCAGTCATTATAGCCTTAATTTTTAAAAAATTTTTCTTTATTAAGAAATTTTCTACTCACAGCACATGCTATCCACACGACCCCCTCCCCCTCCACCCTCATCCCACCTCCAGCCCTCTTTCTCAAGCCACCCCGCATCCCCACATCCCCCAAATCAAGGTCTTCCATGGGAAGTCAGCAGAGCCCGGCACACTGAGCCTAGGCAGGTCCAAGCCCCTTCCCACTGCACCAAGGCTGTGCAAGGTGTCACACCACAGGCACTAGATTCCAGAAGCCTGTTCATAGACCAGGGACAGATCCTGATCCCCCTGCCTGGGTGCCCCAAAACAGTTCGAGCCAAACAACCGTCTTCTGTATCCAGAGGAACTAGTCCAGTCCCATGGGGGCTCCACAGCTACCAGTCCACAGTTCATGGCTTCCACTAGTGTGGGCTGTCATCTCTGCACGTCCTTCCATCATGATCTCGAAGTCCCTTGCCTGCAGTATCTCTCCTCTCTCTCATCAGTTGGATTCCCGGAGCTCAGCCTGGTGCCTGGCTGTGGATCTCTGCATCTGCCTCCACCTGTTGATGGACAAAGGCTCTGTGATGACAGCTTTAATTTACTACAGCCTTAATTTTGATTAAGCCCTCCTTTGACTACTAAAATCTTAAGGACTGGTTAATCATATCATTTGTTTTATTAATTTTTTTGTATTTATTCAGTTCTTACAATATAAGTTTTATATTATCTAGTGTTCTAAGGACACCATAACATACAAAACAAATGGAAATCCTCTCATGGGTTAATGATCAAAAAATTATATATAATTTATGTATTTCTCCTTCCATGTTAATTATTTCAGTATATTAATCTAGTTTTTCCTGTTCACAGAACCCTATAATTTTGATTAAAGGTTACTATATGTTTTTATTTCTGATAGTGTTTTTACTTCTTCCATGTCTAAAGCTCCTGGCCTTCAGCATTCTGCCCCTCGCTCTGACTTCTCTAGTTGCCATTCATTCACTGCACACACACATTTCATCTCAGTGACCCCTAGCTACTTTGTTTGTTTATGTGATTAAATGAGATGCTGCTGGGTGTAGCATCTTCAGCTCAGTGCCAACTAGTTGTATATACTCCATTTGCAGAGCTGACATTTTAAGCTCAGTCTAAAAAGCCTACTTGAGAACAATATTTGTCCTATAATCGGTCTCCTAGAAGCTCAGCCTACTTCTCCATTTCCCCCAATCCTCCTGTTTTTGTAATATTTTGAAATTTTGATTCTATGGAGCCCTTGTATTTATAATGATGATGATTTTTTAAAGGATTTTATACTTTGTTGTTGTTATTGTAGCCTAAACTTCTCCATTATTTATTTATCTAATTATGGAGAAATGGGGGGAGCTCTTTAATTTTTTATGCTGTAACTGGTCATATTGATTGTACATATTGACAGCACACCGTTGATTCCTTTAATATTGATCTGTCTGGCAGGGCCAAATGGTGCTGACCGAGGTGCCTTCGCCCTCTTCCATGTTTCATCTCACTGGCTAGAGCACTAGGACTAGTTAGTTACCAACCTGCTTTCGGTGGCTTTACTGGGGAGTGCTTCATATATTTTACCAGTGACTATACTGCTGGCTAAAATTTTAGGATAGATACTATTCATTCTTTAAGTAACTATCCTTTCATTTTTCTTATATTAATAAGATAAAACATCTAAAATTGATATTGAATGTTATAAAATTTATTTTTTCTTATACCTGGAGATTCTTGATTGCTTCTGTTTGGATCGTGTGTGCCAGGTTGCTTGATTTTATGTGAAGTCAAATCTGCAATTTCTGGGCAATTTCTACCTGTATATGATTTGATTTTGAGTTTGGTATACTTTTAGTTTTTGGTCTTTATACTTAGGTTCTTAAGAGAAAGGTCTATTGTTTTCTATTTTACAGTCATCCTTATAGGTTTGGGAGAAACAGTGATGTGCAGTGAGAAACATTTCACTGTATGTGTGTTCTCAAGCACTGTCTGTTAGGGTGCAAATGCTCCAATATTTGGATTTGAGAAAATTAATCATTGCATTATCCACATCCAGAACCGGTTTTAGATTTTTGTCTTTCTTTTTAGCTAATTAGAATTTTTCTCTATTCCAGATTCAAATATGATAATTGCCCATTTTCTTAAAATTGGCCATTTCTAGAATTTCCAAGTATGTTATCCAAGCTAAACTTGTTTTTCACTTGCTTTCTTTCCTCCTTCTCCCTCTTTTCATCTGGCGGGATCCCACTGTGTAGCTGTGGTTGACCCTGGCATTCAGGCTGGCCTTGAACTCACAGAGATTGTCTTGCTCTTCATCTAGTGCTGGTTGAGGGGGGGGGTTAAAATATGCTCTACCAGATGGGC